>NC_138377.1:93207062-93256550 GCF_054177405.1 Leptonychotes weddellii | reverse complement strand
TCCCCCTGCTTGTGTTCCCTCTCTCGCTGTGTCTCTCTCTGTCAAATAAATAAAAAAATCTTTAAAAAAAAAAAAAAAAAAAAGATGATCCTAGCTCCTTCAGTTGCTGCCACAGCTGTATCTCAGGAAGCCCAGCCCTGTGAGGTTGCCGCCCCACACCAGGAGGACGTAGGGAAGGACATCCCATCACCCCATTTCCTGATTGCAGCCATCAACACTGAACTGGACAGAAGGAAAACAGCCTTTTGGAGCTCTTGCCAACAAGGGTGAACATGGAAAGACTGGGCCTATTTCCTGAGTGGCGGGAGAGCCCTGGGAGAGCGGGAGAAGAATGTTGCTCATGGATTCCAGCTGGTTGACCCTCCTCTGTGACCTTGGGCAAGTCTCTTCCCTGGTCCCTTCATCTGTAAAATGCAGGTTCCTGAGGTGGCTCCCACTGCAGACTCTGCATGCTAAGAATTAGAGTGGTGGCGGGGCGCCTGGGTGGCTCAGTTGTTAAGCGTCTGCCTTTGGCTCAGGTCATGATCCCGGGGTCCTGGGATCGAGCCCCGCATTGGGCTCTCTGCTCCGCAGGAAGCTTGCTTCTCCCTCTCCCATTCCCCCTGCTTGTGTTCCCTCTCTCGCTGTGTCTCTCTCTGTCAAATAAATAAATAAAATAAATAAATAAATAAAAATTTTTTAAAATCTTAAAAAAAAAAAAAAGAATTAGAGTGGTGGCTCGGGGAAGGACTTTCTGATGAGGAGAAGCGAGGCTCTCCTGAGAGACAGTGTGATGATACAATGATGAGAGGAGCAGCTACTATTTCCTGAGTGCCCCCCGTGGGCCAGGCACTATCCAGATGAATCCTCACAACTCTCAGCTGGGCATTATTCTTCTCATTGAACAGATGAGGAAACTGAGGAGCTGAGAGGTCAGGCAACTTGTCAGAGGTCATGCGGCAGAAGGTCTGTGCCACCAATCAAATCCATCACCAGTCCCGTTGAAGAACTCAGATATTTGAAAATGCTGAAAACCTCCAGAGTCCCTCTGGGACTCCAGAAACAGGTTGGAAGGTAGGAGCTTAACCCTTCCTGAGCTTGTGGAGACCCTGCCTCCCAGACCCATTGTAGGGATTGACCCTAGCCCAGGTCCAGTGGGCCATTCTCAGACCAATTCCTTTCAGGGAGCCTTTTATAGCCAGATAAGAGTGGGTGTTGTTTGGCCTGGGGGAGACCTTTGCTCATCCGCAGTAAGGACCCCAACAGTTCAGACTGGCTTGGGGGCTATTCTTTCCCCTAGCCCTCCCCAGAGACAGAGCTGTTCACACTCTCCCCCACCACCATCCCACTGATAGGCATTCTCTCGGCTGTACCACGTCTCAGGGACCTTGGGGACCCACAGGCCTCAGCCTCAGCATGGCCTGGCATTGGCCCCAGCTGGGGCAGGTCTGCTTCCCTTCAGACCCAAGGCTACAGTCCGGGAAGGAAATGAAGGTGGGAGGGGCCCAGAAATGCTGACTTGGTTGGAAGGCTGCCTGGGAGGGAGGAAGCACAGAAAGGCCCAGCCCAGCACTATGGGCAAAGCCAGAAAAGCCGCCCTGGCATCTCTGCAGATTCAGGGCCAGGGGCCTCTCCTTGACCACCCAGCCCTGGCTTGTGGCCAGGAGGCTGGGGGAAGGGTCTAACTGTATCACACTATAAATAAGGGACTGAACTAGAGTCTGGCCATGGGGGGCCAGACTATGGAGCTTTTTCCCCCACTAGCGGCCAAGTCGGTGGCTGGTGGGCAAAGAAATGCCCATGTGTTAAATAAGCCCCTTCCCTCAGAGTCCTCCCCTCAGGGTTCCCTCTGCACTTCAGAGCCCAATATAAAGAAATGAATGAAACAAAGAGGCACAAACAAAACAAAGCTTCTTTCCTTTTCTGTGAGGGCAGGAGCCCCTCCAAGCTGGGGCAAATATAACAACCCCCCCCCACAAAAAAAACCCAAACAAACCCCCAGAGCCTAGGTCTGAGCTGCTGAACTCCCCTAATATTGTGGCCTGCCCAGGACAGGTGTCTTGTGTGGCCACAAGTGACTAGTCCCCTCACTCTTCATGCTGTCCTGGTTACAGCAATGAGACTAGAAATTGTCCATGTAGGCCAGGGCTTCTCAAACTCAGCACCGCTGATATCTTGGGCCAAATGTTGTGGAGGTTGTCCTATGCATTATGGGACGTTTAGCAGCATCCCTGGCCTCCACCCTCCTAACAGTGACAAAAATACCTCCAGATGTTGCCAAATGTCCCCTGGAGGACAACATGGCCCCCCATTGAGAAACGCTGCTCTAGAGATCCATTCTTTCCTTTTTCTTTGGTAATAGGACTTCTGATTTCCAGTTGGCACACGGTCACCAGGAAGAATGACCAAGAAACTGAAGGATCATCCTTGCAGCTAGGTGTGGCCATTTGATTAAAATCTGGCCAATGAGAGGTCGGCAGAAGTGCAACTTCCAGGAAGTGTCTCTGAAGGGAAGGTGTGTGTCCTTATGACCCCATCTCCCTTCCCAGCAGTTAGAGTACAAGTGATGCGACAGGAGCTGAGTTGCTTGGAAATCATGAAGTAGGAGTCAAGTGATAAGATGGCAGAACAGTAAGAGACGAGGAGGTCCTAAGTGACCTTGGAGCTGCTGTAATAGGGATGGACTCTACTGCTGGACTTGACTCACATGAGAGAAAACTAGTGTCACTGTTATCTTGACCTAACTCCCCTGGGGCCCAGATTTTGGCCTCTGATGAACTCTCCTGACACCATGGCCTCTTGTCAGTCACACTCAAATCTAGTCCTACAACATCTAAGATACAACTTTGCCATACTTGCGGCTTCAATCACCCACTGTCTAGATGCCCATGATCTTCAGATTTGCTCCAGCTCAGTTCTGGTAGTTCACTGGACCTCTCACACAGTTACCATCCTCTCCCCAACCTGTCTTTCCCCCCAGGGCTCCCCAACTCAGGAAAGGGTGCCTCCATAGCCCAACACCCTGTAAGTCATCGATTTCCCTCCCTCCCACTCCAGCCTTCCCACATCCACGAAACCCCAAACCCCCCATTCTACCTCCTAGAAAGATTCTACTCCTCTACTCTACTTCCCGTGGCACGGTCCCAGCTCAAGCCCTGACCCCTCTACACCTTGTCCATTGCCACCTCCTAATTGGTCTCCCTGCCTCCAGTCTCCACTCCACAGCCTGTGTCTGCCCTCTTTAAAACCCACCCATGACTCCCCTTGGTCTCTAGGACAAAGTCCAAGCTTTCCGAGTGAACATCACAACCTTCTGCCTTCTGCACCGCCCCCATCTCCCAGGCCTCCACCCCTCCCTCAGCACCTCCTCCTACAGGATACTACACAAAGAATTTGCTTTAGCAAAGGCTATTTTCCTTCTGTCCACCTGCTATTCCCTGTCTCAAATGCCCTCCCCAATTCCTCTGTTTGGTATTACTCTTCCTTCAAGGTGCAGACAAAAGTCACCTCCATGAGGCCTTGTCTGATTCCCTCAGCAAGAGAAGCCTGTTGAGCTCTGTTCTGTGCTGCCGCAGAATGTGCCCATCTAACAAAGCTTATCCCACTATGCTCACCGAGGGGGGGCTGTCAGTCTGTCTGTCTGTCTCCCCTGACTGGCAGCGAGCAACCTGGGGAAGGATCCCATTTTCTTGGAATCCATAGCACCTAATCTAAAGTAGGTGCCCAACACACAATACTGTTACCCATTTACTAAGCCCCTACTATGTGTCAGGCCCTGAGCTGGATGCTTTATATAAATTGTCTAGTTTTATCCTCAAAATCACCCTGCTGGGAGAGATGAGACTGAGATTCAGAGAGGCTGAGCAGCTGCTTCAGGTCACACTAATCGTGCACAGCAGTGTCAGAGACCGATTCGCCGGCTGCCATACTTGGTTCTCCATTGGCCTAGGGCTTCACCCCCCTGCCAACCCCAGATGTGGTCTCCAGGGAAGCACCAAACCCCACAGCTAGCCAGAACTGGGTGTAGAACAAGTCCTTTGTCTTTTTATTCAGTTAACATGTTGGGATTTCTTAAAAAAGAAACTTTTTTTTTTTAAAGATTTTATTTATTTTTTTGACAGAGAGAGACACAGCGAGAGCAGGAACACAAGCAGGGGGAGTGGGAGAGGGAGAAGCAGGCTTCCTGCCGAGCAGGGAGCCCGATGTGGGACTCGATCCCAGGACCCTGGGATCATGACCTGAGCCGAAGGCAGACGCTTAACGACTGAGCCACCCAGGCGCCCAAAAAAGAAACTTTTAATAGGAAACCAAGAGAAAGCCCCTCCTCCCAATTTAAATATGTGATATACACATATATACATATATATGTGTACACACACACATATTTTAACACAACTGACGGGCAAGTTCAGGTCCTCCCACTGAGCTGTTACTTCCTCCTCTCTAAACTCAGTGGGACGGACTAGATGGTCTCAAGATCCTTGTCAGTCCTGATATCCTGTGATTCCATGGTTAGCTTCTCGGGATAGTTGGCTGGTGATTTTTGTTGAGGAGAACAGTACCCTAAGGACACAGCTATGGGAAGAAGGGAATAGGGTTATGCTGTGCTGCAAGCAGACCAGCCCCCTCCCCTTTATGACTTGATCTGAGGGGGCCAAGGGGAGAGAGAGACTTGCCCAAGAGCCTCCTCCAGCCCCCTTTCCCAGGCCCTAAGATAGCACTGACCAGTCTGAAGACTGGTCCTGTTGGGCTTTCAAGGGTCCTCTCCCCTTCAAGGGTTGGGCCTTCAAGGGTCCTGTTGGGCCTTCAAGGGTCCTGTCCCCTCCCTTGGCCTCAGTTTGCACATCTTCGCTTCCCTGGGCCACTTGCTGTGGCCTCCCCCCTCCAGCCAGTGGGACCCTCTGGAAAGCCTCTCACAGCGCAACACAGGAAGAGGAGAGGGGAGGCTGTGGGCGAGTTCCTGCGGAGGCTCAAGCTCAGCTGAGCTGTTGGAGCCTGTCATTTCCCTTCCTCCGCCCACCCAGCTGGGAGGCAGAAAAGTTTCATCACAGCTGAGTTGTTGTCCTTATAAGGGAAGGGCCTCCTGAGCCTCTCACTTGGGCCATGGCTGGCTGGTGGAGAGCCTGGCCAGCCTGGGGTATCCTCCAGGCACCAGCAAAGGTGGGGATGCCCCAAGCCTCAGGTCTGCCAGAGGTTCCCTGGGCTCAGCATCCATCTGAAGTCAGACTCTCCAGAGAAAAAGCAGGAAGCCCATGGTGGCCCCAGGCCAGGACCCCAGGGGGTCAAATCCCAGGTCCTGGCACTAACTTGTGGTCTCCTGGGCAAGTTGTTTTAAACTTCAGTTTACTAACCTGTAAATGGAGTGAACATAAATACATCTTCCTCATGAGGCCACTGTGGTGACGATGGGAGGTCAATGTAGGCCTGCCAAATAGGATGTGCCCTGTGAGGCCAGGCCATTGGGGTTTATTAAACATTATCTATGAGGCAGGCCATGGGCTAAGTGTTCCACAGTAACCCTGTGAAGAAGGAAGAATTAGCCTATTTTATAGACAGGAAAAACTGAGGCAGTTTGCCTAAGGTCACTCATTCATGGCTGGGCTTGAATCTAGATGTGTCTGCCTCCGAATCTAAAGTCATGGTTTTTTCTGCTTATACCCTGCTACTTCCTCCAGGATTTTTTTCCTTTAATAAAATTATGACAACAGGGAGGAATGTTTACCATCATCTCTCTACCATCTCCTCCCACCTCCCCCGCAGACCCTCCTCATAACCTCCACTTAAGTGAGTGTATGTGGCCTTTTCTGACAGCCAAGTCTCCTATTTCTGACATGTCTTGTGTCAGGGATACGAGAGTAAAGGTTGGAAGGCAGGAAGACAGGACTTGGAGTTGGGACAAAACACAATAGCTCCAGAAAGACACAGAGAGCTTCCAGGGCCCAGGCTCAGGTGGGGGCAGAGGGAGAGGCAATCCAGATGCTACCCATCGCCCCAACAATCCCTCCTTCTCTGTCCTGGGTCTTGTCAGAATGTGGCCACCTTGTGGTTTGTAAAACCGTGAATCGTAACTACCCACAGCACTTCAGGCCATTGAGATACTGCGGCCAGTAGTCCAAAAAAAAAAAAGGCCTCCTCTTCTCCACACAGGCCCCCAGCCCCCAAGACCAGAGGGAAGATTCTCACCATATCCTTCCTCAGCCCTGTGGCTGGCTACTAAGACCTTCCCCGCAACCGCCCTCTCCAAGGTGGCCTTCCAGAGGGGACCTCATTCTTGGGCCAGGGTCCCGGGACACGCTTACCAATAAAGGAGTTCTTCTCCCTTACCTTGGTTCCTTCTCAGAGATAAGGGACCTGTGAAGATGAAGTGATTCACCTAGGGCCCCCCAGCTCTACAGGCCACTCACTCAGTATGGCTGTGACACAGAGGCCAGTGGCAGGGGAATTCAGGCAGGTCATTGCCAGGCAATAGGCCCTGGTCAGGTGCTTCCTGTTATGTTGGCCACCAGCCCTGTCCAGCAGCCCTCACAGGAGGAAGGGAGTCAGCCGTTGGGGAGCCCAGCAGTACTTTTTCACATCAGGGGTAGGGACATTGTACATCTCCTTTTCATTGGTGAGTAAACTAGAGGCTAAGACTCACCAAGGTGTCTCAATGGGACTTGAACCTTGGCAGTTTGAATTGGATCTCTGTACACTGGCCCAGGGGCTTCCAAAGGGCACTCAGCGAAGCCCTGGGATCCTGCTGAGATGTATTAGGGGTGTGGTAGGCAGGGCCCAGGCTCACCCCCAACCAGGACAGGCTCTGAGGTTAAAGTAACAGCTAGAATCATTTTGAACCATCATAGGAAACACCTGTTCAGGCAAGCATCATCAATGAATACCAAATCTACAGGGAAACTTTGATGAGGTGAAACATATTTGTGCAGTCTTAAAATATCTCCCAGATTGTTTATAGTTGCAAGAGAAAAAATCATAAGTATACAATAGAAAAATCAGACACCTTGACCAGGAGGTCAAAATTGACATCACCAATGAGGGATGAATGAAGGTCATACGTCTCCGGATGCGATGTCCTGAAAAGGACCTACTATCACCTATGCAGTTTTCTGGCTGAGAATCCATAACCTCAATCTAATTATGAGGAAACCTCACAGTGACAAACCCCAAGTGAGGAATGTTCTATTAAAAAGGGTGGGGGTGCCTGGGTGGATCAGTTGGTTGAGTGCCCGACTTATTTTTGGCTCGGGTCATGATCTTGGGGTAGTAGGATGGAGCCCTACATTGGGCTCTGTGCTCAGTGGGGAGTCTGCTTGAGATTCTCTCTCTCTCTCCTTCTTTCTCTAAAATAAATCTTTTTAAAAGGGGGAAGGGGGAGGAAGGGCTGTATTCTTCAAATGTATCCACATCATGACAGATAAAGGCTGTGGAAACATTTCAGATTAAAGGAGACTAGAGAGACATGTAATATTTAAGCCTACACCGAAGGAAAAATATGAGATTATTGAGTCAAATGACAAAACTGGAGTAAGAGCAATAATAAGTATACCAGTGTTAAATTTTCTGAAGTTGATAACTGTATTATGGTTACATGAAAGAATATACTTACTCTTAGGAAATGCTCAGTGAAGTATTTAGGGATAAGGGACCATGAAAATGAATTCCTCAATGATTCAGAAAAAAATTACATTTGTTAAAGATAGCACTCAGAAGATAAACCAGTGGGTCAATCTGATAAAGAACACGTAGGTATTCTTTGTACTGTTCTTATTCTTGCAACTTTTCTGTTCCAAATAATCTCTAAAAATTGAAAAGCATTGTTCCTTATGACACTTAGCTCCCAGCCTGTAGAAACAATGTAGGCAGGGGTGGGGAGGGGGTAAAACTGGAGGGCCTAGCTGAGTTTAGCAAAGATGGGACCCAGCCTATGGGAGGGGAGCCCTAGAATGAAGCTTGAAGGACCAGTGATGCCACTGACCAACGACGGCCTACCCTCTGCTTCCTTGAGGCCAGCCCTGGAGCTCGTCCCCACACCAACAAACAGGCTTGCGGCAGAGAAGTTCCATAAAAAGGGATTTATTGCCAAACTTCAAGAAAGGCGCTTCATGACAGAAGACATGGAATGCCATCCTCCTCAAGGAGGCAGGCAAGGCATCCCCTGCATATTCCCCATCCTTCTACCCCTCCCGTTGAAGCTAGCTTTCCCCTTGGGGCCCAGGCCACCACGGCATGGGGAGCCCAGAGGGACCAATGACATTAGATCACTGAGATGGCCCCAGAGCTACTTGCTCAATCTGGTCATTTATCAGAGGAGGAAACTGAGGCTCTAGTCCCTGGAAACAGGTGACTTGGCTAAAGCCCCAGCCAGCCCAGGCTGCTGGTGGGGGAAAGCTGCTCCCCAAGAGAAACCTGCAGGGGGCCATATGATGTGGGCAGCCGATGACGTCCTCGCTCTCATACTGAAGGCAGATGGACAGGCAGACTGTGGCATGGGAACCTAGTTTTGTCCATGGAGTGTAGTTTGAGGAGGCCAGTGGGGGCTCATGAGTCAGGACATTGCTGTTCACCTCCACCCTGCCCGGGACAGGCTGCAGAGTAGACATCTGCCCCTCTTGATCCCTGGCCACTACCCTCAAGAATAAAGTAGAAGTACAGTAAAGAAGACATTGACCTGCACTGGCAGGTCTCAGTGGGCACGACTGGTGATGGGGCAGTGGACAGAAAGGCCCGGGCATGCAGCTGTGACCCTCCCTTCTCCTCGTTCAGTAAATAAAAGTGCACATGCAGAAACCCCCTGAGCAGACCTGTCAGAAGCTGCTCCCACTCCTACAGGCCCCAGGGAGAGTGGCTGTGGCCCTCAGGGGGCTCTGCACCTAGACGGAGACTGGATGTGTTCCCAGAGTCAGGGACAACTGTGGGGGGATTGGGGGAGGGGGATGGGATGGAGAGGCCCAGGCTGCAAGCATGGACCAGGAAAGGGACAGAAGAAAATGCCCCTCCTGCTAGGAAGTTCAGAGGGGCAGTCCCTCTGAGGCCTGAGCCAGAGGGGTGGGGGGGTGGGGAACAAGGAAAAGGGAAGTTATTTCAGGCCCAACATACCCCCATCGGCATTCGAACAAACGATTGGGATATTGGATTTGTTTGGGTTGAGGAGGAACCAGAGACCCAGATATAAATCCCATCTGGGGAGGCACAGAAGTTGAGGTGGCTTCTCTTCTGAAGGTTGATTTATAATGAAGTATATACAGGATTTTCTGATATTGATATCAGAGCCATTCTCGGGCTCACCCCTACAGGAAATGTGCAAGGCTGGACACAGGCTGGTCCAGGGGTAGAGACTAGACTAGGAGACCCTTCGAGTTCCTCCTCCAACCTGGAGTCCTCCAATCACAGCTCACCAGAGGGGAAGGCCTGCAGAATAGGAAACAGCCCCAGAGAGAGCCACACATCCAATGGCTTTCTCACACAGCTGCCTCCCACCTGCCTGCACAGGCCCTAGCTGGATTCCAGGTCTCACTCAGCTACGGGGAGAATCTAGAGCTTAGACCCAAGGCCTTGGCAGCTACTTGCAGTAGGTGGGTGGGGAGGGTTGGTTATGGCTCGGAGCTGCCTCTGCCATAAGGCTCTCTGCCCGGGAACATCTGGATGTGGGAGCTGCGGTGGGGGCGGGGGGGGCTCAGCTGTGCTCTATTCAGAAGTCAGGAATGTAAACTACTGGGGGTGGGAAGCAGAGATGATGTCACCCCCAGAAACCCCAAGTGCCGTGCTAAAGCCCTGGGGCAGTTCAGAACAACCATGCAAGCAACCAAGTGTGTGCTCCCAGCCCAAGTCCAAAGCCCAGAGCCTGGGCCAGATAGCCAAATAGTGGCCTTGGGTGGCACATGGCTGCACTGGCCAGGGCAGGGCGGAAAGGATGCCAGGAATCTCTGCAGGTCCTGGCCATACCCACAACATGCCTGATGGCCCTTCTGCAGCCTGAGCAGAAGCATGTTTCTTGGCAGGGTTGGGCAATGATGGACTGGGCGGTCTAGGAGGGACCATGCCCTGGCCTGGCAGACCCTAGGGTGCACTTCTCCTGTAGAGGGTCACCAGCTCCTTCCGCTTCTCCTGTAGCCCAGGTGATTCCTGGCTCAGCTCTTCCAGATCTCTGATTTCCTGTAGGACTTGGGTGGCCTGCCTCAGCTGCTCCACAGCCTGGCTGAGCAGTGTCTCAGCACTTACAGGGGCCGGCTCACTGTCCAGCACCTTGTTCAACAGTTTCTCTGTCTGTTCTGAGGCCACCTTCACCTCCAGCTGGGCCCGATACAGCCGTTCTCCAGGCTGCCGTGGACGCCGGGGGCCTTCCCCAAGCAGGTCCCCCAGGGAGGAGCAGCGGGGATGGAAATGAGATGGCAGGTCCCAGCGGGGCAGTGCTGTGGATGTTGTTGCATCCTCTGGGGGAGTTTCTGGGATGCCCGAGGCCTGGGGTGGCTGGATGGGCTCGGGACTGTCATCCATGCCATTCACTGAGATCTCTGCTGGATCTGGGGCAGAGGTCTCAGAGGTCTCAGGACTCTGGGCTGGCCCAGAAGTCCCCATTCCACTCATGGAGGTTCTCAGTTTCTCTGATAAGATCTTGGGTGGGGGTGTAGGGGGCTTCCCACCCTCCTTGGGCAGAGCCTCAGGAGTCTCAGAGCGGGGCACCTGGAGTTCTGTACTCTCAAAGTCAGGGGGATCCTTGGGGTTGGCGTTCTCCCAGCTCACTTTCAGTTTGTCAGGCAGGACCCTGTTGGAGGGCTGCTCAGAGCCACTGTCCTCCTGCACTGGAGTCTCTGAGTCCTCTCGGCTCCCAGGGTGGGGCTCAGACCTTGCTGAGATAGGGGCTAGGGTTCCCTCCCCAGCAGGGGTCTCCACGCTGTCACCAAGGCTGGTCGTCTCAGGCGCTGGGGAAGGCTTGGTAGGAGGCATAGGGGGCTTGAGTGTCTCCCGGGGCTGGGCTGCACTGATATCATTGCTGGGGGCAAACACCGGTGGCCCGCTATCTGGAACTTCGAGGTCGAGGCGCAAAAGCCCATCAGAAGCTGCATTGGCTACCTGGTAGGGGACAGTATATGGGCGTTATCTTGGATGACTGGCATTTGGGTCAGATGTGCCCACCCATAAGGGTACTCAAGCCTTCCCATCCAGGCTGTCCAGGCCCCCAGCCCCCCACTCTCTGCCCTGGCTTCCAAGGCCACATGATTAGAAGCTAAAATGATACTCTGATGAATCCTCTCCTCTCCCTCATTCCCACAGAACTCCCTGTTTTGGAATCACAGGCCAGGAAGTCAGAGCCTAGTCCTCTTGGTGCCCCCCAGCCTGTGAAAGAGACTGCTTTTTAGTGGCAACTATACTGGCCTGGGCAGCAGAGGACATGGTTCCAGCCCTGTTTCTGACCCCTTTCTGGCTGTCTGGCCTTGGGAGGATCCCATCTGTGCAACCACCCACTCAGCGGGGCAATGGGACCAGGACTCAAGCATGGTCTCCCGAGTTGTCTCGAGCCCACTCACTTCTGCTTCCCCTCCCTGGAGACTGCTGTCTGATGTGCCAGCCTCACACCCAGCCCTCCAGCCCAGATCTCTGCGGCCTTTGCCTGTCCAGCTGCTCAGCAGCCAGTGCCTCCTCTCCTCATGCTGTTAGATGTGGCCCCAGACCACAGCTGACCGCCAGAGGAGGACAGCCACCAAGTAGGCAGCTGCCCCCCCACCTGGCCCTAGGGACCCACAGGGACACCCAGCAGCCCCATAGTGATGGAGACCCTCCCAGGGAGCCTCAGAGGCCCTGGAGCAGGGCTGGGCAGGAGGCCTCTCCCAAGGTCCCTCATGGTAGGCGTCTTGGCTGGGATCCCCACTCCCTTTTACCATGCACACAGGTATCTGGCCAACACATACACTCACTCGGTCACTGGGACATGAGTGCCTCCCTGAATTCTTCTCAGGGGGTCTCTCCCTCCAAGGCCAGCCCTCCCCCAACACCTAACCCTCCCCTCAGGCATTCCCTTTCTCTCTGGCCACGTCAGTCTTTCCTTCTGCAGGCTTTATTCCCTCGGCTGACAGGCATGAACAGGCTGTCTCATTTCAAAAACAAACTCTCCAGTGACCTTGGCCCCTTCTCTTCTCCCTCTTCCCTACCATGGTCCCCTTCCCTCTGGCAACCCCAGCTCTGTACCCCTTGACAAACCTAAGCCAACTCCTTCTCTGAGAAAATTTATGCAGTAAATGTCACCACCTGCCCCTTTCCCCAGTCCTGCCTTTGTGACTTGTGGCTGCCAACCTGGCTGATAACCCCCACATCCTGTGCCCTTCTCTCTCTCCAGATGTGCCATTTGCCTCTTTGGCTTCCTCTTCCTTGGCTCTCTACTGCCCGACCCCCACTCCCCAAATGTAGCATTTGCTAAGATTCTTTCCTAGCCTCCAAAATCTTTCCCCGCCAACATCCACCCCCATCAGCAACACTGGTCTGAAAAAGGGCTCCTCCCTTACCCCTCACCCTGCCCATAACTTCTCCCAAATTCCCTGTCCCCAGGGCCTCCATTCACCCAGTCGGCAGGCTTGGGTCTATATCTGGACCACCCTCCCCTCTGTCTGGAAGGCTTCCCCTAGCACCGTATTCAGTGGCAAGCCCAAATGGCTCTTGCTTCCGAGTGTCTCTCCCATTGTCCCCTCCCTTTTCATCCCCTCCTGGAGTCTGGAGGGCCCACCTCCTCCCTCTTCTTAGCTCCTTGCCTTTCCCTCCCTTAACCCAACCCACCATACCCTGGGCCTCAACTGACCTCTGGAACACACCCTCCCATGCATTGTTCCCAGCTCCAACAATCAAGGCCTCCACAATTTCTTCCCATCAACAAACCTTCCTAGACCCATCTCCCCATCAAAGGGACTTGGTACACTCCAAAACTCTCCTGTCTCAGCTCAAATCATTCCCTCGGCCAGGGCCTCCCTCACATCAAGTCTGCCAACTGAAACCCTTCCCATCCTTCAAGGGTTGGTTCAAATGCCAATGGGCCCTCCACAGTCTCTCCTGCCCGGCCTCTCAGAGCCCTCCTCTGTACAGAAGTTAGATACAACTCTGCTTGGAGCAGTCTGCGGACAGGTCTTTTCTCTAGGTGGAAGCTGAGTTCTGAGAGGCAGGGACTAGCCTCAGAGTCTCAGTTTCCCTGAGGTACCGACTCTGGATAAGGCCAGTGTGCAGACTCAACAAGCAAAGCAGGCATATCCCCCACCCCCCCTGAGCACATATAACACACGAGCTTCCACACACAGACACGCTGCATACCACTCAGGAAGCCCCAACTCCAAGAGTCCTCAAGAAAAAGATGGCCCCAAGCTTGGCTGCCACCCTAACGAGCTAGGATCCCAGGCTCAAATGACCTCCTACCTGTCTAAGCCAGGGGGCAAAGTCTTACCTCCTTCAGGTGGACTCTTGTAGGTGGCCGGCGCCGCTGGCCCCCACGCACCCGGTCCCGTGTCACATGCTCTAGGGCACAGCTCTTGTCCACTTTCACCTGGGAAGAAGGAACAAGGTCAGTGCCCACCAGGGAAAGGAAGAAATGCCCAGGCATTAACCCGACTCAGAGGCAGGGTCTACACCTACATCTTCCCTGTAAAGGGGCAGGGCCCTACCACTGGCCCTCTCTTTGAGGCATCTCCCTGTGTCTGGACTTCTGCTTTTCTCCCTGTCCCTACACTGCCTTTGTCATCCCTCTCTGCCTCAGTCTTCCTGCCTGGATATGGGCTACCAGCCCTCACCCTTCAGTCTACTGCAAATATATATAAGCAGCCCTGAGGCTGCTGTTATGCTTAGCTGGGGGAGCAGGGAGAAGGCAGCCCATGATCCCCTGGTGCCTGGCTTCCAGAAAATGGCCCCAGTCACTCTCCCAGATCCCTTGGAAAAGAAAAAAGCCCAGGAAAGAGCAGGGCCTCTGCCCCTTTGGGCCAGGGTGTCTAGAGGAGGGCATATCCTCTCTGATGGTAAGGAAAGATGGAGTACCTGGGAAGCCAAAGTAAATAAGACTCTGAACCCCAGTGCAGCCTGTCTTTGATGGGGAATGTAGCTAAGACTCTTTAACCCTCAGGTCAGGCTCAAGGTCAGACCCACCCTGGATGGGGGCAGGGGCGAGGTTCAACAGTCCCTGTTCCTGACTGCTCCACCAAGACTGGGCTGACAGCCAGCCCACATTTCTGTGGCCTCCAACACCCATGATATGTCCCATCACCCCTCACCCATGAAATGGGGATATTTTCTCCAGCTAATAAAGGGCTGAGCATAACGCAAGTCTCATAAAACATGACACAGGAGTCATGGCTGTGAGTCAGGAGACCTGGGTGTTAAGAGGGACTTACTTGGGAAGATTCCTTCCCTCAGGTCTTAGTCTTCTGCAATCCAAGGGGTCAGTTTAGGTGGCCCCCAGGTCCATTTTAACCCAAATAGCTATGAATCCATGATGTCAAAGATAAATCCTCCCTAGGAGATCTGGGCCCATGGGATACCCTGCCTACTGCAAGCCTGATCACAGCCATTGTTGCCACAGGTCATACTATATAGTACAGGGGGCTGGCTGGTCATTGCCAACAGATGGGGAGGCCCAAGGCCAGAGCCAGCCTGGCCTGGACTTGACTGAAAGCTCTCAGCTCGGCCCCCCAGACCTCTCTGGCCTGGGCCCACTGGCTGTTTTCAGCTGAGGCTGGGTTGGAAAGGTTGCATGGCTGCCACTAGTTAAATTCTACTCTATCACTTACTTTTTAATTTAAAACAAATTAATTTACTGACACCTCAGTTTCTTCATCCTTAAAATGGATACACTACCACCTACTCTGAGGGTTGCTATGAATATTACTAACAATAGTAGATGTCCCAGTGTTTGTAGCAGTGACATAATCAAGGGGTTGTCTGAGGTGGGGCAGGGGATCCTCTCTGAGATCACACATGGTGGGAAAGGGGACACAGATCCATCCACAGGACTGCATCGTACCTCATCGAAAGCCTTATTCTTGCCTCGGTTGATCCCTTCATTGAGGGCTTTGATCCAGGATTCCTTCTCCTCTCCACTGGTTGCTTGAAATTTGATGTCGCTGACCTGCAGGGGACATGGATAGGGTGGATGTTTAACAGAATTCACATTTGGGGTCTTAAGGAAGCTTCCCATCCCAGATCACAAAGTCTGCCCTGGCACAGCTGGCCAGGAGCAAACTGAAATGACCCCCACAACAGATCTGACACGGGCTTCGGGGGAGGGGAGGGGACAGATCCAGCAGAGAAGGGGCCGGCTCTCAGCATGATGCGGCCCGAGATCTGGATTAGAATCCACCTTGCCCTGTGGAAAGAGCCAAGATCTGGTCTTACTCCATTTGGCTTCCCCAGACAGCTGCCTGTTTTCTCCATAAAGTGGAGTTATCCCAGTGTACATCCACACCAGGCTGAGTACAGTGACAGAGGTGACAGGTGTGACAGCTGTCCATCGGTGAAGACCCCCTGAACCAGGGCCACATGCAGCTCTCCAGGGGCCCCCCACTCAGCCCTGGCCAAGTGAAAAAGTCCCAGGGTCTCCTTTCTGGCCTTGAATCATAGACTATACATGAGAAAGGGACCTGGGAGTCAATTCCAACCCCCTCATCGTACAGATGAGGAAACAGAGGCTCACAGATGGGATGGGACTTGGCCAAGGTGACCTAAAGTAATCCCAAGACTCCTGATTCTACACCCCACCCCACCCCAGGGGTCCCTCTCATCTCAGGCAGGAGCTCCCAGCTCGTACATGAGAATCAGAGAGGGGCACCTGGCTGGCTCAGTGGGTGGAGCGTAAGACTCTTGATCTCAGGGTTGTGAGGTGTTTTTTTGTTTGTTTGTTTGTTTTTAAGATTTTATTTATTTGTCAGAGAGACAGAAAGAGTGAACGCACACAAGCCGGGGGAGTGGCATGCAGAGGGGGAGCCCGATGCGGGACTCGATCCCAGGCCCGTGGGATCATGACCTGAGCCGAAGACAGACGCTTAACGACTGAGCCACCCAGGTGTCCCTCAGGGTTGTGAGTCTGAGCCCCACGTTGGGTGTAGAGATTACGTAAAAATAAAAATTTAAATCTTGAAAAAAAAAAAAAAAGAATTAAAGGGCAGCTTAGAGAGACCCCTCCCTGTCAGGCTCCAAGGTCAGACAGGAAATGGTAGAAGTAGCAAGGCCACACAAACTGAGGGGCCATTTTACACAGTGGGTATCATAGCAGTAGGGCCTCTGAATTGGACAGAACACTGCTTACAGCTGGCTGACCTTGAGTCTCAGTTCCCTCATCTGTAAAAGGTCAAGACCACCACAACCTGCCTCATGGAGCTGTGTAGATCAAATATGTATCTAAAGTGTTGAATCTGGAGCTGGGCACAGAGTGAGTGCTCAGTAACAGGAATTATCACTGCTGCCTTCCTTCTGACAAAACAGTCCCAGTTTCCTCATCTGGATAAAGGGATCATGCCTACCCCAAAGCAATGCTGAGGGAATTAAACACGACTAAAGCCAGGGTCCTGCACACAGTAGGTATTCAGTAAATAGTTATTGAATGAATGAGCCAATAAATGAATGAATTGGCCCACAGTTCCTTCCCTTGCCCCGTTTTTGGGCCACTGCCCACTCTGACCTCAAGATGCCCCAGTTCTTGGTCAGGCGGGTCGCCAGCCTGCCCATCCCCCACCCTGGTGTTAGACAGTGCCTTCCCTCCTGCCACCCTCTATGTTATGTAACACCACAGTCCGCCTGGCCCCTGCAGCATCCTCGTTATATAACTTCCTCCTGGCTGCCGCCTCCTTCTCCTCATACAGAGCCCTGGGTCCCACCCACCTCCCCATGCCAGGCACAGCCAAATGCTCATTTGCATGACCAGGGTAAATTCAATCCTGGCAGCAGATCTGCAGTTAAGTCAGAAACCCCAGGGCACCTTGGCAACTGCCTCTTAGCCCAGCCATCAGGGCTGCAGGGGGTCAGGGAGGGACAGCAGCTACATCCAGGCTCTGCAAGGGCCCACCCAACCCTGTGACAGGGGCTGCCAGAAAGGCGGCCCAGGGCCAGCCCCTTGGAGCCCAGCTGCTCCTCCTTCTCACAGGCCCCGAGATGGTGGGGCCCCTGCTTAGTGCAGGATTTAGCATGCCGGAGAGCTGCAGAGGCATATACTTGAACTCAGCCGCAGGTGGAGCAAGAGCAGGGCAGAGAAAGAGCACTGGCCTGGGAGTCAAGCTCAAAGAGTTCTATTCCCACCAGTCCACAATGCACAGGCCTATGCACTACTCGGGGCCTCAATGGGACAAGATCAGAACCACTGTGCCCAACCCAAGCTGCAGTCTTTCCCCACGGGCCAGCCCACCTGAGGCAGGCTCGGGGGTTGGAGGGGGATCAACTTCTGTTCTCTTCTGCTCCCTGTGAGGGAGGAGCCCTCAGGAAGACCTACATACTAGCCAAAGGGATTCACTGGGAGAGCAAATACATGGTTAAATGGGACCCAGCCCCACTCTAAGCAACCTTGTTATCCTGGCTGAATGAGCCAGGCGTCCCGCAAGGGGGATCAGAATGGGGACAAGTGGAATACCAAGAAGTTGTTCCTCTTGCCCCACTCCTGGCCCTGTGTCCTGAAGAGCCACAGGCCGCACAGGTCTCTCTCAAGCCCTTCCAAGAAGCCCCAGGGGCACAGGCACTGCTAGGAGTTTCACAGCTAACAGGACTGGCCACAGAATAGGCCCACATGACCTGGGAAAGCGGGGAGGACAAAATGGCAGGGAGGAAAAAATGGGAGGGGGAGAGAGGCAGCAGGAAAGAGGAACGGGCCAAGCTGGCCGAGACCAGCAGGGCAGCAAGGCCCAGCTAGGCCACCCTGCTTCCTGGCAGTGTCCGCCTGTGACCTCATGGCAAGGGCGTGGGGATGGGAGGCAGGGGGAGAGGGACATGCAAGACACTGGAGTCTTTGTTTATTTGATTAGAGGGGGGAAAAAAAGGCGGCCTCAGGACCAGACAGCCAGGGTCATGTGACCTCCTGGCCGGCTGGTGGCCTCACTGAGGATGGGGAACACCCAGGGCGATAGGAAAGGAGGGTGAGAGGACGAGAGGGACATGGTGCTCTGGGTGGTTCACTATCTGACTTCTGGAGAGCCCCGCTCTCTGTATGAGTTCCTCAGGTGGTGAGAGTCAGGGGGAGTGGAACCGGATGTGTTTTCCTCCCACCATCTTGCAGCCCCCAATACTTGCTCCGTAGCCCCATCTCCCCGACTTATCATCCTGTTCCCAGAGTCACCCAGAGCCAACCTGAACTCTTGGCAGGACTGAGGGATGGAAGAGAGGGTGTTGGCCAAAGCAGCTAAGAATGCAGCTGCACAAACAGGCCTCTCTGAAGGTGATGGCCCCCCCTGAGCTGGGCCTGACCCGCCTAAGCACACCATCAGCTGATTGTCAGAGCTGGGGAAAGGCCCACAGAACAGCACTGACAGAGGACAGAGAAGCATGGCCCTATCCCCCCACATCCACATAAGTTTACTCAGAGACACACAAAGCCCCAGACAGACCCATGGTCAGGTGAACACTCACCTGCATATAAAGCGGTACACACACACACATGCCAGACCTCCACACATAATGTGCTCTGCATGTCACTCATTCACACACACACGACAATGACTGCTCAGAGAGAAAAGTAGGTCTCCAGAACAGGGAGGGGGCTGACGGGACTGAAAGACCAAAATATGGCTCTCCTCTTCCTAAGAGCCCTAAGCAGCAGATGTCAAGTGAAACCTGGGTCCAGCCCCATGAACTGTCACAGCACCATAAACCTGGACTCATCCCCCAATTCCGAGAGTTCCACAGTTGCCTCTGTGCCCCACCCACTGCGAAGTTGGACAAAGGGTTAGTGAGTTACACATCACAGCCTCCTGCAGAGCCCAGAGCCCTGGGGATCAGAGGATTTAGGCTCCTGACCCTTAAAGCTAGGGGAGAACAGAATGGCCTCCAGCAGGCCCAGACCAGATGCTCCCCAAGCCCCAGCCTCTGTGACTCAGCCTCACTCTGAGAGGCTCCGCGTGACGTGCAGGGGCTGGAGTGAGGCGTGGCCCAGCTGCAGATGGGCGCGAGCTGGAGAGGTGCTGTACACGCCCATCTCAAATCGGAACTCCCTCCTGACATCTGTGAAACCATACCATTCATCAGCACCCAGCCAGACTCCCTACCAGAGAAATGTGGTGCACACAGCAAACCTCATCTGCACGCACAGCGTGTCCCAGGCGAAGAACCTCCCAGGCAAGAGACCCTCTCCAGCTTCATCCAAGAAAGGGAAAGTGCAAAGGGAGGAAAGGTGGGGGGCTGCAGGTCTCTGAGCACTGAGTCCAGGATGGAGGCAGGAGGGGTGGCCCACCCACAAAGGCCTGAGATGAAGTGGAGGTCACAGCCTTCCTCCGCCCCAGACAACATCAGGGTACTGCAGGCCTGGCAAGCTGAAGGCCTCATTCCCAGCTTTTCTGTCTCAGCCCTGCGCCTCATGTGTCCAGGGTGTAGGGGCAGGCCAAGGGCCCCACCTCTAACTACAGCCTGGGAAGGAGGCCCCAGAGCCTGGAAGGGGAGAGGGGGCCAGACCTCTCAGCAGAGCCCTAAATGCATCAACCAGGGGCTGGGGAGACTCCAGGTCAAAATGCGTAAAAGGTCCAACCTGTGGCAGCCCCTGGGTCTGAGCCTCAGCCACACTCCAGAGATCCTCCAGAGGCTATATCCAGGGGCCCAGCCTGCCTTTGAGAGCCTTCCGGGGGTGATCTTCCCAAACTAACCCAGGCCTGGAGGGAGGTCAGGCAGCAGTGGGCATAGCCCTACCTTGTTCCCTGGGGATCGCTGTAGGATAAATCGGTGTTTCCGCTTGAGGAGGGCACGAAGGTCCTGGCACTTCTCATAGCTGCCCAGCTCCACTGTCTCCACACACTTCTGCTCGTCCTGGGGAGGGAGATAGAGGGGACATGAATTGGTGAGAGCCAGACACATCCAGATCCTCAAACACCCAGGTCCCACCTCAGACCCTGATCTCAGTCAGTGAGGGCATCACTCGGTCAGAAGGCAACCTTGGGCTGCCAATCAATCACCAAGATGTGGTATTCGGACACCAGCAAGTAGATAGTGTTCAGTCCATGCTGACTGGAAGGATGCCTTCAAGGCTCAGCATCCACATGAGAAATGGGGCACCCAGCCCGGAGGTGGGTAGCAGGGCCAACTCAAATGCCTAAGGCCAAAGGAGGAAACAGCAGAAGCTGGAGAGACTTAGGAAAGGGTACCTGAGGGTCCATGCAGGCCCAGAGCCTGCTCAGAGATTTGTGGAAGAGGCAGTCTAGAAGAGGGAGCAGGATGTCACAAAATGAGAGAAAAAAAAAGAAAAGGCTTTCCAGGCAGAGCCACAGAGGGAAGTGTGAAGTAGGCACATTTGGGCTGCATGCCCTACCTTTACCACAATGATCCTGAACTGACTTCCCCACTTGGCATCTTCCTCCGCTGACCCCTGGCTAGGTGGAAAGGCCACTTTCCATGGCCTGCACAATGGAGAGGGCAAGAATTCCTTCAAAAGCGATCCCCCCACTAACCTGCCACCCTGAGGCCTTGTCACTAAGAAGACAGAGGCCAGCCTTTTCTAGGCCACCCCTGGACACTGGCTGGGCTGCCTTTCTGCCCACCAGCCCTGGCACTGGAGTATTTTCTCCATGTGGGCTCTACCCACCAGCTGCCTTTCCAGCAAGCTGCCTGGGACAAGCTCCCCACTCAGGAGTGGTCAATTCCTTCCTCTTCCAAGGGAGTCCCAGCTGGAACAACTTCTCAGTGTGCTGCATTCTCACCCTTGAGTATCCAGGGACGAAGAAGCAAGCCCTGGGGGGGGTGGGGGTTGGAGGCGAGAGCTGCCCTATAGGCTGGCCAACAAGTTAAGGACATGCTTGCTCTTAGACCTCACTCAGAGAGCCAGCAAGAGAACCCACCAGGGACGCCTAGGTGCTCTGCAGTTTTTGGTGGAATATCTGAGAGGCAGTGACTCAATGTTTGCAGAGGAAATGCCCTGATTTCCCTCCATGATAATCTGCATATGTTAAGAACCCCTGACACTTAGCAAGCACTTTTGCTTCTCTGATTCTCCTGACCCTCTAAATCATCCTGAAAGCTTAGAGCCCCAGTATTTGCCTCACAGTATACAGGAAGAGAATGAGGCCTGAGGCGAACTGATTTGCCCAAGGGGCACAGACACAAATGTAAGGGGCAGGGCCAAATGCAAAGCTACTTCCTGCCTCCCAGGCCAGAGCTCTTTCTAGCACACCACACTCCTTCCAGCCACAGTCAGAGGCTTGGTGATCAATGCCTTAGCAACAGGTCACACTCTGTCTCAGTGGTCCTCCAAGTGTGGTACCTGGGCCAGCAGCAGCAACATCACCTGAGAACTTGTTAGAAATGCAAGTTCTCAGATCCCATCCCCACTGAATCATAACCGTAGGAGAATGGGCCTAACAGTCTGATGATTAACAAGCACTTCAGGTGATTCTGATGTATGCAAAAGTTTGAAAACCTCTGCTCTACACCAGAGCTTCTCAACCATGATAGCACCTGGGAGCTTTAAAAACCCCAATGCCCAGGCAACATCTCAGACCAGTTTCATCAGGACCTGTGAGGAATGGAGCCCAGGCGTCTGTATTTTTCAAAGGAGATGACTGTAATAGCAAAGGGCAGTAACCACTGACCTGCTCTCTGTTTGGGCCGTCTGGGGAAAGATGGCAAGGGTGGCCTGATCTTTCCCATCCAGGTTCAGTTAAAATGTCTTTTCCAATTTTTGCTTCCAAGCATCTCTTTCCAACCCCTAGTCTCCAATCTTTCCAAGTTCCTCCACTCCACACACATTCAACAAGGGCTAGTTAGACCCACCTGCTCCAGGAAGCTCCCCTGCCACACCCCCAAGCCTGAGCCTTGGTGCTCTCTCGCTCCTCTGAGGTCCCCCATTCACAGAGCACCTGCCAGGCACACGCACCGTACAAGGTGCTAGGGGCACCCAGCCATGGGGAAGAACAGTCCTGACTCCCTGCTAGGCATCTCTCTCTACCCTGTGCTGCATATTTGTCTGGTTCCCCCTACAGTGCCCTACCGAAAGGCAGCCCTCAAGAGGGACACACATAGGACTAGTTTGCTGGACTGAATGCCTGACCCAGGGTGAAACTCCAGAAGGTCCCCTCCTACCTGCAACCAGAGAAAGGAAGCTGCCTGGGGAAGGATGCCCAGTTCCAGAGACAGCAGCTCACCTGCCCCATGTGCGCAGGCCTCCCTCAACTGGACAACTACTGGCCCAAACACACTCTCCTCCATCTGGGAACAAAAAGTCAGTCCATCCCCACCACACAGCTCTCCCCAGGGTTGCCTGACCTGGGTCTCCTCTCCACCCGAAACGCTGAATCATCTGGCCCTTCTGCAGCTCAGAAAAATGGATAAACCAGCAGGCACTGGGCGGGGGCAGCATTTTTCGAATGTCAGCCTCACTGACAGCAAAGAAACAGCCAAGAGCCATTTGCACTCGCCTAGTTCCCGACATCAGAAAGAGGAATTGAACTCATAAGCATTTCTCAATTCCTGCTCCTGGGCCAACCTTCCCTACCCCCAAGTGCGAAGTTCTTGAAACTGCACGGAGGTTTTTAATAGTGACTTTTTTTAAAAGCCTGATTTGTATGTTTCATGTTTGTGGGATGTGAAATCCTTCCTGCTTCCCAGTTGTGGCCAGATGTGGAGAGAGCACCCAGGACAAGTCTGGTAGTGCCTGACAGGCTGACAGCTTGGAGGCTTGTCATTCAACTCCTATGGCAGCTGGGACCGAAGGAAGCTGTGACAACTGCCTTTATTTATAAAAATATCCCCCTGCTGCCCTACAGCACATCCTAATTTGGTGACAGCAGCAGTAAGGAACATCTGGGGGGCTGTCTGCATATTTCACTCCCTTGTCTTCCTCCAGCTGCTTCTCTGACACCCCGACTCCATGAGCCTGGGGACTCGGGCAGGAAAGGCAAGGTGCTTCACAAAGGCAGTTCCGCTAAACAGTCAGATCTGGTGCCCAACCTTTCTTGGCCTGGGACAGTTATGAATTTGCCAAGATAACCTGAGGGATGCTGAGAAAGGATGGTGGGGAACAGGCAGGATCCCTCTTCTTCTGCCTCCAGGCCAGTTCTGCCCCATGTATTCCATCTGTCAAAGGCACGCAGTGAGAGCCCATTTTCCATGGACGGGCCTTCTGGTGGCCTTAATCCCAGAACACAAACGGCAGCTACAAGTAAAAGCCACCTCTTCTCCTCAGATCTTCCCCCAGAGCTTTATCAACTCTTACTTAACACACAATCTTAACATCCTTGGTTGTCCAAGTTCCTAGCCTGCTGAAATGAAAAGAGGCGCAAGCCTGAAGTGGGCAGCTGTGAGGATTATGAGAGGCACGCGGACAGCAGAAGTGGCAACTGGCGCTTGATGTTAAAGCAAAAAGAGAAGCTGAAAAGTACAGTCTGGCAGGATGGAAGAGTCTGATAAGAGGTGACTCAGAGCCACCACAGAAAGACTCACTTTTAGTCCCAACACCTTCTGTTGAAGAAGGTAGAGAATATTCAACATATTTTAGTGGATTTCCACCAAAAATAAGTTTTTAGAGTTTACCTGCCAGAATCTATGGGTGGAAAGAGCTCTGGATTTGGTCTGGGTCCCAACTCCGCCATTCACTGAGATGCCGACCAGTCATTGGCCCCCTAGGGCCTCAGTATCTTCCTCTGGGACATGATGACACTCTCATGGGACTACTAACGAGCCTCATACAAGAGAAATGGAAAACCCCAAACAAGCATGAGCACAAAATATTTCTATTCTCATTGCTGAATGGAATAAGCTTTAGCTTTCTGGAACATTCACTTATATGGCATCTAGCCCAATGACAAGGAGTTACAGTATAAGTGTACACTGAGGAGACACACACGTCCCTATGCACATACACTTCAAAGAGCCCCTCATCCAGGAGCCCTAGACTTGCACCTAGAGGTATTGTCCCCACACCACGAAGACCCAGAGAAGATCAGGCACTCGCCCAAGGAGTCAGGTCTCAAACCAAATCCAGTTACACAGCATGTCAAGAGTGGAGCAGGTGTTCCTGCGCCAGTTCTGGGATCCTCTTGCTGGCCTGGGCTGCCATCCCTTTGCCCCCGCCCCCAGCACCCCCAACCTCAGGGCCAGGTGCGTCTTTACCTCGTTCTCGTAGACCAGCAGCTGGGCCTGGCAGAGGAGCAGATACCGGTCTTTCCAAAGCCCCAGGAGGCCACCACTGCTCTTCTTGATCCAGCCAGCTTTGTCTGCCCTCCGTGCTCCCCGAGGTTTCTCGCCCCCTTCCTTCACACCCTGTAAGATAGCACCAGGACATGCCATGAGGGCTGCTGCCATGGGGCCACACTGTCCAATGGCTGCACGAGGGATGTGTCCCTCTATTGGGTACCTCCTCATATCCTCCCACATGAGCTTCCCCACAACCCCCAAGGCAGATATCCTTAATCCAATGTCAGAAAGAACAGGAATAGGGGCGAATGGGTGGCTCAGTTGGTTAAGCGTCTGCCTTCGGCTCGGGTCATGATCCCAGGGTCCTGGGATCGAGCCCCGTGTCGGGCTCCCTGCTCAGTGGGGAGCCTGCTTCTCTCTCTCCCTCTGCCCCTCCCCCTGCTTATGCGTGCTCTCTCAAATAAATAAAATCTTAAAAAAACAAAACAAAACAGGAATAATAGCAACAACAATAATAATAGCAACAATAATAACAATAGGCCCCTCAATACTGAGCCACCAGATTATGTTTTACACACATCATCCCACTTAACACATATAACTACTCTCTGAGGTGGTAGCATCGTTATCCACAGGGTCCAGGCAAACTGAAGCTCAGAGAGGAGATGACTTGCCAGAGTCACACAGTGGGAGGGACAAGCCCAGAATTCAAACCAGGTCCCTGACCCCATGTTCTTCCAGCTCCGCCACTCTGCCTCTCATGGATTCATTCAACCAGTCAACAAACACTACACTGAGTACCTACAATGTCACGGGTGCTGGAGTAAGCAGAGAAGAATAAAAATAATGCATCTCTGTCCTCACAGAGCCGGCAATGCAGGGAAGGAGGAGCTGAACAAACACCAGACACAAATACATTAATAAGCATGAAACACTATGAAGGGAACAGTGAAGGGGGCGGGAAGAAGAGGGGAGTGAGAGACGACAGTGGGGGACCTGGCTGAGGTCTGGGTGGCCCAGGAAGGCATCCCAGCGGAGAGGACATTCAGGCAGGAGCAGAAGGATGGGAGGAAGCAGGCAGGTGGTGGTCATCTGACTCTCCCCCGCTGCCCTTCAAGAGAACCCATTCTGCAGCCCGTTTCCTGCCCCAAAGCAGGACGTCCTCTGCTCTTAGCACCACCACAGGCCAGGACTTGGGGATGGCCATCCACCTGGTAAGGGCTCCAAGGATTCTGCCTTAACCACAGGCTGGTACAAGAGGTAAACTTGAGTCCTCTTCTCGGACATAGGCAGCCACCCTGGAGCCTCTAGAACAGCCGCTGCCATCTCGTGGCCTCGATTATCTGCTTAGGTAGCTGGCTGTCAGGTACATGCCTATCAGATGGGGTCGTATTTACCTCTGGTCCCCAGAACCTAGCACTGTTCCTTTACACATAATGGATGTTCAAGAGATATCTGTGAAAGGAAAATAAAAATACACCAATTTACTAACCACTTTGCTTCAGTGACTGGTGCCCACAGCAGTGAGTGTGAAGGGGAGGGTAGAAGAGGGGAGGTCAAGAGCATGTCAAATCTAGTGGATGCTAGAAGGAAATTGCACTGACTAATTTTGACTACTTTAT
Source organism: Leptonychotes weddellii (assembly GCF_054177405.1). Lineage (NCBI taxonomy): Eukaryota > Metazoa > Chordata > Mammalia > Carnivora > Phocidae > Leptonychotes > Leptonychotes weddellii. The sequence continues at coordinate 93,230,679 of NC_138377.1, read as the reverse complement.
AATTTACATAAAGTTCAAAAAAGGGGCCCCAGTTAAAAGGAGCACGCCTCTCCCCAGGGATACCCTGTGGCCACAGCTGCCTTTGGAAGGACAAGCCTGGGTAGAAGTGTGGTGAGCTGTCAGGGGCTGGGCAGGGCACTGCCTCCTTGCTCTCTATCCTGGCAGGGGAGCCCCAGCCTGGTTCTCACTGTGGCCTCGCCCCTCTGAACTGCACACTCTCGTGGTTGAGAGTCAGCTTTGAAGCCCAAGTCACACAGACCGGAGGCAAGCCACTTAATCTCTCTAAGCCTTAGTTTCTTCATCTAAGAAATGGAGATATACCAGAAGTTGCAAGGATTTTAACTCCACGGGGGCAAGGATTTTTCCTTTCTAGGCCCCAGGGCCTAGACAGCATCTGGCATACAGTAGGTGCTCAATAAATGTTGAATAAAGACACGGCATATAAAGCAGTGCCTAGAACACACTAAACTTAGGAATTGGTGGCTATCATTGTCACTGTTGTTGTCACTGGCATTCCCTCTGGCTCTCAGGGACCCTTTCCCCAGGCCTGGTTCAGAATTTAGGAGAAGGCCTTTCTTGGCTTAGCTGCTGGGCTTCAGTACCCCAGAAGCCCCAGGAATGTGGGGTGCCCCTCATCACCTCTCCCTAACTTGTAGAAGGCAGGAAGAATGGGGAAGTGAGATGGTCCCAAAGGGTCTTCCTGGATGGAGGAATGAGGAAGTGGGAGACTTGCCTATGGGCCAGTTATGAGCCACCCTGACCAGGGAAAGAGGGGACTTCAGCACCCTTCGACCCTTTCACATCCCATCATGCACCACCCCCAGCACCAGAGACCCTGTGTTCAGCACCCATTAGCTACATGACCAGCAGGGGCCTCATCCCCCTCAGTGAGTCCTAAAGGCTGGCCTGGGCCCAGGGCTAGAAGAGAAGTGGGAGATGGGAAACCCCATCCCACACTTCACACCTCTCCATCAGCAACTACAGTACTGTTGGCCACCTCCTAGGCCTGCAGACTCTCGGTCTCTCTCAAAGCAGTAGGGACTGCAGAACGTGAAGCTGCTGCCCCGTCTCCCACTGCTGAGCTCCAAGCTTGCCTCCTGCTTTTCAGGGGCCCACACACCACCCCATGGGATCGCACACCCCTTTCTAAACTCTCTCCCTTTGTGACCTCCTCTGCCTGCCTCACCCACTGTGACATGTGAAAACTTCCTGTCAGCTGGAAGCTCCCGAGGGGCAAGACTGGAAGCTTGTGCCTTAACCGCTGTCCTCTCGGGGTGTAGCAGGAGAACAGTGCCCAGTGAACACCATGACTGAGTGAGCTAAAGAAGCAAGTCCAGGGCCTTCAGGGATGGGTGGGAACAGGATGGAATTGAGGAGAGAAGTTACTTTGGGGATGGGGAGAGTGACAATTGAGGGGCTGGAGGGGGCATGAACCAAAGCCCAGGGAAGGGTCTTCTTGTCAGGAATCAGCCTCAGCAACAGCCTCCCAAAAGGGAGGCCTGGCTGGAGGCCAGAGTCCTGCTTGCCTGCCACCCTCCACTCTGCCCCTCTCCGTGCCCCTCAGACACTCCTACCAAGGGGCCTGGCTATGCCCCGGTAAGTTTTAATAAGTGGCCCCTCCCCTTGGCAGGGCTCACAGGGGAGGTTTTGTCTTGCTCAGCCCAGTTTCTCGGCCTCCTCTCCTCTTATTGACCAGCTGACCGCTGTTCTTCCTGTTTCGCCCTCTCTCTTCCTACCCATCCTCACTCAGACCCTTCCCTGCCCACTGTGAGCAGCTCCTGAGGCACCCCTGAGCACCAGCCTGACTCCCCTTTGCCTGAGGTGGGGGGAATCTCTGGGTCATTCCTTTAAGAAAAGAAAAAGATGCCAGGTCATCCTAACCCTGTGCACAGAAGGGAACAGGTGGAAAGCCACAACACAGGCCATGATAGAGAGACAGAAACGAGCAGAAGAAACCTTGATGGCACCTCCCATCACAGGGAGCTTATCACCTTTGCCCTTGGATTAAACACAACTATATGCTGACCAAACTCTTCTAAGAACCCACCGTGTCAGAGGCTGGGATAGGGTAACCAGAGAGGAAGCACACACAGGCTCTGCCCAGAGGGAACTTCCGATCTGATGAAGGCAACATAGACCCTGCACAAGGAGTCTTCAGTGTGGAGGTGGGGAGGGCATCCCCTGCTTTCGAGGGCCCCAGCCTTTTGGGAGAACACAGGACCTACCCAGAGGGAAACCTCAGCCCTAGCTCTCTGGTGGGGTAAGGGCTTGGAGTTAGTTTGGGAAGCCCTTGGAGAAGCTAAGGTTTTAGTAGGAGAGTGAGAAAGGAAAGAGACACACACCTTGGCCCAGAGGAGAAGGAAGGACATGTAGGGTCTTTGAGACCCCTTCACTATTGAATGAGAAAGTACAGCCCAGAAAGGGCAAGAGATTAGCTCAAGGTCACAAAACCAGGACTGGGACAGGACACTGCCCTGCCTCTGTCTAGATGGATATGGGCAAATGGGCAGCCTGGAGACCCTAGAGGCTGAGCCAGGGAAAAGCATGACTATGAGAGGGAAGCGGGGGGGGGCAGGACCCCAGGGCAGAGACAGGAAAGAAAGCCTAGGTTTGGGGTTTTTAACCTTACTCCAGTGGCAGCAACAATATCCCACGATATTTGCAGCTTTCACAGCTTTTGCATGTATATCAATCACATTTGTGGATTGCCCACCTCCCTCATTTTATGGATGGGGAAACTGAGGCCCTGAGAACTCAAGTGGACAAATGCCCAGTGCCCAGACCTAAACTTCTTCACTAAGCCTCAGACTGAGGAGGACTACCAAGCTATTGCAGAGGAGGCCACGGAAGCTGAGGGGGCTTGGCACCAGGGTAGTTGGGGCACAGGGAGAAAGCTCTAAGCTAGGGGGAGGGCTAAAAAACAGCCATGTGAGGGGATGAGGTCAGCCTGAGGTCATGGGGCAAAGCAGGTGACTATGATCTAAGAGGTGTTTTAGAGAAACAAAGATGGGCACTGAGACCTACAGAAAAGAAAAGTGATTAGAAGAAATGGGAGGAAAAGAATTAGGGATGCCTAAGGGCAGGAAGGAGATAGGGAGCCCCTGGCTGTGTGAGGAGGAGGTGGGCAAGACCTTAGATGGCTCAGGTATGTGGGGAGCTCTTGGCAAATGGGAGTCAGTTTAAGTGGCAATCCTAGCAACTCAGAACCAGACGGAGCACAGGGCTGGGCTGGGCTGGGCTGGCCACGAGACAAACCATCGGCCCAGGAGGCCCCAGGAGAACTTCCCTTAATTGGGGGCCAGAGCAGATCAGGAGATGGAGTAATCCTGTCCCACATCCTCTGGGAGAAGGGGAGGGGCCACAACCGGACAGTCCAACCCTCACAGCAGGGGCCTAGAGTGGGGGAGGGCAGCCCCACCCCTGTCAGCAAGAAACCACAGCAAATCAGTGGCCTGACTTTGCCCCCTACTTCCACCCACTCTGAGAGAAGGGGACACAATCACACAAGACCTGGGGAGAAGGCCAAGCCCTATATTTTATAGAAGAGGAAATGCAGGCTGAGAGGGGAAGTGACTTATCTACCATCCCACAGAAATGCAGGGCCTGGCCCTGACAGACAGTGGCCCCGGGAAGTAGGGAGCTGGACACTGAAGGGAACACAGACAGCCTGGTCCACCAAGGACTCCCCAGCTGGCCAGGGTTGCCCCAAGAGTGAAGGGTTCATCTTTCCTCTCCACCCACCGCAACAGACATCTCCCCTTCCCTTGGGCTGGGAGGGGCAAAAGCTGAGACCTCCCTCAAGGGACAAGAAGCAAAGTCCTTGAGACTCAGCAGATCCTGGCTCTAATTTATTCATTCCACAGGTATACATTAAGTGCTCACTGTGTGCTTCCATGATGGGGCTGCTGGGAGAACTGAATCTGCAAGTCAAGGGTAGGGGTCACTGAGTGCCTGACCCTACTCCAGACCAATAGGGTCCTGAGGGGGAAGAGGGAAGCTCAAGGGGCACTGCTGGTCCAGTCTCCCAGCTCCGCCAGGGAGTTGGCCCTCCCAGGGAGGTGGGGAAGGCAGGGGCCAGGATCAGCCCCTATTCGGGCGTGACTCCGGAGCAAGGGAGAGGGTAGGGGAAAGAGGATCACAGGGACTTATAGAGAGGAGAAAAACACAACTCCAGTTTTCACCACCAGACACGGTCACGGCCTCAAGATTCCTTGAGAAAGGGACTCCGAAACCCACAGACTCCCCCCACACACACTTGGGTCTACCTCCTCAGGATCAGACCTGGCCAGCACGGGGTGTCAACGGTAACCGCGTTCAAGCCCAGTAACCCAAGCCACTTTCAGCGAGTCGTTAACTGACCAGAGCCTTAGTCTCTCTGTCAATCCAATGGGAACAGTAACCACCGCGATGCCCACAGTTGGTGAGAGAAGACAGGAGATAACGAAGGAGGGTGGGTCTGCGAAGTGCGGGACGCGGAACCCTAGCCCCAGTTCCATCTGCCTGGGCTCTGCCTGGAGGAATGGGGGTGGGGTAGCGGTTGGGTGTCGGCAGTCCGGCGGGAGAGGGGCTGGTTGGAACAAGGGCCTGAGCCTGCGACCCCAACAAAAGTGAGGGGCTCAAGACCCCAGCCCCCGCCCCCCGCCTGGCCTGGACCTCACCTCCTCCTCCATCGCGAGTCCGCTGAAGTCCCGCCGCTCCGCCGCTCACTCCGCGCGCCGCGCGGGCTCCGCCACCTCCATCCACACCCGGCCGGGCGGCGGCTCTCTGCGTTCTGTCCCGCGGGCCGCCGGGGGCCCAAGAAACTTCGGGGGGGCGGGGTTGGGGGCGGGGAGAAGCTTCCGGGGGCCAAGGGGCGGGGCCCGGGGAAAGAAATAGCGGGGCTGGGAGGCCCGGGCCCCGGCGGGAAACGGGGGGGCGGGGCCGGGGCTGGGGGCGGAGCCTGGGCGGGGCCGGGCTTGGGTTAGGGGACTGGACGGAGGAGCCGGAACGGAGGAAGGGGGAGGGACAGGGCGGAAAGAGGTTTCCCCGACCCGCTGAGGGAGAGGACTGGGAGGGGACAGAGGGTGCGGGGGACAGGGCGGAGAGAGGGGGAGGGGGCTTCCGGCCAGAGGCGGACGGGAGGGACGCGGGCGGAGGGCGGGACCGGGGTGGGGCAGGACCAGCGAGCGCCCGAGGCGCTGGCGGCTTGCGCCTTTGAGGTTTCCAGACCCGAGAGGGCTAGGGTTGCGGGTCTGGCCCACGCGGTCCTGGGCGGCCCAGAGATGGCACCAAGAGGCTCCGCCTCTTTCCTCCCCGACGCTGGGGCAGTGGCGACAACCTGGTCCCTTCTCCCAGGAATCTCTTCGAAGGGCCGGGCCTGGACCTCGCGTCCGGTCCCGGTAATCGGGTAACGGGAAGACTTGGGGCTGGGAATCTGGACTTCGGGGTCCCTTGGGGGGGAGGGAGGGTTACCGCTAGTTCTCAGGGGTTCCCAAATGCAGTGTTCTCCTGCCGTCGTTGGACATTGCACAGAGCTGTTCTCCCTGGTTCCTATAATCTGAGGGTCACCCTCCACTTCCCACCCCTATCCAGCGGTGATCTTGCAGCCTCGACAGCCTTGCTGGAAGTGGAGTGTTAACACCGTGCGCCCTCATTTTACATTTGGAGAAACAGAGGCCCTGAGAGAGAAAGTGACTGGCTACATCCCAGCCTCCAGCACAATCCCTGCCCCTTCCCTCGCAGCTCTTCTAGCCAACCCTGCCCAAGTTTGCTTCAGCAGGAAGAATTAAGTGTATTGGGATCAATAGTGACCTCCTTTGGCTCTGGCTGCTATAGCAGCAGCTGCACCAGTTGATCAAGTTCCCCTTTCACTGCCTTCTGCTGGTCCTCAGGCCCCTAAGCCACTTATAGCCCTGCATGGAAAAGGGTAGCCTGGGGCCCAAGCAGGAGGAAGATGGGGGCCTACTTTTTCTTTATGCCTGGGCCTGGGTTCCTTCATCTTAAAAGATCTGAGAAAGTCAATGTATGTGGCAACCTCTTGCAGCCACCCCATGGTTTTAGTCCCTCAATATGGTTTATACTGGTTTACTCCCTCTCCAGAGCTGGGCACCTCATGCCTGAGGACTCAGAAGATCCTGTATCTGGAAACTGAGATTCCACCTGCAGGAGACCAGAGACCCTGGGGAATTCATGTTGTTGCACAAAAGAGCTCATGCTGGGGTGGGGTAAGGTCAGTTTTCACATCCAGCAAGCTCCGTCACTTTTGGGAGTGAGCCACTGACAGCCACTTTGGCATCAGTTTCCCCATCCCAGCCCATGCTGGCCTCTAGTTGTTGCCTCCACACCAGTGTATTCATTCAACCCAAATATTTTATTCGCCTTAATTGTTTGTCAGTCCTTACACTAATGGCTGGAAGATAATGGCCCAGTCCTCTATCAGGAGAGAAAGACATGTAAACAGATGAGAAACCCATATGTTAAAAGTGAGGGTAAATGTATATGGGAAGAGCACCAAACCGGGACAAAGGGGCAAGATGGGCATTCTAGGGAGAGGGGAGAGCACAGCCATGGCAAAGAGGCATGAAACAGTATAGTGTGCGTGTGTAGGGCAGCCAGGCTGGAGAAGCAGACAGCTCAGTGTAGAAAGGGCCTTGAGGGCTGTGTTGAGAGGACTGTATTTTAACCTCAGGGCAAGGGGAAGTCATTGAAAGTTTCTGGCTATGGAAGTGATGGAGTCTGTTTTGCAGGTACACCATTTTATCAACACAAAACTTATTGAGGGCCTTTGAAGTGGGGTGCTTTCCAATACTTCATCCTGGCATTTATTCACTCAAAAGAATTTAGGGAGCCTCTGTCCTCTGTTCACTGTACTAAGCTCCTCACATGTACCTCATTTAATCTTCACGAAAGTGGATAATGACCCATGAGAGAGATACAATTGTTATCTTCATTGAACAGATCTTGACTCCAAGGCTTAGACCTGTTTCAGGTCCCTTGACTGGTGAGTGGTGGTGCAAGGATTCGAACCTCGCCTGACTGCAGAGTCTGTGCTCTCTACTAAATGTTTTGGCAGCCTTGTATGACCAGCCCACACAGATCTGGGCCCTGCCTTGGAGGGCCGCAGAGCCAGTAAGAGGGCAGACAAGTCCTTAGAAGGGCTCTGAAAGAGTACACAGTGTGTGGTGGGAGCTGCTTCCCAGAGGAAGGGCTGGAGTGACTGAGTGTAGGCTCCCTGCTCAGTGGGGAGTTGGCTTCTCCCTCTCCCCCTGCTTGTGCTCTCTCTCTCACTTGCTCACTCTCTCTCTCAAATAAATAAAGTCTTAAAAAAAAAAGACAGGAAGCGGGGAGGAGAGGTTGGGGGAAAGTGGTTAAAAGGTACAAACTTCCAGTTATAGGGTAAATAAGTACTAGGATGACTATAGTTAGTACCGCTGTTATGGTATATACAGAAGATATTAGGAGAGTAGATCCTAAGGGTTCTCATCACAAGGAGAAATTTGTTTTCTTTTGTTTTTAATGGGTCTATATGAGATGGTGGATGTTAACTAAACCTACTGTGGTAATCATTTCACAATATATGTAAATATATGGATATTTCAGCTGAGACCTGAAAGATGAGACAGAGACAGCCACAAAAAGAGTGAGGTGGAAGGTATTTCTTCTTTTTTTCTTTCAAACCAATATTTTTATTATTTTTTTTAAGGTTTTATTTATTTATTTGACAGAGCGAGCACAGGCAGGGGGAGCGGCAGAGGGAGAAGACGCAGACTCCCCGCTGAGCAGGGAGCCTGACGCAGGGCTCCATCCCAGGACCCTGGGATCATGACCTGAGCTGAAGGCAGATGCTCAATGGACTGAGCCACCCAGGCGCCCCTGTTTTTTTTTTGTTTTTTTTTTTTTTAGATTTTATTTATTTATTTGACAGAGAGACACAGAGAGAGAGGGAACATAAGCAGGAGGAGTGGGAGAGGGAGAAGCAGGCTCCCCATTGAGCAGGGAGCCTGATGCGGGGCTCGATCCCAGGACCCTGGGATCATGACCTGAACCGAAAGCAGAGGCTTAACGACTGAGCCACCCAGGCGCCCCCCCCCCCGTTTTTTTTTTAAAGTAAACTCTACCCCCAACTTCTGGCTTGAACTCACCACTCCGAGATCAAGTGATGTATGCTCTCCAGACTGAGCCAACCAGGCACCCTGGAGGAAGGTATTTCATGCAGAGGAAGAAAACTAGTGCAAAGACCTGGGCATAGGGATGGGCTCTGGGTGTACAAGGAGCACCAAGGAGGCCAGTGTGACAGAGACATAGTGATAAGGGAAGAAAGTGGTAGACTTGAGTTCACAGTGGAAGGAAGGGAGGGAGTTGGTCTCAGGCTGTGGTAAGGACTATGGATTTTATTCTAAGAGGAATTGCCTAGAGAGGCATCAAGGGCTTAAAAGTAGCAAAATGTGTTTATATGTTTGAAAACATCCCATCTGCGGCTATTTGGAGAAAGGATGGAATTGTAGGGGATTAGAGTGGAAGCCAGGAAGCCAGTGACATTAGGAGACTTCCTGCTATAATCCAGGGAGAGGAGACAGGCTGCTAGCTCTAGGTTGTGGGATGGGGATGGAGGGAATGATCCAAAATGGCAGAAACAATAGGTTTCTATAGTAGATTTGATGTGGTAAGTAAAGAAGGAATCAAGAATATGATGTAGGTTTTTTGGGGTGCCTGGGTGGCTCAATTGGCTAAGTGTCTGCCTTTGGCTTGGGTCCTGATCTCAGGATCCTGGGATCGTGCCCCATGTTGGGCTCCCTGCTCGGTGGGGAGCCTGCTTCTCCCTCTCCCGCTCCTCCTGCTTGTGCTCTCTCTCTGTCAAATAAATAAATCTTTAAAAAAAAAAAAAAAAGGAATATGATGTGGCTTTTTAACCTGAGCTACAAATGGTGGTGCATTTACTGAGATGAAGACAGGAGAAAAACAGGTTTATATGGTGTTGGAGAAGGAGATTAAAACCTGTTCCGGAGAAAGTGGGTTTGACATGCCTGCTAGGTATCTGTGTGGTGATATCAGGACAGATGGAGACAGAGTTGGAGTTCAGGGGAGAAAGGCAGGCTAGAGATACAATATTGGGAATCAGCATGCAGCTGATAATCAAGCTATGGTATTGGAAAAGATAGAAGAAAAAGAAAAAAAGAGAAGGTCCTCCCACATTGAGAGGTCTCGGTGGGGAAAAGGGACTAGCAAAGAAGACCTATATGGAGCAGTGAATAAGTACGAAGAAACAAGGGAAGTGTGTTGTGGAAAGAGAAGAGAGGATTTCAAGGAGGGAGGGTCACCTCTACCAGAGGTTTAATAAAATGAGTGTTCTCTACCTGGTGATGAATCAATGCCAGGTGAAGAAGTGCTCTGGAAGCTGGAAGACCCTTTCAGCATCTCTCCAAGACTGTCCCTGTAAGTTAGGGCTGTAAAGCCTCTTTTATTTTTTCGTAAAGATTCTATTTATTTATTAGAGAGAAAGCTAGCACGAGAGAGAGCACGAGCAGGGGGAGGAGCAGAGGGAAAGGTAAAAACAGACTCCCCACTGAGCAGGAAGCCTGACCCCGGGCTGGCTCGATCCTGAGACTCCAGGATCATGACCTGAGCAGAAGGTAGATGCTTAACCGACAGAGCCACTCAGGCACCCCTGTAAAGGCTCTTTTAAATATCAAATGAGATTACGGACGAAAACGCATTTTGTAAACCGCCCAGTCCTGTACTATTAATGTCAACGTTGATTTTTATTAATGAGGCGATTATAATTGAGACCACCGGTGAAAGAGAGCACATGACTTATGGAAAGAGTTCTCGAGGAAGAAACTTCATAATGACGAAAACTCGTTCCTCCTGAGAGCTTGCGTTAAAACCAGGCTTGGGGTTAGGTGAGAGATCCAGGAGCAGTGCTGAGCTTTTCTAATTGACCCTGCCCTGGCAGCACTGAGCAGAACGCTGAGGATGGCAAAGACAGCCCAAAGCCGGAAAGGAGGAAGTCCGGCCCCAGACGTGAAATCCCTCTGGCTCCGCCTCCCTCCCCTCCACGGACCAATCAGGACCCAACTGACTGGACCGCGGCGCTGGGACGGGGAAGAGGGCGGAGCCTGAGGACCGTTACTCAACTGCTAAGCCGGTATCCAGTTATTCGTTCTATTCCTTTCACTACAAGGACTCATTGTTGCTACTCCTACACTTTGGCAAAATCTCTGGTAGTTTCATATAAAACTAAATGTACACCTATTCAATGATCCAGCAATTTTTTTTTAAGATTTATTTGAGAGAGAGCTCAGGGGTGAGGGGCAGAGGGAGAGGAAGAGAGAAATTTAAGCAGACTCGTGGGGCATGGAGCGAGACTTAGGGCTCCATCCCACTACCCTGAGATCACGACCTGGGTGGGAACCAAGAGTCAGAGGCTTAGTAGACTATGCCACCACTGAAGACCCAGTAATTTCTCACTGTGGTATCTATTTCTTAAAAATTAAAGCATACATCCATAGAAAGTCCAGATATCCATCAATAGGAAAATGGATAAACTAGTATATTCATACAATAGACTACTATTCAGCAATAAAAAGGAACCAACTACTGATAAAGCAACATGGATGAATCCCCAAATCATTATGCTCAGTGAAAGAAACCTGTACACACAAGAATACATATTGTATAATTCCATTTATAAGAAATTTTAAAACAAACTAAATCTATGGTGAAAACAAAATCAGAGCAGAGTTGCCTAAGGATTGAGGATGGGGACTGACTAGGTAGGAAGTAACATGAGGGAACTTTCTAGGTGATGATAATGTTCTTAGAACTTTGTGCAATGAAGGAAATATCTTAAATCTGTGTTGTCCAATACGGTAGCTTCTAGCCACATGTGGCTATTGAGCATTTGAAGTATGGCCAGTGGGATTCAAAAACTGAATTTTAAATTTCATTTAATTTTAATTAATTTGAATTAAAAATTAGCCACATGTGACTAGTGGCTACCATATTGGACAGCAGAGTTTATATCCTGATAAGGGCTTGGGCTGCACTGATATCTGCATTTGTCAAAACTCTTCTCATGCTAAGCCTAAGAGTTGTACATTTCACCATATGTAAAGTTTACATTAAAAAGATAAGCATAAAAAAGGGCGCCTGGGTGGCTCAGTTGGTTAGGCAACTGCCTTCGGCTCGGGTCATGATCCTGGAGTCCCGGGATCGAGTCCCGCATCGGGCTCCCTGCTCGGCGAGGAGCCTGCTTCTCCCTCTGACCCTCCCCCCTCTCATGTACTCTCTCTCATTCTCGCTCTCTCAAATAAATAAATGGAATCTTAAAAAAAAAAAAAAAGATAAGCATAAAAAAGATAAGCATAGGGTTGCCTGGGTGGCTCAGCCAGTTAGCATCTGACTTCGGCTTGGGTCATGATCTCAGGGTCCTGGGATGGAGGCCCACATAGGGCTCCTCACTCACCAGGGATTCTGCTTGGCCCTCTCCCTCTGCCCCTCCCCCCACTCATGCCCTCTCTCTCTCAAATAAATAAAATATTTCTTAGATAGATAGATAAAGCATAGGGGTACCTGGCTGACTCGGTCGGTAGAGCATGCAACTCTTGATCTCAGGGTCATGAGTTCAGGCCCCACGTTGGGCATGGAGCCTACTTCAGGAAGAAAAAAAGCATAAACTAGTTAACGCTATGCATGTTGAAGTGTTTAGACGGGAAATATCCTGTTGTCTGCAATTTTAAAATGCATAACGGATTCATGAATGTTGAGATGGACAGATGACTAGACATGTGATAAATACAACAAAATATTAATTGTAGAAACTTGGTGGCGGGTATATGGGTGTTCACTGTAAAATTCTTTCAACCTTTCTGTATATGTTGAAATATTTTCAGAATAAAATGTTGGGGTCGCCAAGGGCTGAGAGGAGAAAGGAGTGGGGAGTTATTGTCTAATGGGTACAAACTGTGATGATGAAAATTTTCTGGAAATAGTGGTGATGGTTATGCAACATTTGAAAGTACTTCATGGCAATGAGTTGTACACTTAAAAATAGTTAAAATGGTAAATTTTATATATATTGTACTTTTTTTTTTTAGCTCGAAAGTCACAAGAAAAACAATGTTGGGGAAAAATCCATGTGGAAGTGTCTGTGCCTTCTCTAGAGACAGTCTGGTGTACTGCAGAGAGGAAAAGGGGAAGGGAGCAGGCTGTTGGTGAGTGTGCCGGGCCCATTATAAGCAAAGAGTAATGGGAAGAGACAACAGAGGCTTTGGAAACAGACCTGGGTTCATAATCCCAGCTCTTTGACTTTTTGGCTGTGTGATTGTCCTGGTTTCTTAGTGCTATTGCTGCTCTAACAAATTACCACAAATATAGTGGCTTAAAACAACACAAATTTATTATCTTGAGTTCTGGAGGTCTGACATGTGTCCCACTGGGCCAGAATCAAGAGCTGTGTTCCTTCTATAGACTCTAATGGGCAGGAACCCACTTCCTTGCCTTTTCCAGCTTCCAGAAGCCTCTTGTATTCTATGGCTTGATTCATGGCGCTTTTCTTCATCATCGAAGCCAGCAGTAACATCTTCAAATCTTTCTCTGTTTCTCACATACATCTGTGCTTTTTTTTTTTTATTTTTTAGCCATTAGAATTGCTGTGTGTGTTTTTTAAGATTTTTAAAAAATATATATATTTATTTATTTATTTGAAAAAGAGAGAGAGAGAAACAGCATGAGAGGGAAGAGGGTCAGAGGGAGAAGCAGGCTCCCCGCTGAGCCGGGAGCCTGATGTGGGACTGGATCCCAGGACCCTGGGATCATGACCTGAGCCGAAAGCAGTCGCTTAACCAACTGAGCCACTCAGGCACCCCCTTTTTTTAAAGATTTTATTTATTTATTTGGCAGAGAGAGGGCAGGAGAGCAGCAGAGGGAGAGGGAGAAACAGGCCCCCTGTGGAGCAGGGAGCCGGATGCGGGGCACAATCCCAGGACACTGGGATCATGACCCAAGCTGAAGGCAGACACATAACCAACTGAACCACCCAGGCATCCCACATCTGTGATTCTTGATCACATCTCCTTCTCTGGCTCTTCTGCCTCCCTTTCCTTTATAAGAACCCTTGTGATTCCATTGGGCCCACCCAACCAATCCAGATAATCTTTCCCCCTCGAGATCCTTAATTTCTCACATCTGCAAAATCACTTTTGCCGTGCAAGGTAACATATTCATAAATTCTGGGGATTAGAATAGGAACATCTTAGGGGGACCATCATTCTGCCTGCCACAGTGATGTTGAAAATTTCCCTATGCCACTGGGTACTCATATGTCAAGACAGCACCGAAGAGGAACGATATTTCTCCTGATTTTTTTCCTAACAGTTTTACTGTGGTATAATCCACATACCATACAATTTACCCATTTAAAGCAAACAATTCAGTGGTTTTTAACATAGTCGCAGAACTATACAATCATCACATTTTTATCTCTCACCATTTTTCTATATGAGAAAACAAAGGCTTGAGACATTAAGGAAACTTGCCTAGAGTAACCTCTAACTGGCAGGGCTGGGGCACTGCAGTGGCTGTCAGGAGCTGAGATTCCAGTCCAGGCCTGGATTCCCTTCATGAAGTTAGACTAGTTACCGGGGAGAAATGTGGTGCAGAAAACAGCAGATGCTCACACCAGGTTAGACTTGGGCTCAAGGCTTTGTTTTGCTATCTGCAAGGTATGTGACTTTTGGTAAAATCTATTGGAGCCTTGGTTTCCTCATTTGAAAAATGAGGGCAATCCAATAAATGAGGAGGCTGACTCACCTATAAGATCCCTTCCAGCTATGTAATTCCAAGCTTCAATGAGGGGGGAGAAAAGATAATTAAAAATAAATTCTCCGAGGGCGCCTGGGTGGCTCAGTTGGTTAGGCGACTGCCTTCGGCTCGGGTCATGATCCTGGAGTGCCGGGATCGAGTCCCGCATCGGGCTCCCTGCTCAGCGGGGAGTCTGCTTCTCTCTCTCTCTCTCATTCTCTCTCTCAAATAAAGAAAGAAAATTCTCCGAGCATCCAGTGCAACAAAAGGGATACGAATTCCCTGAAGACAGAGGCTCACATGCTTCCTTCGTACTCTCTGAGTACCTGGCACAGGTCTTGGAATTCCTCACCGAAGGGCCTCAGCCCGCTGGGAGACAAATCCGTAAAATGACCCTTACAGAGGCAGAGAAGGGTGGAAAGAGTAGGGGGGGGGGGCGGTTACGCAACGGAAGCTGCAGGTAAACACGGTGGGAGAAATCAGAGGCCCCTCTTTCCAAAGGCCAAGTTGAGCCGCAGTGAGGGCTCGAGCCGAGAAAAAGTGTGTTGGAGGCATGGTTCTAAAAACCAATCTTCAAGCCGCATTGGGTGACACAACACCACGCGTTGCCGAGCTCCGCCCCTTCCCACCTCGCCCACTGGTGCACGAGATTTGGTATGCTTTTCCACCACAGTAAGACTCCTTTCACCGCCGCGCGATTAGTACAGCCCAAGCTCGGCGAGTTTGAACCCAACGAAAGACACGCCCGTTGTCACGCCCCTGTCTCTGATTGGCTGGAGAATTTAAAGATCCGGCCGGTTATAGGGTGATTTTCTACTTCTAGTATTTGAAAGTTCGTACTGCTCGGGGTTCACGAGCTGGCCGGCTCTGTTCAGCGTGTTCGTCCGAGTGCCGGTGCAAGTGAGTGTCCACGCGACCCCAGAGGTGGGAGACAGAGTCTGCTTTTTCAAAGGGTCTCTGCCGGGAGGGTTCAGACGAGTGGGTCAGACGGAGGAAACATAGATTCCCGAGCCCCAGGGTCCCCGGCGATTTCCCTAGCCAAATATTCTCCACCCAGTGCCCATCTTGGAGATGGGAAGAGTCAGGGCTCGGGAATCACACTAACCCTGACTCCTACCAGTCGTTGTAACCTCTCCCAGTCTGTTTCCACTTCTGTATACGGGTAATAGTGAGATTGACCTGGCAGCGTATAAACCACTGGACGTATCTGGAAGACAGAAGGTCCCCTGCTCATCTCTCCATTTGAGCTTCCCCTGCTTCCTTGGGAGAGGACTCTGAGGATTCCCTTGCCTCCCCTGGGCGTCTTGGAATCAGCCTCCTTTTTTTGTTCAGGAGCCTGCTTCCGCGGCTCTGGTCGGACAGCTGAGGGTCCCCATTCCTGGGTGCATTTGACGCTGCCCATCCACCGCTCTGGAAATTACCGTGTAGGAGAGTAAGGTCTACGTGAATTTCGGTTGGTCCCAGGTCCCTTTTGTCGTCTGCGTGACCTCTTTTTGTTCCTAGTGACAGCCTCCGTGACCCTATGTGGTCGGACCGGGTTCCCGATTAGGTCCACTGAGTCCTCGTGACCCCTGCGCTCCGGCCTTTTTGCAGATCTGCCGGAGGCGGTGGCGATGCTGTCGGGCACCCAGGCAGCGCCGGCGGAATTGGAGGACGCGGAGCTGCGGTGCCGCGTGTCTGTGGAGGAGTTGAGCCCGGGTGGGCAGCCGCGAAAGCGCCAGGCCTTACGCACGGCGGAGCTGAGCCTGGGGCGGAATGAGCGCCGCGAGCTGCTGCTGCGGCTGCAGGGGCCTGGGCCCGCGGGCCGGCCGCGCTGCTTCCCTCTGCGGGCCGCGCGCCTCTTCACGCGCTTCGCGGCGGCCGGACGCAGCACGCTGCGGCTCCCCAGCGACGGCGTTCCCGGGGCGGGCGCTGTGCAGCTGCTGCTCTCCGACTGCCCCCCGGACCGCCTGCGACGCTTCCTGCGCACGCTGCGCCTCAAGCTGGCCGCGGCCCCCGGGCCGGGGCCGGCCTCCGCCCGCGCGCAGCTGCTTGGCCCGCGGCCCCGCGACTTCGTCACCATCAGCCCCGTGCAGCCCGAGGAGCTGCGGCGCGCGGTGGCCACCCGGGTCTCGCGCGCCATGCCCGTGAAGCGGCCGGTGGAACCCCGGGAGGGAGCCGAGCCCAGCACTGTGAGGACAGGAAAGGGGGGACGCCTCAGGGAGTGGGTGTGCCCCTGAGATGGAAGAGACCCAGGAGGCCCAAGTTTAGGGGGTTGCTGGTTAGCTCAGAGGAGATGCCCACTGGACATCTGAGTGTGACAGGGGTGTGGGAAATTGTGCAGTGTTTCTCCAGAGTGCAATCCCTGAGTAAGCTAGAATAGGAAGAGGGCCCACTTCACGGTAAAAGGGAAAGTAGAGAAGGTGACTTCAGAAGAAAAAGTAGGAGGCTGTTGGGCCTGGAGAAGGAGAGGAGCTTTTAGAGAGAAGAAGTGACCAGCAGTGTCAGGGGCAGCCAACAGGTCTGAGCAGTTGGGGGGGACAAAGTCTGGAAGGTCTGACAGTGTTTATGAACTGGGGCAGGTGGATCACAGACCACAGGGGTTTGAGACTCAGCTGGGGAGAAGATGGAGATGGAGCCAGGCAGGGTTTTGCTGTGAGACAGGCAGGTTTGTGCCAGGAAGAGTAGTGAGAAGGAAGGACCTGTGAGAGAACCAGGAGATTTAGGGAAACCAGGGGAGGGAGCTGAGGGAGGATCCAGACCCACATAGTGCAGTCACCAGGGCACCAGGGATCAGTGGAGACCCAGCCTTGAGCCTTTCCTTCCTCAAGGACAGACCTGGCCCGGAGTAGTTACTGGTAAGATCTCCAGGGGAACCAAAGCTGCCCATGGGCTTCAAGGAGTGAAACCAGCAGAGAAACAAAGGGCTACCAGGCCTAGCATGGCATCCAGGCTAGGAAGCCCTGAGACAGTCCTGTCCCCCCACAGGAAGCCCCAAGGTGGCCCTTGCCTGTGAAGAGGCTGAGCTTGCCCCCCACCAAACCACAGCTTTCTCAGGAACAGGCTGCGGTGCTGAGGGTTGTCCTGAAAGGCCAGAGCATCTTCTTCACTGGGAGTGCAGGTAGTGGGGGGGCAGCGTGGGGGGTGGGGGAACGGTGATGGGGTAGGATGGAGGAGCAGGTGACCCTGACTTTACGCTCTGCCCAGGGACAGGGAAGTCTTATCTGCTGAAGCGGATCCTGGGCTCACTGCCTCCCACAGGTACTGTGGCTACTGCCAGCACTGGGGTGGCAGCCTGCCACATCGGGGGGACCACCCTCCATGCCTTTGCAGGTAAGTGGGGACCTCTAGGGCTTGAGCTGGAAGCCAGCCAGGCCTGTGAGATGGAAGAGGAGGGGGTCAGTGGCTAGGGTCTTAGGCTGAGTAGTGTCACTCACAGGCATCGGCTCAGGCCAGGCTCCCCTGGCGCAGTGTGTGGCCCTGGCCCAGCGGCCAGCTGTGCGCCAGGGCTGGCTGAACTGCCAGCGGCTAGTCATCGATGAGATCTCCATGGTGGAGGCGGACCTGTTTGACAAGCTGGAAGCGGTGGCCAGGTCAGTATATGCAGTAAGGGCTGGGTTCTGGTGGTTTTCCATATGGAACCTGGCCACCCCAGCTGCTAAAGTACCCCGTGCTCCTCTCCAGAGCTGTCCGGCAGCAGGACAGGCCATTTGGAGGGATCCAGCTCATCATCTGTGGGGACTTCCTGCAGCTGCCACCTGTAACCAAGGGCTCCCAGCCCCCGAAGTTCTGCTTTCAGGTATCACTCACCCTCTGGCCCTGCCCCCCACAGGTGTCTGCTCTTCTCCCTGAAACCCCTACCCTGCCCCCACTAGGCCAAGAGCTGGAGAAGGTGTGTCCCAGTGACCCTGGAGCTGACCGAGGTGTGGAGGCAGGCCGACCAGATCTTCATCTCTCTGCTGCAGGCTGTCAGGCTGGGAAGGTGGGCCCCCATGAACAGAGAAGGGGGGAAAGTGCTTCATGGCCCATAGAAGATGGTCATTCTCTAAGCACTGGGACCCTGCCTCCTCCAAGGTTGGGTCCGCATCACCCAGCACAGGCCCTGGCACAGACCAGATGTCAGGGAAGTATGGACACGTGGATACATGAGAAGAAATCAGAGATGTTAACACTCCTATTTCACAGATGCAGAAACAGGGGGTTCAAAGAGGTGAAGTGACTTGCCCCAAGTTCCAGCCAGTAAGTGACTGGGCTGGGATTTGAACCTGGCCTGACTCTAAAACCCAAGTTCCTCCCACTCTTAGAGAGCCAAGTGGGGTCACTTGGTGAGGGAGAGAGGTTGCAGGCACGATCCCACCCCAGCTAGGACAAAAGGTTGAAATGCCAGGACGACTCATGTGCAAGCAGGCAGGAGGCCAGGAAGGCAGAAGACATGGGCCAGAGCTGGGCCTTGAAAACCAGCTTGGGACAGGATCGGCGGAGGAGGTGGTGGTAGTGAGGGGCTTTCTATGCTTAGGGACCCCTGTCACAGACATATGAGGCAGGTAGGAAGGTACATCGCACACACCAGCATCTGTGGGGAACAAGAGGAAGATTGAGTGGCAGAGCAGAGAGAGATGCAGGTCTTAAGTTGTTTCCCCTTCTCCCATGTGATTTGCTGTTGCACCCAGGCTTCTCCATGTGGAGGAAGGCTTGAGATAGAAACACAGGCTAGGGGCGCCTAGCTGGCTCAGTCGGAGAAGCCTTGATCAAGCGGGTCTTGATCTTGGGGCTGGAAGTTTGAGCCCCACGTTGGGTGTAGAGATTACTTAAAAAAAATATATCATTGAACATTATATCAAAAAACTCATGATGTACTATACATTGGCTAATTGAATTTAAATAAACAAACTTTAAAAAGAAAGAAAAAGAAACACAGGCTAGATTTTTGCTCCCAAGGCAGCAAGCCAGAGGCTATAAGATTGTAGCCTGGAGGCCAATCTGATTATAGGCTACCCGTATGACAGGGTATCAACATCAGTGCCTTGTCCAGGCCCTCTGAACCTCTAGCCTGTGCTCACTCATCATATCCGACTTCCTCAGGAGCACTGGGATGGGAGGGTGGCTAGCTCCTACCTGGGGGCAGTCACAGGGAAGGGTGCCTGCTCATGATCATTCCCCATGTCTGGGGTCCGAGTGGGGAAAGGCAAGTTGGCCAGCCTGGGGGCCAGCACATTTTGCCCTGGTGCCCCTTTCTAATCCCCAAGTCTGACCCATGGCCTACTGCTTGGGCCATATCAGCCAGGTGCCCCACCTTACCTGGTGTTCAGGTGGGCTCTGCCCTGACAGCCCAGCCCCTACAGGTGCTCAGATGAAGTGACCCGCCAGCTCCAGGCCACAGCCTCCCACAAGGTGGAGCGAGATGGGATTGTAGCCACAAGGCTCTGCACTCACCAGGATGACGTGGCCCTCACCAACAGGAGGCGACTGCAGGAACTGCCAGGTGAGCAGGGAGCCAGGGCTGGTCAAAACCAGCTGGGAGGGGCCATCAGGCAGGTATGGGTCCCCCACCCCCACCCAACAGCCTGGGCCCTTGGGACCATTTGGATATTTAGGCCCCCACCTCTCTGGCCATAAAGGCCCTTACATTTGCAGATGTAACTGTGACTTGAGAGGCATGATCTTGAACAGGTCAAGGTCACTGAGCCAGTAAATACTGGAAGTAAGACTTGAACCCAGGGGTGCCTGGGTGGCTCAGTTGTTAAGTGTCTGCCTTCGGCTCAGGTCATGATCCCAGAGTCGTGGGATCGAGCCCCGCATCGGGCTCCCAGCTCAGTAGGAAACCTGCTTCTCTCTCTCCCACTCCCCCTGTTTGTGTCCCCTCTCTCGCTGTGTCTCTCTGTCAAATAAATAAATAAAATCTTTAAAAAAAGACTTGAACCCAGGCCCCTGATTCCAAAGCCCCAGCTTGCCTGAGCTGTCCCCACTACTGCCTTCTACACCCTGGTCTAATACATGGTTTTGGAAACTGAGCCACAAGTCAGTGACTTGTAATCTGTTTGCCCAACTCTTTTTTTTTTCCTAGGTGAGGTACACAGCTTTAAAGCCATGGACAGTGACCCTGAGCAAGCCCGGATCCTGGATGCCCAGTGTCCCGTTAGCCAGATCCTTCAACTCAAGCTGGGGGCCCAGGTGAGTGGGAAGCAGAGCCAAGACCTGGGGGGCCTGGGCTTCCCCAGTCCTTGCCCTTGGGCCCAGGCAGCTCCATAGCCAGAGGGCCCAGCTGTGACCCCAGTGAACTCCCTCCCTCCTGCTCCCACCTACCTTCCTATCTTCAGCCTCCCACTGCCCTCTTCTTGCTAGGCCTGGGGCACCAGCAGCAATGCTTTGGACAAGCCCCTTTCCCTTGCTGAAGCTCAGTTTCCACGTCTGTGTCGTGTGAGAGAGCTCTGCTTCTTCCCATGATGTTGGGGTGGGCCAAATGGGAGACTTCCCTCAGGTTCTGAAAGGCACTTGAGGGCTGGGAGAGGGGTGACAGGACCTGGAGCTATCCCTCACGATTTTGGCCCATACACATACCCTGTAACAGACATGATCATTTTCAGAACCCTGTCATGTCCGTTACCTTATTGCTCCTTACCCCCTCCTGAGGCAAACAGCAAATGTCATTCCCCTTTGACACTAGGGGCAACTGAGACCGGGGAAAATAAAGCAGCTTGCCACAGGGGTCACAGTCAGCCAGTGACAGAGTTAAGGATTAGGATTCAGTGCCTCTCCAGGAGTGCCCCCAGCCTCCTGGAACTGCCCCCAGCGACTGCTGGAGCTGAGGCCAGGTGTTGGAATGGGCTGCTCTCCGTGCCTCAAGTTCACTTTCCCTTGCAGGTGATGTTGGTGAAGAACTTAGCAGTGTCCCGGGGCCTAGTGAATGGCGCCCGGGGGGTGGTCGTTGGGTTCGAGACAGAGGGAAGAGGTAAATGATGGGAGATCAGTCCTACTGCTTGGGTTTGCAGCAGGCCCTGGGGTATGTGTGAGGAGACGGCTAGGATGGGTGGCTCAGTCGTTAAGCGTCTGCCTTCGGCTCAGGTCATGATCCCGGGATCCTGGGATCGAGCCCCACGTTGGGCTCCCTGCTTGGCAGGAAGCCTGCTTCTCCTTCTCCCACTCCCCCTGCTTGTGTTCCCTCTCTGGCTGTGTCTCTCTCTGTCAAATAAATAAATAAAATCAAAAAAAAAAAAAAAAAGAAGGCTAGGATGGAGGGGTAGGGCCTGCTCCTCACCTCTGAGCCTTGAAGCAGGGCCAAAAGGTGGGACTTCTCCACTCCTCCCTCAGGGCTGCCCCAGGTACGGTTCCTCTGCGGAGTCACCGAGGTCATCCGTGCTGACCGCTGGACGGTGCAGGCCACTGGGGGCCAACTCCTCAGCCGGCAGCAGCTGCCCCTCCAGCTGGCCTGGGCAATATCCATCCACAAGAGCCAGGTAAGCAGCAAGTGTGGGGGACAGGGCAAGGCAGACGGGGGACAGGATAGGCCTGGGGCATATTGAAGGGGGTTCTTAAAGGTTTTGTGAAGGTTGAGCTTGCCCTGGATGGAAAGTTCCAGACCAGTGGTAGAATTAGCCTTTCTTTTGCGCATTTCCCATCCTGCTTCCTCTCCCTTTCCCAGACACATACTCTTCCCTCTGTCATCTCCTTTCCTGCCATTTCTTAAGCCACTACCAGATGTTAAATTTAATGTGATAATCAGTCCTGTTTTACAGAAGGGGAAACCAAAGCTCAGGGTGGTTAAGTAAAGTTGTCCAAGGTCACATAGAGAGTGAGAGACAGAGCCAGGATTCATTTCCATGCCTGTCTGACCCAGGCCTGAACTCTTTCCTTTCACTCCCCATCCCTCTATTCTAATCCTCAATCTGTGTCTCCTGGACCTCCTCCTACTCAGACACCCAGTTGTTGTCAATCTGTCTCTCTGCCTTGAGAATCTCTGTACTGGCTGAAGAGATCCAGGGGCAGTCGCTGGGCCAGTGTAGGTGAGGTCAGGCTCTTGCACATAGGGATTGCAGGCTGAGCTGGCTCTAGCTCTGTCCCTCCATTCCCTCAGGGCATGTCCCTGGACTGCGTGGAGATCTCTCTGGGCCGTGTGTTTGCCAGTGGCCAGGCCTATGTGGCCCTTTCCCGGGCCCGCAGCCTGCAGGGCCTGCGTGTGCTGGACTTTGATCCCATGGTGGTTCGCTGTGACCCCCGTGTGCTGAGCTTCTATGCCGCCCTGCGGAGGGGCAGGGGCCTCCTCAGCCTGGTAAGAGGGAGTCCCCTGATGGTGGGTCATATGGCGTGGGAACCCTGGGAGCTAGGACAGAGGGAAGGCCAAGGGACCATGAGATAGGGGTGGCAGAGCCTCTTCTGGCTCTGTTGGGAGCAGGGGCAAGAGGAAGGAGATGCTGGCCCCTAGGCTGTGGCCCCAGGGGACAGCATGAGTCCTTGACTGGGTTTCTCTGTCTCTGATCCAGAAGTCTCCAAATGATGATGAGGCAGCCTCAGACCAGGAGAATGAGGACCCAAACCTTTGAGCCTTAAAGAGAAGACAAATGGTGGTCTCCCCTTCTTCCTCCTCCCTAGTGGGCCAAGGCCCCTGGAGACAACTGGGGGAGGATAGCCAGTGTCTCTTTCTGCATTCTTTAGGGCTCTCAGCCTCCTGGCAGGGTACAAGGGAGAGCACTTTCTACCCATTTGCCAGCTGTGCCTCAGTTTCTCCCCTTGCCCTGGGTGAGCTGCTTCCAGGGACAGGAGTAACCCTTTCTGGGCCAGTTGGGAAAGGGCCTATGGTGGCACCTGGTGTTCTGGAACAAAGCTATCTGTGAGGGCTGGCCCAGGGCCACACGGTTGTGAATGCTGCTCTCTTTGGGCTGCAGAGGGGAGAGGCAGTGAAGACAGGTACTTCAGGAGCAGGAACAGGCTATAGGAGCCCTGGACTGGGAGACTCCGGCCAAGTACAGGGCCCAAACAGAGAAGGGACCCTGGGGTTCTTGTCACAGCTAGGACCAGGCTAGCACAGGCTAGGACAAACCCCCTCCTGAGCCTAACCTGAGAACACACAATGCAAACCATGTGCCTGTATCTTAAGCTCCTTTTTTGGAGAAGAAATAGTATCTAGGGGTATTGAGATGGATGTTCTCTGATTATATTTATTTAGGACAAATAAACTTGTGAATTGTGTGAGGACTGTGAGTTGAGTCTTCTGCTCTCTTTAAGAAGGCATCCCTGCCTGGGGTACGGGCTACACCTGTGGCCAGGGCCCTCTCCCCATGGGTGCACACAGAGGTGCTTACATCACGACACCCTTACGTGAGCTTTTGTTAGGATTACTGGTTATTTGGAAAGCTGAGTTACCCAAGATTGGTGACTCCTAATGAAATGACAAGGTGAATCACTGTTGCCCAGGGGTCAGACAAGGACACAGGAGTGAATTCACATGGCAGGAAATGGGCCTGTCACAACATCTGAATGCTGGGATCTTGGTCGCAACTTTCTCACTTTGTGCCTTGCTGGCTGGGGCTCTAGCTTGAACGTTGTGAAGGGGAAGGGATCATCAACCAACTAGCTTCAGATGGGGAGCCTGGGTGGCTCAGTTGGTTAAGCGTCTGCCTTCAGCTCAGGTCATGACCCAGGGTCCTGGGATCGAGTCTTGCATCAGGCTCCCTGCTCAGCGGGGAGTCTGCTTCTCCCTCTCCCGCTCCCCCTGCTTGTGCTCTCTCTCTGGCAAAATAAGTAAATAAAATCTTAAAAAAAATTAACTGGTAAAAAGTGGTTAACTGCTAAAAGAAGCTAAAAAGAACTCTAAGTGTATAGCAGTTGGTAACACAGAAAACAATTGAGGGAGAATGAGTAAGAA
>NC_138377.1:93174522-93206562 GCF_054177405.1 Leptonychotes weddellii | reverse complement strand
TACCCATGGGTGAGGAGAGCTCACTTAGAGGATGGTGGGAGAAAGGGACTGCGAAGTGGGTGCCTTACCCCTGCACACCTCCCTGACTTGGGCTACATGTTTTTAGTCTGAAATGCCCAGATTAACCCATCATGACTCACCTCAAACATCACCTCTGTTCCCAGGATCTAGCCCTGCCCTTTTCTAGAAGAATGGTTCTAGTCTCTGTGCACATGCGTTGTGTGGTCCTTGCCTGTGGGTCTTCCTCCTACACCAGAAAGCTCTTCAGAACAGGACTAAGGCCCCTGCTTCTTGCAGCCTGTGCACCCAGCCCAGCACATGGCCTGGGGCAGGTCAACAGCATGGAATGAATAATGCAGTGAGAGAATGCAGGGAGCCTGCAGTTAGGGGACCATAGGGCTTCCCACCTGCCTGAGCACTCTGCCCTGGGGATGGGAGTGCCTGTGCCACTGCTCGGGAGACCCTGGTCTTCTGTCTCCTCTCTGGTTGCCTAGTCATGGGGATTTCCCATTCTTCTCCCCTCCACTCTCCAGAGGAAGGCTGGAGAGAAGTTAGCAGGTGGACAAGTTGGAGAAAGGCATTTAGGAAAAGGGAACTGCGTAGTACAAAGGCAGAGATGTGTGAAAGATGGAGCTTGAGGTTCTGCTTTATTAGACTCAAAAGCAAGACAAATGGCAGTTGGGGGAGTCAGGCATATTCCTGAGGGTGCTCAACACGGGGAGGGGCAGATAGAACCCCTCTGCGGGGCGAGAGGGGCTCCTGTGAGTCCCACTTCCTGCTGGCCCCCACTTGTCTCCTGTGCCTGACTTACCTCGGACGGTAATTAGCAATTTACAGTTCTGTCTGTCTCCTAGAATGAGCCGGAGCCCTTGGGACCAAGAGACCTGGCTTAGATGTCTTTGTGTCCCCATGGCACTCCGCACGATGACTTCAGAAAGGAGATAGTTTATAAAATGTTTGATAAATGAAAGAACGAGTCCCCTGAAAGGCAGGGATGTTCACTCTGATTTCGCAGAGGAGGTAGCTGAGCCAGGCACTGGAACTACAACCCCCCACCCCCTGCCCCACTGTCTTCCTGGAGCTGTCCAGAGGAAGTAAAATGTGGGGCTGAGATGGCCCACCGATGGAGTGCCCACGGGCACCCTGCCCTCAGGGGGGCTGCCCGGGGGAGGGTTGGCTAGGCATGATTCATCTTTCCTGAGGTCCTGGCATATTTTGCCTACCTCCACAGGGCCAAGGGTCATGCTCAGAGGCCCCCAATCCCAGCGTAAGTAGGCCCTCCCCATCCCCAAGCACCACGAACGGAAGACCACTAGGTGGCACTAAGTGGTCAGTTAGTCCCTTCCTAGAGACGGGGCAGGTCCTTTGTCTCCTCGCTGTGCCTGAGCTGGGCTCCCGGGCACCTCAGGAGCTGGGATGCCCAGTAGGTGTAGGGAGGAGAGGTTCCTTTGCTGAGAAGCTTGCACTGGGTATGTGTGGAGGACCTCATGGTTTGTGTTCATGAGCCCTCTTGTTCGTTTTTCACAATAACTCTGATAGCACAATGGGACATTATCCCCACCTTAGTGGAGAGAGAACGAATTTCTTGAAAGGTTAGATGACTTGGCCAAAGCCACCCTGCAAGCTGGGTCTGGAACTCAAGTCCCAGCTACAGGGAGGGTCCTGGGGTTTTTGCAAAGTCAGCAGAGGGCCCTGAGGCTCCAAGTGGCTCCGGCACTTCCCATGTGACCTTGAACAAGCTGCTGAAATCCTCAGCCCTAGTTTCATCATTAGTGAAGTGGGTCTAAGAGCGACCAACGGAGTTAGGACAAGTAAAGAGCTGGGGTGGAGGCAGGCAGGGGTGACCCCCTCATGGTTAGCTCCTATTGTCTCCATGACACTTACTCTAAGTGGCCACCCTGTACTGACCCCGTTGCCCTCCCTGCCTCTGGTGGCCCAGAGGATAACAAAGAGAATTAACAGGATCCAGAGTAAACGAAAATTTCTCTTTCAGTCTTCCCTCCTAGAGGACCCAGGCTGTGCCTACCCACTGCGAGGAAGGGGAGAATGAAGGCCCCCCACCTTCCCCCAAGACACATAAGGTCCCAACCCTAGTCGGTGAGTACATTTGTCAGAACTGGTCCTCTTCTTTCCTCTGTCCCTCTTCTTTTTTATTTTTATTTTTTTTTAAGTAGTTTCCATGCCCAACATGAGGCGTGAACTCACAACCCTGAGATCAAGAGTCCCATGCTCTACCAACTGAGCCAGCCAGGCACCCCCTCCATTCCTCCTCTTTTTTTTTTTTTAAGATTTTATTTATTTATTTATTTGAGAGAGAGAGAGAGAGAGCGCAAGAGGGGGTAGGGTTAGAGGGAGAAGCAGACTCCCTGCCGAGCAGGGAGCCCGATGCGGGACTCAATCCCGGGACTCCGGGATCATGACCTGAGCCGAAGGCAGTCGCTTAACCAATTGAGCCACCCAGGCGCCCTCCATTCCTCCTCTTAACAGAGCTTTGACAACCCTTTGCGTGGGATCTTCAGACTGAGATTACCGAGGAAGAGACAGGCTTACAGAAGGTGGGCAGCGCACAGTCCCTCAGCTGTAAGTGGCAGAGCTAGGATGGGCATAAGGTCTCACCCTGGTATTCAGAGCCTTTGAAAAAAGAGCAAGCATGGGTGCTTCTCAGCCCCTAGCTTTGTCCCAGAAACCCCACACTCAAGACTCCCATTTCTTTTTTTTTCTCCCCCCCGTTTTTTTTTTTTTTAAAGATTTTATTTATTTATTCATGAGAGACAGAGAGAGAGAGAGAGAGAGAGGCAGAGGGAGAAGCAGGCTCCCAAGGAGCAGGAAGCCTGATGCGGGACTCGATCCCAGGACCCCGAGATCATAACCTGAGCCGAAGGCAGACGCCCAACCATCTGAGCCACCCAGGCGCCCTTTTTTTTTTTTTTAAAGATTTTATTTATTTATTTGAGACAGAGAGAATGAGAGAGAGAGAGCACATGAGCGGGGGAGGGTCAGAGGGAGAAGCAGGCTCCCTGCTGAGCAGGGAGCCCGATGCGGGACTCGATCCAGGGACTCCAGGATCATGACCTGAGCCGAAGGCAGTCGCTTAACCAACTGAGCCACCCAGGCGCCCCACCCCACCCCCGTTTTTTTAAGAGAGAGAGAGAGAGCGCGTGTGTGCGCATAAGCAGGGGGAGCAGCAGAGGGAGAGGGAGAAGCAGGCTCCCCGCTGAGCAAGGAGCCCAAGGTGGGGCTCCATCCCAGAACCCTGGGATCACGACCTGAGCTGAAGGCAGACACTTAAGCAATTGAGCCACCAGGCATCCCTTCTTTAAGATTCCAAAAGCCTCACCTGCTGAGATAGAACCGGCTGGGAGGGGCCAAGATGGAAGAGGAAGGGCTTGGAAGGAGACCCTGAATAGGGACATGAACTCCGGGCGGTGCCAGACTGGCCCTGCAGGGAGGGGGCTGACTGCTACTCCACCTCCCACTCCTCAGACTCACTCCCTTGACTCTGGCTCCTTCCTCGTCAGGAATGGCCCTTAATTTCCTCTCCTGCCAGTATTGGGTTCAGTAAGCAGAGTCCCAGCTCACCTGGAAGGTGTGGAGTGAGAAGGGTGTCCAGTTACATGCTGGGGCTGGGAGGGCAGGCAGGGGCAACCTGGGGGCAGGAGCCAAAGGCCTGGGAACTGATGGTGGGAGCAGGTGTGTGTGGGGGGCCCAAGACACCCCCACCCTGTGGGCACCCTCCCATCCCCTCCATAGGGGACCCTGTCTTCTGGGCTCAATGCCTTCCTGAACTCCTTCTCCTAGCTCCTGGGGACTGTTATGGAAAGACCGGCATCCGGCATCTGGTAGCTAATGCTTCCCTCCTAGAGGACCCAGGCTGTGGGTTCCCCGAGCTGGGTCTCAGTTTCCTTATCCTCAGAATGGGGGTAGGGGGGGAATAAGCCCTGTTGGACCGATGCCCTGCAGCCTGGGATTGTGTCCGTAAACTAGAAGGGCTCTGCACACCCCTGAGGAGGTCCTTCTCTTTCTTTTTTTTCTCTCCACCCAGGGTGGCCTCCTCCCCCCACCCTTCCCCCTGGGCCCTGGCACAGCACTCCATGCCTATTTAAGGCAAATCTCCTGATCTCCTTTTAAATAACATTCGCTTCTTGTTGTGGAGAAGACAAGCAAGGCCTGAGCTTAGGGAAAGGGGAGGGGAGCCCCAGACAGCCCATCGGAGAGTAGGGGGAAGGGGATATGGGGGTGAAGCAGGTTTGGGAAGGTCCTTGCCCCACCCCCACTCCCAGCCTCCCATTTGGTCCCTTTACTGAACAGGCCTTCAATTGGCTCAAACCCCTTTAGAGGGGCTGGGGCACTCCCAGAATGCTTCATGCAGCCCCTTACAGGCAGTGGGGGTGGGGAGATGAGGAATAATGCCAGTCCCAGGGCCTGGGATGGGTGCATGCTTGGGTGAAGAAGGAGCACAACCAGGGTGACCAGTAAGGGGAGTGGGAGGGTCTGGGGTCTGATCTCCACAGCTTGCCCACTGTGAAGGATGAAACACAAACGTTTGGTTCTAGAATCTGAGGCTCAGAGAGTCCAGGAGACCTTCCTGGGGCCACACAGCTAATGAGTAGAAGGATCTGAAATACAAGCCTGGCCTCGCTCAAATTTAATGCTTTCTCCCCCTTCATGCCAGGTGTCCTTGTGCCTGGGGCTGTATGTGACACCTGACAGTGACTCTTATCAGAAGCAATGTGTCTTTGAAAGCCCCCTGCACACACCCTCCCTCTGCCTGCCTAGCTCCCAGGTGGGGGGCCCTGATTCCTTCCCTTCTGCCTCCTCCTTCTTTCCTCTAGGCCCACCACTCCTCTCCTTCCCCTTCTCCTGAGTTCCTGGCCTAGGCCCTTTGGCCTAGCCCAGAACAGCTCACCTTGACTTGGTTCATACACTGAGAAAATTACAGGCGGAAGGTGGCATGTCCCACACCCCTCCAGAGGAGCCAGGCCGGGCACCCTTCCCACTGCGAGACCCCTACAGGTCCCTTCCCACAGCTCAGTTCTTCCCCCTAAGATCTGAGGCCACCCTCTCCTGCTTCCTTCCCTCCCCTCTGCCTAGTCTCTCCCCCAGGTAGCCATCTCCCCGGCCTCCCATCTCAGGCAGGGCTAATGTCCCTGCGGTCCTCTCATGACTGAGATGCCCTCTCTAGGGTTCAAAACGAGAGGGTCAGGGATCCTTTACAGATCATGTTGCCTCCTCGGGACCAGACACTCACTCCTTAGGCATGTGAGCTCCAGCAGAACCAGCCCCAACCCGTGTCAGTGTCAGGCTGAACTGGGGGCTGGGGCACCAGAACAAGAAGCCCTAGCCTGTCTCTGGATACTTAGGGCATAAAGGGGTGTTAGCAGTCAGCTGGCCTGATGGCCTCAATTCACAGATAGGAGCTAACTGGGACCCAGGGAATGAGAGGGGAGGCTCTGGGGTCCCACAGTGAGACAGAAGCTAAGTTGGATCATACTGGGACCCTTGATAACCCCAGGTAAGGGCTTGATCCCTGGGGGAGGGTGGTCTATTATAGGAGAAAACGTGGCTCCATATTTCATGGGGGTGTCCTTGAGCTTCTAGGGTTTTGTTTTGGTTTTTTTTAGCGTGGCTCTACTATTTTAAAAACTTTATTTTTATTTTTTTTAAAGATTTTATTTATTTATTTGACAGAGAGACAGCGAGAGAGGGAACACAAGTGGGGGGGAGTGGGAGAGGGAGAAGCAGGCTTCCCGCGGAGCAGGGAGCCCGATGCAGGGCTGGATCCCAGGACCCTGGGATCATGACCTGAGCCGAAGGCAGATGCTTAACGACTGAGCCACTCAGGCGCCCCTTAAAAACTTTTTTAAAGTAAACTCTATGCTCAATGTGGGGCTCAAACTCATGACCTCAAGAGTTGTATGCCCTAGTGACTGAGCCAGCCAGGCGCTCCAGTGTGGCTCTATTATTAACCTCTTGTGTGTCCTTAGGTAAGCCTTTTCCCTCCTTGGGCCGCAGTTTCCTTGTATAAAACAGGTGGCTTGGGTAGATGATCTCTGAGACCCCTTTCCATTCAGACCTCCTGTACCTTCCATCAGCCCAGCCCCATCCCCCCAGGCCTCTATTTCCCAGCTCTTGCCCTGGTCCAGACCTCCCTCATAGCCCATTGAGATTGCTCCAATAGTCTCTGCACTGTCTCCGGCCTCCACTCTTCCCCTCCACCCCACACACTGCCCAGGTAACGTCCTGAGGCTTTAGGAACCTCCTGTGGTCCCCCATGGCCTCCCTTAGAATGACCCACCTCATCATCTGGCATTCAGCACATCCTGCCTGCAGTCTTGGACCCTGTGCTCGGTTTCGTCATTTGCCAAGTGGCACTAATAACCCCTCACTAGTAGGGCCGTGGTGTAGACATGCTGGGATACATGTGAAGAGCCTGGGAAAGGCTGGATGGCCTGACCAGCACTCTTGGCTTCTCTGTGCTA
Organism: Leptonychotes weddellii; assembly: GCF_054177405.1. NCBI lineage: Eukaryota > Metazoa > Chordata > Mammalia > Carnivora > Phocidae > Leptonychotes > Leptonychotes weddellii. Next base: position 93,200,083 of record NC_138377.1, on the reverse strand, counting down.
GAAAGGCTGCCCATCCCACCACCACTCTCCTTCATCCAAATTGGCAAGGTCTTCGAAGCTGGTTCCAGTTTCACCCCCTCTTAGAGAGGCCAGCCTCCCAGTGGCCCCATCAGAGGTGACCTCGCCTGTGTGGAGCTCCTGCAGGGCTGGACTCTACTGGCCTGTCTCCACCTGCAGCTCCCGCCATCCCAGGGGGAAGGTATAACTGGGGGCCTCTAGAGAGCAGGCTGGCAGGACACTTGCTGAGACAATAGCTGGGTCTGTGGGCTCCTGCCCACACCTGATTTCATCCCCCAGGGCAGTGTTTTTGACGGGATTATCTTTGACCCTCAGAGACATCCTTACTGCCAGCTCTAAATTAAAGACTCCTAGCTAGGGGCGCCTGGGTGGCTCAGTCATTAAGCGTCTGCCTTCAGCTCGGGTCACGATCCCAGGGTCCTGGGATTGAGCCCTGCATCGGGCTCCCTGCTCAGTGGGGAGCCTGCTTCTCCCTCTCCCACTCCCCCTGCTTGTGTTCCCTCTCTCGCTGTGTCTCTCTCTGTCAAATAAATAAATAAAATCTTTAAAAATAAATAAATAAAAATAAAAAAAATAGACTCCTAGCTAGGCCTCACAGCAGGCTTTCAGCTGGAGGTTTTAGACCATGTCTTGCCCTCTTCTGGTGACTGACCAAGTGGATTCTCAGAAACCTTCCCAAAGACCCAGGAAGGAATAGCCAGCAGGAAATATAAGTTATTAGAAGAGACATCTAAGGGGAGAGAAATCAGAACGTAGACACTTGGAGACTTCCCATTCTGGGGTCTAAACACTCTCAGCCACTTACTAATTATAGGGCCTTGGGGAGATTACTTAATGTCTCTGAGCCTCAGCTTCCTCATCAGTAAAATGGGGACAATAATATCTCATCCTATGACAAAAGAATTAAGTGATCCATGCAGAATGCTTAGCTCATGGCCTGGTACCTCATAAATGCTCAAAAAATGGTAACTATAATCCTTGTTGAAGACAGATGGGGAGCACCTGGGTGGCTCAGTCAGTTAATCATCTGCCTTCGGCTCAGGTCATGATCCCAGGGTCCCAGGATGGAGCCAGTTGGGCTCTTTGCTCATCGAGGAGTCTGCTTCTCCCTCTCCCTCTGCTCTTCCCCTCAGCTCACATGCTTGTGTGTGGGCTCTCTCTCAAATAATAAAAAAAAATCTTAAAAAAAAACCAAAACAGGGCACCTGGGTGGCTCAGTTGGTTAGGCGACTGCCTTCGGCTCAGGTCACGATCCTGGAGTCCCGGGATCGAGTCCCGCATCGGGCTCCCTGCTCAGCGGGGAGTGTGCTTCTCCCTCTGACCCTCCCCCCTCTCATGTGCTTGCTCTCTCATTCTCTCTCTCTCAAATAAATAAATAAAATCTTTAAAAAAAACAAAAAACAAAAAACAAAAACATATGGGGGTGTCTGGGTGGCTCAGTCAGTTGAATGTCCAACTCCTCGAGGTTCTGAGATTGAGCCCCACGTCAGGCTCCACGCTCAGTGCAGAGTCTGGTTATCCCTCTCCCTCCCCCTGCTTGCTCTCGCTCTCTCACAAATAGATAAAATCTTTTTTTTTTTTTTTTTTTTTTTAAAGATTTCATTTATCTATTTGAGACAGAGAGAATGAGAGAGATAGAGCACACGAGAGGGGGGAGGGTCAGAGGGAGAAGCATCCCCCGATGCGGGACTCGATCCAGGGACTCCAGGATCATGACCTGAGCTGAAAGCAGTCGCTTAACCAACTGAGCCACCCAGGCGCCCAAATAGATAAAATCTTCAAACAAACAAACAAGCCAAGATGGATCAAGGCCCCCAGCTGAGGCAGGAAGGGCTGTTGGGAAGCAGGAAGGCGCTGAGGCACAGGCTGCTCAGCCAGAGGTAGGCAGGTGGTTAGTAGCTAGAATAAAAACACAAAGTCTCTCAGGGCACCTGGGTGGCTCAGTCGTTAAGTGTCTGCCTTCGGCTCAGGTCATGATCTCAGGGTCCTGGGATCGAGCCCCGCATCGGGCTCCCTGCTCGGCGGGAAGCCTGCTTCTCCCTCTCCCACTCCCCCTGCTTGTGTTCCCTCTCTCGCTGTGTCTCTCTCTGTCAAATAAATAAATAAAATCTTAAAAAAAAAAGATGTGGGGGGCGCCTGGGTGGCTCAGGTGGTTAAGCGTCTGCCTTTGGCTCAGGTCATGATCCCAGGGTCCTGGGATCAAGCCCCACATCGGGCTCCCTGCTCGGTGGGAAGCCTGCTTCTCCCTCTCCCTCTCCCCCTGCTTGTGTTCCCTCTTTCGCTGTGTCGCTCTCTGTCAAATAAATAAATAAAAATCTTTAAAAAAAAAAAAAAAAACACAAAGTCCCAAGCCTGGTGCTAAACAGTCTACACACACTATTTCATTTAAACCTCAGGCTCTCCTTTTGTCAAAAGTAGGGCTTCAGAACAGAAGTTTCCTGAGGCCTTGCCAGTTCAGTGAGCACTTGACTTCGGTTTACAGAGGTTTTCAGTGTACAGAGTACTTTTGACTTTATAGGGCCAACTCTGTGAGTGTTCTGATAGTTGTCAGTGGTCACACAACCAGATCTGGGACTCGAACCAGGGAGGACGGCTCCATCTTTCTGCAGGGCCCGGTGGCACACGGCTCTGAGAGGCGTGGGTGAGACCTGAAGCCCCACCAAGGGCCTAGGGAGGAGCATGGCCCTTGAAGGCAGCCACGTCATGGAAGCTTGGCTCTGGCTCCTGCCCAGCGTCCGGTTCTGTCGGGCTGTGCCGGGGCCCAGAGGCCTGGGTCTGGAACTCATCAGCCCCACCTGTCAGCCCTCCCCTGGCCGGCACCCGGGGGCCTTCAGTTATCACTAAGGAGAGTGTGGCCTCAGTCCAGGGGCCCTGCATCCCTTCCCTGCTGGGGACCTCAGGCAGGGAGTTGTGCTCCCATAGCTAAGCAACCCGGTTTGACCGAGCTCTGTTATATGACAGGGACCATGAAATATACAAAGACCTCAGTCATTCAATAAATATTCCTTGAACACCCATAGTGTGCCTGGCCCTGAGCTGGCTCCAGCGAATCTGACAGAAATTCCTGCCTCCACTCTAGTAAAAGAACTTGTAAAGGAAAGCAGAAGTGTGATGGGAAATAAAAAAGAGAGCGATTCACTTTACACAGAGTAGTCAGATTAGGCCTCTGAGCTGAGAGAGGGAAGGACAGCTAAACAGAGCAGTCCAGACAGAGGAAAGGGCCCACACCAAGGCCCTGAGAGAGGAAAATCTGGAGTGTCTGGAGAGCCACAGACCACTGCGAGGGAGGCCTCAGCAAGCTCTCTCCCAGTAAGTGCCCACTGGACAAATGAACAAACCATCACGAGAATTTCTGCTTCCAGCTGAGATGGAGTAACCAGGACTGGATTTATGTCCCCACCTAAGATGACTAAAATACCCCCAAAAATATATGAAACAATGGTTCTCAAGACACTGGACACCAGACAATGAAAAGCAGTGACTCCTGAGAGTCAGGAAACCAATGAGGAGAGCCCTACGGATGCCCCACTTTACTTCCTGAAGAATGTTTCCAGACCAGAGCATAGGGAGAGGAGAGCAGGTGGGGTCTGGCATTCTCCCTGCACTGACAAGATGAAGTCAGGAGTCTGGGGACACAAAGCGGAGAACCAAAAAAGAACGAGTTGCACCCAGAGAGAATTCTGGAGCACTACAGACTGTAGGTCTTCAGTCATTCAGCTTGGTGCCTGCATGTGAAGATACTACTAGAAAGCACGGTTAGGGGGCGCGTGGGTGGCTCAGTCGTTAAGCGTCTGCCTTCGGCTCAGGTCATGATCCCAGGGTCCTGGGATCAAGCCCCACATCGGGCTCCCTGCTCAGAGGGAAGCCTGCTTCTCCCTCTCCCACTCCCCCTGCTTGTGTTCCCTCTCTTGCTGTGTCTCTCTCTGTCAAATAAATAAATAAAATCTTAAAAAAAAAAAAAAAAGCACGGTTAGAATCAACCAATACGATTAGAGAGAATAATCCTTGGAGCTCACACAAGGCTGAAAATAGTGCTGGCTCCCACAAACCAGAGTGGAAACCTTACAATTAATGGGGCATTGAGTGGAGCACTCACCAGACCTTTTGACTCAGAAGTGGGTGAAAACAAAACACCGCTCTGGCCCCATCTAACAAAAGCAAGATTTGAAAAAGGACCAAACGGTTTCCAAGTGCTTTTGCATCCCAGAACAAAACTGAAGAATACTGATAAGAATACAAAAATGTCCAGCATCTAACAAAATAAAATTCACAATGTCTGGCAACTGATAAAAATTTGCATGTATACAAAGAAACGGGAAAGTATGACCCATAATGAAAAGAAAATACTGATCAGTTGAAACCTACCCAGAAGTTACCCAGATGATAGAATTAGGAGACAGACATTAAAACAGTTATTATAACTATGTTCCATATGTGCAAGAAGATAAAGCAAAGGCTGACCATGTTAAGTAGAGAAATAGAAGATATTTTTTAATAGACCCAAATTGGATTTCTAAAGCTGAAAACTATAATGTCTGATATAAAAAATACACTAGATGGATTAATGGAACATTAGATGTGGCAGAAGACTAGTGAACTTGAATACATAGTAACAGAAACTATCCCAAATGAAATACACAAAGAAAAAAGACTTCAAATTAATAATAACATGGCATTGGGAGTCATGTGACCTAATATATTTGTGTAACTAGAGTCCCCCAAAGAGGGAAGAGGACAAGAAAAAGAAATACTTGAAGGAAAAGGAAAAAAAGTAACTGAAAAACTTTTAAATTTGATGGAAATTTTGACTGAAAAATTTGATAAATCCATAGATCTCAGATACTTAGTGAACCCCAACCACAATCACATAGAAAAACTATACCAAGCTCTCCTCCCAGCTCAACAGACAGCTACATCTTCTTGTGCAGGGCCAGCTGGGTCCCTGGGACACAATGGTAAAGATTGGGGTAAATGGATTTGGCCATATTGGATACCTGGTCATCAGGGCTACTTTTTTTTTTTTTTTTTTGGTCAGAGAAAGAGAGAACACAAGCAGAGGGAGCCAAAGGCAGAGGGAGAGGCAGGCTCCCCACTGAGCAAGGAGCCCAATCTGGGACTCAATCCCAGGACCCTGGGATCATGCATGACCTGAGCCGAAGGCAGACGCTTAACCAAGTGAGCCACCCAGGCATTCCTTAAGGTTTTATTTTTAAGTAATCTCTACACTCAATGTGGGGTTCGAATTTACAACCCTGAGATTAAGAGTTGCATGCTCTACCAACTGTGCCAGCCAGGGCCCTAAGGGCAGTAATGTTACCATCAATGACCCCTTCATTGATCTCAACTATGTGGTCTACATGCTCCAGTAAGATTACACACGTGGCAAGTTCAATGGCACAGTCAAAGCTAAGAATGGGCATCAAGGGAAAGCCCATTTCCATGTTCCAGGAGTGAGATCCCACCAATATCAAATGGGGTGATGCTGGTGCTGAGTATGTAGAGTCCACTAGTGTCTTTACTACCTTGGAGAAGGCTAGGGCTCACTTGAAGGTAGAATCCAAAGGGTCACCCTCTCTGCCCCTTCTGTTGATGCCCTCATGTTTGTGATGGGCATGAACCATGGGAACTATGACAACTCCCTCAAGACCCTCAAATGCTTCCTGCACCACCAGCTGCTTGGCCCATCCTGGCCAATGTCATCCATGACAACCTTAGTATCAGGGAGGGACTCATGACCACAATCCATGCCATCACTGCCACCCAGAAGACTGTGGATGACCTCTCTGGTAAGCTGTGGCATGATGGCCATGGGCTGCCCAGAACATCATCCCTGCTTCTACTGGCACTGCCAAAGCTGAGGGCAAGGTAATTCCTGAGCTATATGGGAAGCTCACAAACATGGTCTTCCACGTCTCCACTCTCAATGTGTCAGCAGGATATGACCTGCCGCCTGGAGAAAGCTGCCATATCTGATGACATCAAGAAGGTGGTGAAACAGGCATTGGAGGGCCCCCTCAAGGGCATCCTGGGCTGCACTGAGGACCAGGTTTGTCCTGCAACTTTAATAGGGATACCCTCTCTTCCACCTTGGATGCTGGGGCTTGTGTTGCCCTCAGTGATTACTTTGTCAAGCTCATTTCCTGGTACAACAGTGAATTTCACTATAGCAATAGGGTGGTAGACCTTAGGGCCCACATGGCCTCCAAGGAGTAAGCGTCTCCTAGACCAACAGCCCCAGCAAGAACACAAGAGAGAGACCCTCAGCTGCTTGAGAGGGTTTACCCCAACTCAACTTCCCAATACACTGAGATTCTATACAGTTTCCATCCCAGAATCCCTGAAGAGGGGGAGGGGCTTAGGGAACCTTCCATATCATGTACACCAATAAAATACAGTGGACCCAGCCCCCTCCCCTCCATAAAACCTATACCAAGGTATATCATAAGTTGTTTTTAAAATGTGATAAAGGGAAAGATTTAGAAGTAGCTAGAGTGGGGCACCTGGGTGGCTCAGTCGATTAAGTATCTGACTCTTGACCTCAGCTCAGGTCTTGATCTCAGGATCATGAGTTGAAGCCCTGTGTTGGGCTCCATGCTGGGCATGGAGCTTACTTAAAAATAAAAAATAAATAAATAAATAAAAGCAGCCAGACATATTACATACAAACAAAAATAATGCTAACAGGTTTTTTTGTCAGAAAGCATGCAAGGAAGAGGACAGTGGAGCCACATCTTTAAAATACAGAAAGAGAGGTGCCTGGCTGGATCAGTCGTGAGTTCAAACCCCATTTTGGGTGTAGAGATTACTTAAATAAATGAATAAATAAAACTTTAAAAAATAAAAATAAAATACAGAAAGAAAAAAAAATACAATATCAACCTAAAATGTTTACCTAGGTTAAAAAAAAAAATCTTTACGTAGGTAAAAAATGTTTACCTAGGTAAAAAAAAAAAACTTTCAAAAATAAAAATGAAAGTGAGACCACATGGGATGAAATTAGAAATTAATGACAAAAGGAAATTTGGAAAATTCACAGACATGTGGAAATTAAGCAACAGCTCTGAAATAAGCCATGGCCCAAAAAAGAAATCACAAGGGAAGTAGAAAATACTTTGAAATAAATTAAAATCCTGTACCAAAGCTTATGGGATGCAGCTAAAGCAGTGTTAGATGGCAATATATAGCTGTCCAATTTAGTAAGTTTTGCCATAGGCATACATTTGTGAAACCACCATCACATTCAAGATAATGAACATATCCATCCCCCACAAAAGTTTCCTCCTGCCCCCCTTTAATCCCTCCAGCTCCCCGCTGACTCTCAGCCCAGGCAGCCACTTTCAGTTACTATAGACTAGTTCACATTTATAGAATTTTATATAAATGGAGCCATATTCTTTAAATATTTTGTAGAATTCATCACTGAAACTATCTGAGGCTATGGGTAATTTCTTAAATTAATGCTTCAATCTCAGGGCACCTGGATGGCTCAGTCGGTAGAGCATGCAACTTTTTGTCTCAGGGTTGTAAGTTCAAGCCTCACATTGGGTATAGAGATTACTTAAAAATACTCGGAGATGCTGAATTGACTCCCTGTCAATCACAGATCCAAATGTAAATTCTCAGGGAAAGACCCTATTGGCCCACTTGGGTTAAGGACTCCACGGTGCCTCAAGGTATGTGTTCAGGGGGCAGAGCCACACAGGATGAACCTGACTGGTCTTACTTCCTGCAGAGGGAGAACAGGACAAGTGTTAGGAAAGTGCTTGGTGGACAGACCACAAGAGGAGTGCCAAGAGAAACGACCAACACATTAACTGGAACTCAGGAGACCTGGCATGTTCTGTACTCAGAATTGTGCCTCTTGATGGGGGCAGCATCTATTTTTGTAATGTTCAGGTGAGCAGCAGTGGGAAATCAGTGGAGGAAGAAATCTCTTCCAACTGGGCAGTCCAAGGAAGGCTTCACGGAAGAGGTGCCAGTGATACCAGCTCTGTAAAAAAAGGTACGCTCAGCATTTGTGTGACCTTTAAAGTTTAATAGTGCTTTCATAGCCTCTCTTTACAATGTCGACCTACCTTCTCAACCTCTCCCCTGGGATTAGCATTATTCTACATCCCATTGCACAGATGGGGAAATGGCCAGTGAGAGACATTGACTGACTTGCCCACGTTCACAGAGCTTGACAGAGCAAGATGTGACCTCTAGTGTTTTGACGCCAGAGCCCTGGCTTGCTCCCTCTCCAAGGGTGACTTCAAACAGAGTGTGGGGAGAGGGGCTTGGTTGGTGAGTGCTTAGCAGGGACTGAGAAGGGAAAAGAGCTCAGGTAGCATCTCTGAGCTCCTCTGCAGAAGATGCCCTGCCCCCTGCTCTGGCTCCAGATACCCAGAGACCGCCTTTGAGCTGTGCTGCAGACTCAGACCAGTTTCCGCCCCACCCTTCTGACCCCTTATCCTGCAGCTCCAACACCTTGGGAGATCTTAGACTCAAAATGTGAACTCATTAGAGTCCTGCAGAGAGCCAAAGAAACCTCAGGACCCACCCCAGCCACCTGAGGATAATCAACACTAACAATCAAAAGCCTCGGCCACATACACATACAGTACTGATTTCATTTTCATAAACGTTTCAGGGTAGGTACCGCTCCTATCCCCATTTCACACTTGTGGGAAACTGAGACTTAAATGACAGTTTATTCATTGTCCCAGATCACATAGCTGATAAGTGGTGGATCCAAGTGTGTCTGATGACAAATGAACTAAAATCATCCTGCTAAATTGTTCCCTCTTCTCAGTTTGCCTATTTCTATCGGCGGCACCAGGCCTGACACCCTGCCATTTCTCCTGGTTTCGGTGTCTCAGGACAGCACGCAACTCTGAAAGAGCTGAGGGCTCAGGACGGGTGGCAGACAGGCCATCTGCACTGACATGGGGGTGGGCAACATGGACGTACCTGCTTTGTCCGCCAACCATGGATTTAATGTCACTCCTTTTTTTTTTTTTTTAAGATTTTATTTTTAAGTAATCTCTACACCCAACGTGGGGCTCGAACTCACAACCCCAAGGTCAAGAGTCACACACTCTACCAACTGAGCCAGCCAGGCACCCCTGTTGCTTCTACTTTTAACCCCAACTTCGTAAGAGTTAAATTTAATTGCCAGATTGTATGTCCTGGAGTTTAAGAGCAAGGAGGGTTCTAGTCCTGCCCTGGCTTCCCCACTTTCCTGCTGTGTGATCTTGGGGCAGCTTCTAAACTTCTCTGAGCCACAGTGGCCTCATCTGGAACAGGGATAACAGCCCCAATCTCTTGGGTTAGAATGTTGAGGGGAGATGGGTTTCACTAGAGATGGACAAGGCTCAGGTTGCTTTAAGCAGCGCGACACTTAGTCCATCCATCCCTCTAACTGAAGCTACGGTACTTCAAAACATTTAAAAAATATACTCAACTTTGTCAGATGGTTAAATCTTTTTAAGTAATCTCTATACCCAATTTTGGGCTCCAAGTCACGATCCCAAGGTCAAGAGTCAAATGCTCCACCAACTGAGCTAGTCAGGTGCTCTGATGGTTAAATCTTTTTGATGCCTGCTTAGGTTTATTTATTTTGCCTGAAATCTTCTTCCAGTTTAAGTCCACACGTGAGCCTCCATGAGCCCCCAGACCCAACAGCCTGTAGAAACAGCTAAACCGGTGTCTCACTGCCCGCTGTGAGCCTTTCACATGCTAACATGCATTGTGGGCCTCCCAGAAGTGTTAACGGTGGAAAGGGAGCAATGGAACCTCCCAAATTTGCTTCCTGCAGCACCTACCAATATCTCCTGAGAAGGCAGCTACTGCCTACCATTCACATTGGGTAGGCTTTTCCTTAATCTGTCCCCAGCTCCAGCCTCCCATTTCCAGCCCAGGAGACAAATGTCCTATCAAATCTGGCTTTCTTCTCTGTCCTGCCTCTGGTGCCCTCCACCCAGGCCTCCTACTCCCTCCTGCCCTCCTCCTACAAAGCTCTGTGAGGCCCAGTGCTTGTCTCTTTCTCTACTGTAAGGCCCTACAGTTGTCACCTCTCGAGACCCTTGGTCTAGCTCCCACCAGGGCCCTAACCACTCACGGACCCAATTCTCCTTCTTGCCTTCCTCCTGAGAGTTCTTCTCTGTTCACCTGACGCTCCAGCCAAACCAGGCCCTCCACACTCAGAGTTTTCCTACACCCATGTCCTTTCCTCTGCCTGGCCCATCTTCAGGGTCTGGCTCTCGCGCCACGGCCTCCCAGGGGCCTTCCCCCCCGAGTCTGGCTGAAGGCCACAAGTGGCTTCTCATTCTGTTTGTGCATAGTTCTTTGTTCTTGAGGTTGCTTCATCACCGGTGAGTTCCAGTGGAGTCTGTGGTCTACAGTAGGTGCCCATAAACACCTGTAGCTGGAAGGAATGAGTCTAACCCAAGTCCTTCATTTTACAGTGGAGGCAGAGTTGAAGAGATGTACTTGACCTATAGCTGCTGCCAGGAGACAGGACTAAGAGGGGCTCCTGCTGGGCTCCTCCCCAGGCTAGGCTTTTTCTGCCATTCACTTTGGGAAGGAAGCCCTCCAGGGGCTCACGCTATAGACTCTTCTCAACTAGGTACTCCACCACTGTCCCAGCCACACCCTCCACTCTGGAGGTCTGGTTCCCTCACTGTCTCTCAGAGCCTTCCCACTGCCATTCCACAGTTCCTAGCACTACCACCTGGATACTGTCTGAGGCAGAAAGGGTCTTCAGGATTATCCATCCAGGGGGCCCACAAAAGCCTCAGAAGGTCTTTAACCCCGGAGCTGTGTGTACAACTGTGTGTGTGTGTGTGTGTGTGTGTGTGTGTAGATTTCTGGAGAGAACATCCAGACACCACCTGAATCTCAGTGGTGTCCAAGACCCACATGAGATACAGAACAACTTATCTGTTGAGCTCCTCATTATACAGGTGTTAATATACATAAGGGTCTTACAACCGTACCTGGTACATTTGAAGTGCTCTCTAAGATACAGATTGGCCCACAGCCTGGTTTTGCAAATAAAGTTTTATGGGATCACAGTGACACCTTTGTTTTTGTATTGTCTATGGCTGCTTTCTCACTACAGCTACAAGGGCAGATTTGCAACACGGATGTTAACTGTATAGCTCACAAAGTCCAGGAAGAATGGCTACCATAATTATTCAGGTAAACAGCAGGCCCTAAGCCACACAGCTAGTAATCTGGGGTTTGAATCTATGTCTATTCAAGGATTCAGTAACACACCTCTGTGCTTTTCCACTCACCTTTAACACACAGTGCTCATTCATTCATTCATTCAGCAAGGGTGCAAGGAACCCCTTCCGTGTCCTCCAGGCTGTGAGCTATTGGGGGCAAAGCTTGGGGGGACAGTCAAAGCCGGCCTTATGGCTTTGAAGAATGACTTCACTCTGCCTCCAGGGCCCTTAAGTGACTAGCCCTGTGCACCTTCTTTTTGTCTGTTGAATACACAGATATTCTTCCTACCTCAGGACCTTTGCATGTGCTGGCTTAGCTGGCACTTTCTTTTTTTTTCTTTAAAGATTTTATTTATTTATTTGACAGAGAGAGACACAGCGAGAGAGGGAACACAAGCAGGGGGAGTGGGAGAGGGAGAAGCAGGCTTCCTGTGGAGCAGGGAGCCCGATGCAGGGCTCCATCCCAGGACCCAGGGATCATGACCTGCGTCGAAGGTGGATGCTTAATGACTGAGCCACCCACTTTCCTGTCATTCAGGTTCTAGCTCACATATCACCACCCAATTAAAATTCCTGGGCTCAACTCACTCTTTTTTTTTTTTTTAAGATTTTATTTATTTATTCATGAGAGACAGAGAGAGAGAGGCAGAGGGAGAAGCAGGCTCCCAAGGAGAGGGAGCCCGATGCGGGACTCGATCCCAGGACCCTGGGATCATGACCTGAGGTGAAGGCAGATGCTTAACCATCTGAGCCACCCAGGCGCCCTCAAGTCACTCTTTATTCTTACATGGCACTTAACCACCAGGTGAAATATTTGTTCACTTGTTTTTTGTTGGTCTCCCTGAAACTAATGTGAAGTTTGTCTCATTCATTGCTAGAGCCTAGTGCCTAGAACAGTGCCTGACACAGTGGGCACTTATGGTACTCAATAATTATTAATGACTCCTGAACAGGGTGTCAGGCAATGTGGCTTTCTCTTCCTGGCTCTATAAACCCACTCACTGAGCCACATTTCCCTTCTGTGGGCCTCAGTTGCCTCCTATGTAAGGTGGAATATGAGGTTTGGGTGAGAAACCCCTCATCTTTTGGTTTGATCATTTTATGATTTGAAAGCATTTGCCAGGGACCTGCCATTTGTAGGTTTGGTGGTAGCAGGCTATATTTGACCATGAGCCTAAGTCCCAGCCCAGGCCCTGGGGACAGATGAGAAAGTCTCTACTGAGGGATGAGGGAAGGAAGGGGGGCCGGTGGAGGGGAGACCCAGAATCGGTCAGGCAGGGAAGGCTCTGAGAGCTGCAGACCAGGGGCCAAGGAGGAAGTGCACAGAAAAGGGGGATAGATGAAGAAGAGGGAGGATAGGGGTTGTGGGCAGAGTTTCTTTCCCATTCTAGCCTATGAGCTTTAGAGTTGTTTGAAATTTGTGTAACAAGAATGTGTTATTTTTGCAACTGGAAAAATTAAAATGTGCATGCCCTTTGACCCAGCAACTCCATTTCTAGGAAGTCCCCGCAGATAGAGGCATGTGTGAAATGACCCATGTACAAAGCTATTCATGGCAGCCTTATTTGAAATAGCAAAATACTGGAAACAATCTAAATGTCCATCAAAAGGGGACAGACAGGCTAGATAAACCAGAGCACATCTAGAAAATGGAACAGTAGAGAGATGTTAAAGCCAAGAGCCTACCGAGTCTATAAGTGCTTATGTAGAATAATCTCCAAAATCTGTTAAGTGAAAGAAACAAGGTACAGAACGACATATACAAAATGCTGCCATTTATATGAAAAACTGTACACACAAATGTTTATAAATGCTCAGAATATCTCTGTGTATCAGTTGCTAGGGGATAGGATTGGGGGGAGAGACTCAATATTCAATTCTCTTTTTATAAAGTTGAGGTAAAATTCACATAACACAAAATGAACCATTTTAAAGTGTACAATTTCTGGGGCTCAGTTGGTTAAGCATCTGCCTTCGGCTCGGGTCATCATCTTGGGGTCCTGGGATTGAGACCCGCATCAGGGTCTCTGCTCAGCTTCTCCCTCTCCCCCCACCCCTTGTGCTTGCTCTCTCTCTTAAATAAATACATAAAATCTTAAAGAAAGGGATGCCTGGGTGGCTCAGCTGGTTAGGCGGCTGCCTTGGGCTCAGGTCATGATCCTGGGGTCCTTGCTTGGTGGGGAGCCTGCTTCTCCCTCTGCCTGCAGCTTCCCCTGCTTGTGCTCTGACAAGTAAATAAAATCTTAAAAAAATAAAGTGTAAAATTTCCATACAGTTGAACCACCACCTCAGTGTTGTTCTACATTTTCATCACCCTAAAAAGAACCTGCCATCCGCAGTAGCAGTCCCCCCCACCCATCCCGAGCCCCGAGCCCCTGGCAACCACTAATCTGCTGTCTCTATGGATTTGCTCATTCTGGATAGTTCATATAATTGGAGTCATACAGTATGTGACCTTCTGTGCCTGACTTCTTTGATTTAGTGTGTTCTGAGGTTCATCCATGCCGATCCTCATCGTGGATTTTGCATTCCATTATATGGACGTACCACATTTTGTTTATCTATTCATAAGTTGATAGACATTTGGTTGTCTACCTTTTGGCTACTGGTAACAGCGCTGCTATGAACACTCACGTACAGGTTTTGGTTTGAATACCTGTTTTCGGGCGCCTGGGTGGCTCAGTTGGTTAAGCGTCTGCCTTCGGCTCAGGTCATGATCCTGGAGTCCTGGGATCGAGTCCCGCATCGGGCTCCCTGCTCAGCAGGGAGTCTGCTTCTCCCTCTGACCCTCCCCCCGCTCATGTGCTTTCTCTCATTCTCTCTCTCTCAAATAAATAAATAAAATCTTTAAAAAAAAAAAAAGAATACCTGTTTTCAATTCGTTTGGGTACATATCTAGGAATGCAATTGTTGGGTCATATGGTAATTCTGTGTCTTTCTTAAGAACTGAAAACTGTTTTCAATATTCTTTTGTACCTTGCGAATTTTATGCCATGAGTACCATGAGCAAGTATCAGTACTTCCCCCCACAAAAATAGAAAAAACATGAAGGTGTACATTCACGGGGGAAAAAAGCATACTGTCAATGCAAGGGATTATCGTTAGGTAAAAAATGAGCGAATATTTATCTAGATGATTTCTAAAGAAAACTGCATTTCAGACTTAGACTTCAATTCAAATTCCACTCCTTTGTTCCAGTCTGGTTCCGGGTATGGGGTACAGGGTAGAGGGAGACCTCGGATCAAATCCCAGGCCTGTCAGTTTCAGCTGTGCATTGTTGTATAGGTTACTTAACCTCTCTACACCTCAAATGTAAACTAAGGAAAAATCATCTACCTGGCCAGGTGTGAGGGTTGAATAAGCCAAGGGATGTGTTATGCCTAAGCTTGAGCTTGGCACACAGCTGGCTTCCTAGGTTAGTGGCTTTACACTAGATGCTTAACAGACTGAGCCAGCCAGGCACCCCTGGAGGAACAGCTTTTTAATTGAGAGGACATAATGCCAAGCATGGTGTCAGGCACCGTTACGTGATTCTACACAAAGTATCCCCATTTCACAGATGAGGAAACTGAGGCTCAGAGTCCTTTGTCACTTTGCCCAAAGTGACAAAACTAAATATAAAGTGCTGCAGATTTGAACCCAGGCCTGTCTCAGTCTAGAAATTGTAAGCTAAGCCTCTGTGCCAAAGGGTCAACGGCCAAGTACTTGACAGATGTTAATGATCACTAATCATTATCTGATAACAACAGTGGTGTAAGCAGAGCTGGAAGGTATAGCAATGCAATGAGCAGTTTGGGGTGGAGGGTGTGAGTTCTTTCTTCCCAAGTTCAGGCAGAGGCTGGATTAGCTTTTGGTAGAGATTTAAGGGTTTGATACAGATGACTGGATTCGGGTCCCGGGTTCTAGTTTTTTTTATTATTACTATTAACATATAATGTATTATTTATTTCAAGGATACAGGTCTGTGATTCATCAGCCTTACACAATATACAGTGCTCATTACAACACATACCCTCCCCAGTGTCCATCACCCAGCCACCCTATCCCTCCCACCCCCACCTCCACTCCAGCAACCCTCAGTTGTTTCCTGAGATTAAGAGTCTCTTATGGTTTGTCTCCCTCTCTGGTTTCGTCTTCATTTTTTCCTCTCTTCCCCTATGATCCTCTGCCTTGTTTCTCAAATTCCACATATCAGTGAGATCATATACTTGTCTTTCTCTGATTGACTTATTTCGCTCAGCATAATACCCTCTAGTTCCATCCATGTCGTTGTAAATGCCAAGATTTCTTTTTTTTTCAATGGCTGCATAATATTCCATCGTGTATATATACCACATCTTCTTTATTCATTCATCTGTTGAAGGACATCTGGGCTCTTTCCATAGTTTGGCCATTGTGGACATTGCTGCTATAAACATTGGGGTGCACATACGCCTTCGGATCACTACATTTGTATCTTTGGGGTAAATACCCAATAGTGCAATTGCTGGGTCGTAGGGTAGCTCTATTTTCAACTTTTTGAGGAACCTCCATACTGTTTTCCAGAGTGGCTGCACCGGGTTCTAGTTTTGAGAGTATGAGGAGATGCCCAAGATCTGTCCCCAGAGATTTAGCTGTAGTTGTTTTCAGATGGGCGTAGGAATCTGTCCTTTTCCAAAGGCAATTCTGGCCTGCAGCCAAGTGTGAGGTTCACTGGCTTGGATGACCTCTAGGGTCCCTTCTATCACAGATTCTATGATCTGCAATGCCTTAACACCCACCGCAGGGAAAGCCTTCCTTTGGGCGAGGCACTGTCCTCTCCCCCTCCTGCCTTCTTGTATCCCTAAGGCCCTAGAGAGAATGAAGGCAGCTGCTACCTTCCTCTTGGGACAGCAGGCTTTGGGGAAGGCCAAAAAGATTGCAAAGATGGAGGACACGAGAGCCTCACTGACCGCCACGTTCAGTGGTGAGGGTGATGCCCGCTCATCTTCCTTCCTTGCCCTGCTCTACTCCACTCCATGCAGCTGCCACTTGACCCACTGGACCCTGGTCAGGTGCAACCATTCCTACTTTCAGCTCCTTGGTCTTTCTCAGACACTGCCCGGTGGAGTCAGCTTCCCAGGCACAAAAGGCAATTCTACAGAGTTCATCTGGTCTAGAGGGTCTGCCCTCTCCAACTCTGGGAGGCCAGCGACAGGCAGGCAGGCCAGGGAGGCATTCTCAGTGACCTTTGGTTCCCTGGGAAGGGCTCAAAACCAGTAAAAGTTTAGCAAGTACCATTTAATCGTTGCCAGAACTTTTTTTTTTTTGAAGCAGACTTTCTGGGGAATAAAATTTGAGGACTCTGTAAGAAAAGATCTGCCACCTGCTTTTGAGATTAAAGGTAGGAAGTATGAAATGAACTCAGTACCGTGCTGTACGACCTCAAGTGAGCTGATTTCAGCTGCTGAACCTCAGTTTCCCCATCTGCAAAGGCCACTGGTCAGTAGTTGGGTAGAAACTAGCAGTGGGGCAGGGGCTCTGGCTGCTGAGAGGGAGGGTGTAAGCTGGGAGCCCAGAGCACAGCCTAGGAACCTTTGGCCTGCCAAGACACCCATTTTGGGCTCCTGATCATTGTTTTTTTATTTAATTTTTAATTTTTTTTTAAGATTTTATTTATTTGACAGAGAGAGAGAGAGAGAGCACAAGCAGGGGGAGTGGCAGGCAGAGGGAGAGGGAGAAGCAGGCTCCCTCCTGAGTGGGGAGCCCAATGGTGGGCTCCATCCCAGGACACTGGGATCATGACCTGAGCTGAAGGCAGATGCTTAACCTACCGAGCCACCCAGGTGCCCCTGATCATTGTTTTTTTAATCTTCTGCTTTCCTTGCAGGTTCCTGGCATCCCATTCTCTCTCCCATCTTGGGAGAGGAACTGCAGTCATTGACATGTTAGTATAAAAATACTTTTCTCAGGGATTTTTCCATGGTACCCAAGCCTTTCATTCATTCCATGGTCATTACTGAACCCCTTCTACAAGAACCTGGGCTGGGTACCAAGGATTCAAAGATTTAAAAAAAAAAAAAAAAAAGGCATCATCCCTGTCCTCAGGGTCCTCCCCTAATTTTCAGCAGATAGAATAACTTTTTTTTGGTTTTTGGAAGTGGGGAAGATAACTGCCTCTTGGATTCGAAGTGAGGTTCTTGGTTCTATTCCTTTGCTGATTTTATAATCACTCCTCCTGTTGCCCTACAGCTTTGAAACCATCAGAGAACTTCCAGAGCCTGGATCTCACTTAGCACCCCCAAAAGCCTGGATAATACTCATGAAAGCCTGAAAGGCATCTCTAGTTTTACTGTGAGAAAACTAAGCATTGGGGTGCCTGGGTGGCTCAGTCTATTAAGCGTCTGCCTTCGGCTCAGGTCATGATCCCAGGACTCTGGATTGGAGCCCCACATCAGGCTCCCTGCTCAGCGATGTGGGGCTTCTCCTTCTCCCTCTGCTGCTCCCCCTGCTTGTGCACTCTTGCTCTTTCTCTCAAATAAAGACATAAAATCTTAAGGAAAAAAAAAAAGCCTTAGAAAGTAAGCTACGTGCTCATGGTCACACAGGTTGCTATGGTCACCTAGACTCAAACCTAGATCTTCTGGCATAGGTATTTTAGAAATATTGTTTGCCTTGGATTTGAACCTGTGATTTAGGTTACTATGTGGCCCAGAGTAAGGGAGATAAGAAGACAAAGACAGAGCTCAGAAACTTTGGGCTGAAATGGCCCAGTCTCTGATCTTGACCTGCACCACTCTGACCTTGACCTTCAAACTAGCAGCAGGACCATGGGCAATAATCACAACCCCTGGGACACCTGGGTGGCTCAGTTGGTTAAGTGTCTGCCTTCGGCTCAGGTCATGATCCTGGGATCCTGGGATCTAGTCCCGCATCTGGCTGCTTGCTTGGCAGGAAGCCTGCTTCTCCCTCTGCCTGCTGCTCTCCGTTTGTGCGCTTGTACTCTCTCTGACAAATAAAATCTTAAAAAGGAAAAAAGCAAAAAATTAAAAAAAAAACACAACCCCCGAGAGCTTCCCATGAGGTTATTTGTCTTATATAACACATCCCTGAAGTTGTGCATTAGTATCCCCATTTTACTGATGAACTGATTGATACTCAGCTGGTAACCTGTCCAAGGTCACCAGATCAAAATCCCATCACAGGGCTGCTTCGTGCTTTTCCCGCCACCCATGCCATCCACCAGTAGCTAGGTGAGTTCCCCTTAATACTTCTGAGCCCCAGTTTTCTAATCTATAACCAGGGATGGCAGGAACAATGGGAGGATTGGATGAGAAGACATATTCATCGCCCAGAGTAGGAAGGTAGGAAGAAGTAGGCACTTTAAAAATGCCAGCATCCTCCCTCCTTCCCTTCCTGAGACCGCTTGCACCCAAGTAGAACTTAAACCTATAAATGCCAAGAAAATACACCTCAGATACATCCTAGCCTTTGGGCCTCAAGGTCACCCTCTCTACTTGCCTTCTTATTACCCAGGCTTTCCCGATGGCAGGGGAGGTGGAGCTAGAATGGGGGCCTGCCTGGAAGTAGCCTGGTCCGCCCTCAGGATGCCAGGTCCCAGGCAGAGTTTCTCAAGAGTGAAGACATCTGACTCTTTTCCTTACCCTAGGAATGAACCATCATATGATAATGTATGTACAGTAAATCAGAGAGAAAGGGACAGGCACCAGATAACCTAGAGGACCCAGGAGTGGCCCAGTACCATTTCAATAAAGATTTATGGATACCTACTACTGCAAATGCCCGCCACTCATCAAGCTATCTGCTAGAGGCGAGGGGGCTGAGGTTCTATTCACTTAGCAGGATTTGTGAACACTGCTCAGAGTCAGAAATTTTCCCATCTGGTAGGTAAGACTGCAAGACAAGGGATTCCCAGGCTCAAGAGAACACAGAGGAGGCACTCTGAGAACAATCAGAAATATCAGGAAGCTGGGAAAGAGGGGTGGTTCCAGGCAAAGGGAACAGAAATGTGAGAATTTCAGAGGTGATGTGGAGCTGAGCACTGGGAGAGGAGAGGGGCACTGAAAAGGCTACTTAGACGCTGGGCTACTAGGTCACAGTTGGGTAAGACAAAGATACATGTTCCCAACCTCCAGGCAGGCAATCTGCCAGAGTTGTACACCCCAGACTCTTCTCTCTTTGGCCCCATCTGCCTCAACCCTGAGTCTGCACTGATGGGTACTCATGCCAGGCTGGGTGGGAGCTTTGCATTTCTATGATCTCCAAATCCCCTTGGGGTCAGAGATTCTCCCATTCCCAGGACTATCGAAGATACACAGAGGAATAAGCTGTTGCCCCTAAAGTGCTTAAGGTCTGGTCACACATACACGAAGCTTTCGGAGGCATTAAGAATCTGTATATAAGGGTGTTTCTTATGAAGGCAAAAAAGAAAAAAACCTGGAAATCATGCAAATGCCTAACAAGAGATAAGTTAAATAAATTCTGGCACATCCAATAGGAGTTAAGCAATCATTCAAAATTATGACTAAAGAGGGGCATCTGGCTGGCTCAGTTGGTAGAGCATGCCACTCTTGACCTCAGGGTCATGAGTTTGAGCCCCATGTTGGGTGTGGGAGCCTACTTTAAAAGAAAATATGACTAAAGAACTTAAAAAGAAATGTTTGTGATAAATTTAAGAGAAAAAGGAGTATTTAAATTGTTCAGCAATTTTGTTTTTTAAAAAGGCACAAACAAAAAGACTAGAGGGAAATATCAATAATCTTGCTCTCCAGATTTCAAATTGTTTTCTAAACTATTGTGGTAGCTTCCAACTATTCAACAATAAGCATGTATTGCTCTTATCATCAGAAAAGTAATAAAGATTATTTTAAAAATCATCAGCTTCATGTCACAAAAAATAGTAATGAAGGTCAATAGCGGACCCTGTTCTATTTTTTTAAGTAATCTCTACACCCAACATGGGGCTCAAACTCAGGACCCTGAGATCAAGAGTGGCATGCTCTACCATCTGAGCCAGCCAGGCGCCCCCATCTGTCACCTCTTTGGGCCTCAGCTTCCTCATCTATAAAATTAAGACCTGAGGACAAGATGAGAATCCCTTCCTCTTTGAAAAATTCAAACTCACTTCTGTAGGATACCTGAATTTAGAAAACTGGTCCAGCTCCTCTGCCTGGAAAAAGTGGGGCGAAAAAGGATCTTGAGGGGAGGATTTGGATCAAGAAAGAATATTGCTGGGCCAAAGTTGGAGGCATGCCAAATGAGAAGGTCTATTCCAGGGAAGAGGGCTTAGGAGTGGGACTACAGCCAGAGTGGATTGAGGCCTCTGAAGGATGGTCAGGATATCTGTAGGTTCACCAGGTTGGCTCCATCTGGAGGTGCCAGAAGCCGGAAGAACCTAGAAAACTCTGGGTTCAGTGAAGCACCTGTCACTAATAGGAGTACCTGATTCCTGTAGGAGGCAGTTCCCCTCAAAACTGGGCCTGAGCCAAGTGTTGGCACTGTGGGGAGTGGGAAACCAGGGTGCTCCTGGTCTTGAGCAGACAGTGGGTCCCCAACACACAATAGGTGTTCAGCAATTTACTGAAAGAACATGTCACTGGGAAAGATACCACATATCTCTAGGCCTCAATTTACTTATCTGTGAAATGGCAGGTTAGGAAGGAGACTGTAATTTGTTGGGGAGACTAAGTGACAGGGACACTGTGTACTTCCACACTTGATACTCCCATATGGTGGTGGCAGCCCTATTTAGAGGTCGGCATATTGAGGCTCAGAAGGGTTGAGTCACTAATCCAGGGTCGCGTGGTCCCAATTGGTTCAGGACTGCAAACCCAGCTTCTCCCACTCCACCGACACTACGCCTTGCTTCCAATCTCAAAACCCAGGTACCACAACCTGATTTGGTGGGGAAGGTCAGAAACACACCCAGAGACCCCTGATCCCGGCCGGGGTCACAGAGGATTCCCCTAACCTCTCGGCAGTGTCTTCCCAAGTCCACACAGAGCCTCTGGCCGGGATCCCCTGGGGTCGCGGCTGGAATTCCCAGGCCGGCGGGGGCGGGGGTTGACGCGGAGGGCCCAGTCCTCGAGGACCTCCGCCCGGCTCGGCTCGGGGCTGCTGCATCTCAAGCGAGACCCGAGCGGGGCACGGGTTTTTACAAGGTGGCGGCTGGGGCTGGCCAAATCCGCGCGGGTTCTCAAGTCAGAGGCAAACGGGCCTGCGGACCGCGCGCTCGAGACCCGCGGAGTGGGTCACCACCGCCCCGCCCAAGACGCGAGGCTGCTCTCCCCTCCCCCCGCCCTCCGGCTCTGAATAGGAGGAGGGGAAAAGGTGTGTGTAAGGGGGGCGGTATTTAAGTCGAGGGAGGAGAGGACCCCAAGGCGGGGGTGGGGGTTGGGGGGGAAGAAGGCGAATGGAATCTTGGTCATTCGAGGAACCCCCTCCTAGGGCTAATGACCATTTGGGTCCCAAAGATTCGTCTCCCCGCCCAGAGTCCTATTCAGTGACTAGGAGCGGGAAGGGAGTTTGAGATCTAAGTCCCACCCTCTGGGCTGGAAGCCTGAAGTCAGAGAGGGGAAGTGATTTCCTCAAGGTCACGCAGCAAAACAACGGCCAGTCAGGGCCAAAGCCCAGGGGTCGGGCTCCCGACCGCCATCATCCTCAGAACCCGACCCCCAACAGTCCGGCGCTCGGAGTGTGGACCGGGACTAGGAAGCTGGATTTGGGGGTGAAATGAGTGCGCTGGACACTGTAACCCCATATCAGAGTACGAGGGGAGCTCTTTCCTGAAGCCGACGACCGAGGAGCCCCGCTTCGGGCGCCGCTCGCGTGGGGCCGACGGGCCACGGATGACTAGGGACGAGGGAGCGCGGGTGCCCCGCACGCAGCTCCACCTCCCGCGGGCCGGGACAGCACGGAGCGCACGGACCCTTTAAGAAAGTTCACTGGGCGAGTTCATCAAAGTTTAAAAACTTGTGCAGTAGGGAAAGGGGAAAGCAAAACGAGGGAGAGTTAGGACCAGGGAAAGAGGGTAAAAGCCCCGCCGGAGGCTGGCGCGCCGCGGCCCGGGCCGGGGCGAGCCCGCAGTGGGCGGCGGGGATTGGCTGCGCGTTCCCCCGGAGACCGCGAGGAGGGCGGGGGAGGGGGCTGGCCGGGCCCCAGCTGAGGCCGGTTCCGGCCCCCGCCCCCCGCCACCGCCCGGCGCCCGCCCCCTCCCCCGGCGCCCGCCCCCCGCCGCCGCCGCCGCCGCCGCCGCCGCCGCGGGCGCACTCGCCGGTCGCAGTGAAAAGGCGGAGGCGGCGGCCGCTCGGGCTCGGCTCCGGTTCCGAGGGCCTCCCCCGCCGCACCCCCTCCCCACCTCCCGCACCCGCTAAACTTGATGTGACCCCAGCCCGACGCGGCGGCTGCCCCTCTCACCGCCCCGCGCGCCCCCCACCGCCACCCCGCCCGGCACTCCCGGAGCGCACCGCTCACCGCGCCCCTTCCCACCTCCTCGCCGGGGCCGGGCGCCGCGCTCGCCCTCCGCGTTCCCTTCCCCTCGCCACCCCCACCTCACCCCCCGCACCATGAGCAACCTGAAGCCGGACGGCGAGCACAGCACCAGCACCAGCACGGGCACCGGCACGGGCTCGGGCTCCAGCGGCACTCTGGAGGAGGAGGTGGGTCTGCGGCCCCGGGACTTGTCGGGGTGAAGTGCACGCGGAGGTGGGCGGGGGAAAGGGCGCGCTGGGCCTCCCGCGCCGCGCGGGGCCGGTCTGGCAATCGCTCCGGGCGCCTTCCCGCCGCTGCCCCTCGGTCGGGGAGGAGCAGCCCGTGTCCGGCGGGCGGGGGCGCGCGGCCTGGACTGCCCCGCCGGGCGGGCATTGTCTCCCCGCCCTCCCGGGCTCGGGGCGGGCCGCGCGCCGGCCGCCGTCCGTGCGTCCCGTGGTGGGCGAGCGGCGCGGCGTCTGCCCCACGCCTGCTGCCCGCGCATCCCTCGTTCTCTACTCTCGGCCCGGCCCGCTACCCTCTTCCGAGGCGCTCCTCGGGTATGGCCGGGACTCCCGCCTCCGCGGGAAGGAACTAAGCGGGATTAGCACAGCGGGCGGGCGGCACCCTCGCTCCCTTGCACTTTCCACCCTGACCCCTCCCCGTGACCTTGGAGGCCCGGGCCAGCTGCCCAGCACCTTGATTCACTGCAACTGAGCTGTAGTCACGGGGAGTGGACGGGCTTTCCTTGCAGCCCCAGAACCTGGGCTTTGGCAGAGGTCAGCGGGCAGTAATTAGAGTTGAGGAAGAGATGCCTAAAGATACTCCTTTCCCGGTTCTCCTCCCTTCGGTTTTGCCCCGGCAGGCAATCCAGGACCCCAGAGCTGGCCTGGGTGGGATTCTGCAAGGAGAGGCGACATTATCTTGACCACCAGACATGTGCTAAAGAGGAGAGCGTGTGAGGCGGCTTCGTGGAATCAGCAGGAGCTGGGTGGTTAATGGGATGGCAAAATCCGGGAGGGTGTGTGTTGGGGGGGGGGGGCGGTGAGGTGGTGGATATAAGCCTTAGGACTCTGGGCGGCGAATGGAGACCAGGAGCTGGGCTAGCCCAGACAAAAACTGGTGTGGAAGGGGACAGGCTTTGCAGCTCTCTCCCAGGGCCTCTGGCCTGCTGTGTCACTCCAGGGCTAAGAGACCCTTCCTGCCGCGCCCTGGCAAGCCCTTGCCCAGGAAACCAAGGGTCAGTTATCCACCCTGAGCTCCCTTCCCCTTGGTCTGGGGGAGAAACCGCAGAGCCCCTGGGTGGGGGGGGGGGCTGGTGTTGCTACCTCCCTCCAATGCAGTGGCCGAGCTGCCGGCTGGCCGTGCTATAGGTTTGGTGCAGAATGGCGGCAGTGGCCCAGTGCTGGGCTGGGCTCCTCACTGTGGGAGGGGTGGTGGGAGGGTCACACCACCAGCTCCCACTCTTAGTAATTCCGAGTCCTGCTGCTAGTCCGAGTCCACCAATGGCATGGCATCTTGAGAATCTAGGTCTAGATCTCACTTTTTGTGGGGGAATATATAACTCTTTGCACTGAGGGATGGCAAGGGAGGGCCTGACATTTGTCCGCCAGTGGTGTGTGGGCTCCATCGCAGTGGGGAGCCGGGGGGGGGGGGATCCTGAAGGCCGTGTCCTCCTTGGACCGTGACATGCCAACAGGCCCGTGGCGCGGATGGGAACCTTAACCCCACCCTAACTCTACCTGGTTGTTCAGAATCTCCTGAGAGTTGGGGGAAGGTGGCAGGGTTGCTGGGGTGTGGGGAATCTCTGCTTGACCTCCTGTGAGGCTGGGCAAAGACCCAGAAGACCACTAATGCTAGATGGTTGACTTTAGCAGGGAGTTCACCCGAGAGGCTGGGCTGACCCTCAGACCTACCCCTTTGAAGTGGGAAGGGTGAACCTTGTGGCCAAGCTAAATTCTTAGAGAAAGCATTTGAAGTATCGGTCACTTTTTTCTAAGCACTTTTCTTTGAGAGAGAGGGCAGAATCCTCAAGAAGTGGAATCCCTGTGACTCCTCCTTGGGGGCAGAGGTGGGTTATAACACCATAGTGGTTCAGGGAGTCAGTGCACCTGGTGCTGATGGAGGGGCACGGGCCTGTGTTTAACAAAAGTCTAAAATTAAAGTTCTGGGAATCTCCTGGATCCCGGTGTCTGCTCTGGTCAAGTGCAAGGATGAGCCCCCTCCCCTCATTAGACTTCTGGGCCAAGAGCTCTTCTGCTGAGGTTCCTTCTTGAATTGGTGGCTTGAGCTGGAACTGAATTCCTTCCCTTTAGCTTAGATGCCCCCTGGGCAGTCATTTTTGCATCCCCCAGGAGCCACCATCCGGGGAATCTGTGTTAGCAGGGGTAGTTTACTCTCATGGCTGAGCCAGGCTGGCTCTCAGAGATTAGGTAAAGCAAGCCTAGAAAACCAAGGAATCCTACTTGCCCACCAGAAGACCTCAATTCTTAAAGGTGTTAGGTTGCTGGAGAAAGGGGTGTGTTGTCACGGTTCCAGAAGGATACGGTTCTAGAAGGGGGTATCCGTGGGGCTGCTCCTTTGTATAGCCCTGACTTCCCCTGCTTGGCCACCCTGTGCCTGGGGCCTTCATCCCTATCACAGGCATTAGGTTCCTGTACTGGACCAGGGAGCAGGATTACAGGTGAAAGATCACAGACTAGAAGGTGAGAAGGAGGAGGGGATAGGATGTTAAATGCAAGGGTAGGTCAAATAAGGGGGTATCAGCAAGTGATGCAGTGGGGGCCCCTGAGAAGGTAGAGATCAGCCCTCCCTGAGATGCTGGGTAGGAGGTTGTTAGGCCTGTGCCGGACAGAAAGCATTCCAGGAAGAGCGAATAGCAAATGGCA
>NC_138377.1:93134449-93174422 GCF_054177405.1 Leptonychotes weddellii | reverse complement strand
GAGCCGAAGGCAGACGCTTAACGACTGAGCCACCCAGGCACCCCTAGAGACTATGTCTTAACCCAGGTGGGGTTGGTACCGGGAGCTCCAGAAGGTAAGGCAATACCGCAGCACAGGGCAGGCTTGCCTCTGATGCTCCGGAGCCCCAGACAAGCATGCCTTACTGATTTGTAGGGCTGGCTAGAGAGTTACAGTGTTTCTGGGGAGGGGTACATGTGGTTTGAAAACACTCTATTTTTTAAAAGGAGACTTTAATCTCATGATACAAGGTAAAGCTAAGTTATAGGAATTATTCACTGGGGGTGGGGGGGCTGTGGCAGAGCTGAAGGGAAGGTAGTATTTGGAATCCTGAGTGGATGGAGTTCAGGTTTCTAAGAGTTAAAGAAGTTTTTTTTCCAGCCTAATGGTAAACTATAGAAAGGCAGGCATTAATGGCAGCCAGAGAAGCTACAGCTTGACCTGAGGGTCTTGACCCCTTGCTGCCCTCCCACCCCCACCTGTGCTTGTCCATTGCATCCAGTGTATCTGGGCCAACGTGGCTGCTTGCAGGCCTGGCACTGCTGGGTCCATCATGTGTCCTCTAGAGGTCTCTGAGGTACCAGCCAAGTCCCTGGCAGGATGGGCCAGGGTTAGCACTCTAGATGAAGGTGAAGGAATTCGGGGGTCCAGCGTGTAACTCGGCCACTTCCCTTTTCTCTGCCATCAAAAATCTTTGACAGAATCTGGGACATCTTGTTGCTCTCTATCTGTAAGTGGTTTTGTTTTTTGTTTTTTAATATGAGGGAAGGGAGGCGTCTATTCTTCTGGGCACTTACCTGGAGACAGGGCCCAGGCAGATAGGTCCTGGCAGATTCTATAGGCTGGGCCCCCTTCCTCCCTCGGGGTTGTTGCGGATGTGACTTCTCTACTCAAATAACCTAATAGAGAGGCTGTCCTAATAATAGTAAGCCCATGCCCAGTATTCGTGCCAGGCATTATTCTAAGTATCTCACCATTTTACCTCCTTGAACTTTCACAACAGCACTGTGAGTTGCTTAACGTTATTGTCATCACCATATTATGAATGAGGAATCTGAGACAGGTTAAATGACTTTCATGTAGGGGCACCTGGGTGGCTCAGTTGGTTCGGCGTCCACCTCAGGGTCGTGAGATCGAGCCCCACGTCAGCCTCCATGCTTGGCGTTCTCTCCTTCTCCCTCTGCCTTCACTCCCCACCCCCCCTGCCCACTTGCTCGCACCTCCTCTCTCTCTCAAATAAATAAACAAAATCTTGGAAAACTTTCATGTAGCTAGTAAGTAGATAAGATGGGGTTTGAACCCAGAGTTTGCCCTTAACCACACACTGTACCTGCTGTTCTGTTTTACATTAGGGTTTTTGGTGAGGGCTGGGGTGGTGGGGAGAAAAGGTCTTGCAACTAAAGTTTTTGAGGTCTGAGCTTTGGGTGGTGCTGCTCCTGGGTGGTGCTGCTCCAGGGTGGTTCCTGTTGGGCTGGGGGTATCCGAAGACTGGGTGATGGGAGCTGGAAGCCCTTGTAGGAGGAGTATTTTATCACATACTGTTTAGGATTGCCATCACGGGGTGATAAAACCAGACCGAGTCAGTTTTATTATTCAGTCTCTATAGGCAGTACATCCCCTTGTTGCCTGTACTGGGGCTTACTGCTTTCACTGCCCCCCACCCCTACCCACCACCCGCCTTGGTACCCTGCTGCTTTGGGCATCTTAACTAAAGAAATGGTACCCACTGTAAAGTGACTGCCTGTCATTTTGTGTGTGGGGGGGTCATTCTGTTGGGTCTCATCTCCTCCTTCCCTGCACATGGGCAGCCTGGCTAGCTTATCCCAGTAAGAACCAACTTCTAAATCCCATTCAGCATTTGGACATTCTGATTTCTTCTCATTCCTGTCTCCAGAGAGAGGGTGGTGAGTACTCGAAGTGAAGTCAAGACATGAAGTGTGGGATGCCTTGATTTTTGCTCTCATGCTCTCCACCCATTTATCCCAGTGGGCCTCCAGACAGTCCTGAGAGGGCAAAGAGTCCATCCTACCTACCCTGAGGGCTGGGCTCCTGGTCCGTGGGCCCCAGACTCTGCTGAGCTGTTGGTTTTGGATAGCAGTGACGTCTGGTAACTTGTTAGTTTCTCTGCCATCCCCTGACCATGGCTTCCTCAGAGGGGTCCTCGCACCCCTGGCAAAGCCATGAGGCAGTGGGGCAGAGCCCATCGCTGAACTTCAGAAACCGTGTTGCTGTGAGGCGGGAGCTATAGACACCCCACAAAGCTCTGTATTCTGGAACCCCATCTACTCCCTGCCCAGGGACAGCATGGCCTCCCTCTTTCTGCTGCTTCCCTATTCTATCCTTGGATGGAAAAAATATGGTTACCTCTGAGATGTGCCAAGGCTGACCGAAGAGTCAGCCTTTCCTGAAGAGTCTGCTGGTGGATCCATCTGTGCTGGGGGCCTCTGGAGGATAGCAGGGGCAGGGGCTGTATGTAGTGGGAGGGTCTGTCTAGGCCTATCTGCCATGGCCTTTAGTCGTTTATGGCCCACTGAGCAGAGGCTCTTGGCTGTCACAAGTCATCATGGCCGCCTGTATAGTTCTGAACAGGCCTGGGACTCCCGGGAAGAAGGGGTAGGACCTGACCTGGACAAGGCCATGGGATGAGTGTCTGGAGTACCTAGCTCCCTTTTGTGGTTAGCCACCCTCTCCCTCACCAAATGGGTCTTGGGCTTTTACTGGTGGAGGGGGTGTCAGGAGAGGTTACGGGAGTAGGACCTGACCGTTTTTTGAGAACGTTTGTTGAAATGGAAGAACTTCTGCCTAGACTGGTCCTCATTCTTGATGTATGGTGGTGGCCATATCCAGGCACAGCTTGGGATGTTTGTGACCAGGGAGCTCCAAACCAGAATGCAGACCCTTGAAGCAGCTTCCATTCGCAAACAGAGATCCCCTCCCAACAACAGGAGCATTATGTTAGGAAACATCTCTTACCAGGCTTCATCTGCTTCCTTCAGGTAGTGGGCAGGTGTGGTAGGCTCAGTGCTCTGTGTTCACAGTGGAATAACGTCAGGTGGTTAAGGGTTAGAGGTATTGGTTTCGGAGCTGGAGGAGGGCTATAAGGTTCCCCTAGGCTCACACTTTGATGCGTGGGTTGGTACGTGGCAGTGGTGACAGCTGCGACCCTTGCCAAGCACAGGAACGAGCAATGGATCTGTGTTGACGGACCACATGGCACCAGGAGGGACAGGGGAGGTGGATGGCACAGGAGGGAAGGAAGCCTTGCCCAGAAGGCCTCCCGGCTGGGGGCCCTGTGAGCCAGCCACTTGAGTCGCCTCTAAAAGACTTAGCCCCTGGCAGTGTCTGGAACCAAATGGAAAACAGTGCCCCGGCCATAGCACTGAGTCTGCACCATGCAATTCCTGCAGTTTGGTCTCCTTCCCTATAAATGAGGTGTAGGCTGTGCTCACAACATGCTTTTTGACCAAGTCTGTCCCCGAGATGTTTTGCCTTCTGTTCCTGGGGCTGGAAGTGGCCTGGAGCATGAGGTCAGAAGCCTTATTATTTAAAACTCTATTCATACCTAGCCCTGTCCCACCCTTTAGAGAACTTCTTACCACCCCAGCTTGGTTCCCCTGACCCCTGTTCATGCACAGTCTGGAAGTCTGGACTCTAGGACACATTGCAGGCTGTAGGGGAAGTGCCTCAGCTTGCCAGACGACTTGGATTTTACTGCTGGCTCTGCCCCTGGCTGTCCCAACACCTAATCCCTGAGCTGGTTCTTCATCTGTAAAATGGGCCAGTACCGCCAGTATGAAAGACCTGGAAACCACAGAGTGCTGCCCAGAGTGGGGCCTGAGAGCCAAACCCTGTGATTTGGGGCTGTAATTAGCAGGGTCAGGCAAAAGGCTGTAGAACACATCCAAAGCCTGGTGCTTCACACCAGGTCGGACTCACGGCATCGGAGGTGCCCTGGGTGCGGGGAAGCTGAGCAGCCCAGAGCTCCTCAGAGGGAGCATGGGAAGCACTGGGTTTCCGGGAGCCTGTGTCCCAATTCCCATCCACTGTCTGGCTGTATCTGCTTGCTCTTTTTCCCTGTGTCCTTGTTCAGCCCTTATAAGTCCTGCGTCTGCGGGCCGTGTCACCACATTCCATCCACCTCTCGTCAAGTGGCCCCACTCAGAGGGACTTCTTTCCCTCCTTCCCCCCCCGCCCCGGGGAGGGGTAAGAGCGACCTGCTGGTGCCAAGCCTCGGCCTGTGTGGGGGACTGTCCCGAGGTTTCTTTTTGGCAACCCCAACATTGCCCCAGCAGAGACCCCACCCAGACCCCCAGGGCCTGGCTGCTGACTTGCTGCTCTGTCACCCTCTCATTCTCTAGCCCCCTTTACACCACGCTCTTGGCCTTTTTCCGGGCAGATGGGGAGTGCTTAAGCCCTGAGCAGCTGGAGGGCAATGCCAAAGCCTTCTCCTGAGACCAGTCACCTTCTCCTGCTTCCTTGGTATCCTACAAGGTGGAGCGTGAAGGACCCTGAGGCTAGTACATCCTTCCTCTTTATAGTTGAAGCAGCAGAGGAAGGCCGCAGACACCTGCCTGGCTGGTGGCCAGGCTGGGGTACTACCCAGGCTCCCTGACAGTTTGGTTTGAGGTTCTTTTTCTTTTGTTTCCGTGTCTGATAGGCAGGTGCTTGGTGAACAGGAGGCTGAGCTCGAGTCCTCCAGTGTCTTCATTCTCAATGGGGTTTCTTCCCCTTGGAGAAGCCAGAGCAGAGCTGGGTATGATGATGGCTGGTGCAACCCTGAAAAGGACCTTTAGGGGGCGCCTGGGTGGCTCAGTCTGTTAAGTGACCTACTCTTGATTTCAGCTCAGGTCATGGTCTCAGGGTCGAGATCAAACCCCTCATCAGGCTCTGCACTCAGTGCAGAGTCTGCTTGTCCCTCTCCGTCCCCCTGCTTGCTCTCGCTCACTCTCTTTCAAATAAATAAATACATAAATATCTTTTTAAAAAGACAAAGGACCTTTAGTATCCTTTTTTTTTTTTTTTTAAGATTTTATTTATTTATTTGAGAGAGAGAGAGAACAAGAGACAGAGAGCAGGAGAGGGAGGAGGGTCAGAGGGAGGAGAAGCAGACTCCCCGCCGAGCAGGGAGCCCGATGCGGGACTCGATCCCAGGACTCCAGGATCATGACCTGAGCCGAAGGCAGACGCTTAACCATCTGAGCCACCCAGGCGCCCTTTTTTTTTTTAAAGATTTTATTTATTGGGGCACCTGGGTGGCTCAGTCATTAAGCGTCTGCCTTTGGCTCAAGTCATGATCTCAGGGTCCTGGGATCGAGCCCCACATCAGGCTCCCTGCTCCGTGGGAAGCCTGCTTCTCCCTCTCCCATTACCCCTGCCTGTGTTCTCTCTCTCACCGTGTCTCTCTCTGTCAAATAAATAAATAAAACCTTTAAAAAGAAAAAAAAGATTTTATTTATTTGAGAGAGAGAGCACGCAGAGGGAGAGTGAAAGAGACAAGCAGACTGCACTGAGTGTGGAGCCTGATGCGGGGCTCAGTCTCAGGACCCTGAGATCATGACCTGAGCCGAAGGCAGACACTTAACGGACTGAGCCACCCAGGTGCCCCAGGACCTTTAGTATCTTTGTATCAGGAAAGCCATAATCTGGACGTAGTGCAGGCTGCATTTCATAAACTCTCAGGGTCTGGCCAGTGGGGGTGGCGGTGGTGGGTGGGGTGGCCTGGGCTTCCGTTTGGACTCGGGGCATCTGGGGCCACATGTGCCTAGCTGCCCTCTCTGAGGCATGTGTGTGGCCCTGTTCCGGCCCCTGCCTGCAAGTCAGCAGGGCACAAGGCTGTTCCCACTTAGTGCTGGGAATCAGCAGTCTGTCTATCTGTCTTCCTTTGACTTTCCTGGAATTAATTCTGTTAAGGACTAACCATGGGATCATCCAGTAGAACACACCCCCCACTCCCCCACCCCCCCGCCCCAAATCAACTGTTTGCGAGGAGCTGTTTCTGCCTTCTTAGAGGCTAAAGGCCACTTGTTTTCAGGTTGCCCAAGGCTGACTTGACTGGGGGCTGAGTAAGTTGGTGTGTGAGATTGAGGTCTGCGAAGGAGCGTTGACTCACAGGCACCTGGGGACACAGGGGCTGCTTCTTGACATGCTGGTGATCAGGAGCAACTCACTGGACCCCTGGGCCTTGGTTCCCTCATCTAAAAATAAGGTTTCTTCCAGCTCAAATATTCTGTATTTCAGTTGCTTCAGAGGGCTGGGAGTCAGGGAAGGATGTGGGAGGGGCTTATGAGAGGCTTGTTTTTCCCTTTTTGGACTTCCCTCCTCCCCCCCCCCTTCCCTAAGTGGTGTTTTCCATCCAGATGACACCAGAGCTCACACTAAGCTGCGAGTAGGTGGGGATTCAAAGCAAGCCCATCACTTCAGTAGTTTGATGGAATGGACAGTTGAAATAGTTTTTCCTTTCCAGATTGAATTCCAACTTCCAGAGATGCTACAGGATTGCTGCAAAGAATCCATTTTCAAATGTCATTTTTATCTCTTTGGTAGGATGTATCTATTGCCCAAAGTCAGGTTTCCCTGGGTGTGTCCTTCTCGTGTCCCAGCCCTGTGAGGAGGGGATTTGCCTGGAAGGAAGGAGTCTGTCTCCTAGGGCAGAGTGTTCCTGGTGGACCCCAGGGTTTATTTCTGGGTGGGGTGGGGAAGAGGTCAGGGGTGGCCCTGATGTTTTCCTACCTCAGCATCCTTTGTGGAGAAAGGTCTGTCCTCTGGGTGGTTGGTCCTTGGAGATTACAAGGCTGGGGTTTAAAGGAAGGCAGTGGCTGTCCTTCAGAGTTAAAGGCTAAGAGGGTTTGATATCCATGAGCATTCCACTGTTTTTGAAAGCGGTGTTTACCCTTTCTGTCTCGTAATAAAAGCTGGGACTTAACGGAGCTTGTCCTCTCAGCCACAGTACCCTGCTGTGGCCCTTAACTGTGAAGTTGAACATTTAATGCTCGGTGTGAAGGGAGTCTTGCATCGAAAAGGTTGGGGCGAGTTGGAGCTACAGGGCCCTGAGTGTGTTGTCCTCTTTATTGGAGGAGGGTCCCCATTGACTGCTGCCCCCGTCCTGTGCCACGTGGAAGCTTTGCTCGGCTGTTTTCCTCTGTAGAGAATACCCATCCCCTCCTTATCCCCCAACAGCCCCCTTCCCTCAACTTCTATATGGCCTCCATGAGAGCTGGGTCCTCTGTGTGCCCTGGGGGGAGGAGGGAGACCTCTGAGCAGCCACTGTCCAGAGGGCTGGCCTGGGTTGGGGGCACTGAATGACAGGTCTGCCTGGGGGAGTGTCCAGGACCAAGAGAGACGTCCACCTGGACTGATAGAGGAGGAGTCCTGCCTAGTGGCCTTTCCCGCGGAGGTCTGGACTTGTTCTAAGGCTAATGCCTTGTGCGTCACTATCCCCTTGCTCCTGAAGCCTTTTGTTTGATTTCACTTTTTCTGAACATCTGTAAACAAATGTCAGTTTGTCTGAAGGAAGAACATCAGACACACAGATATGAATGAGGTGGTCAGAGTCCCTTCTTCCTGCTTCTCTTTAGAAGGTAGTCTTCCTCGTGCTGGGGAGGGCCACAGGGGGCCACAGAGGGAGAGAGACCTTCAGTATGAGGCCTGAAGGAAATAGCCAGGGACTCCAGGGAGTCTGTCATGTTGGGGTTAGAAAGTGGGCTGAGGGGCGCCTGGGTGGCTCAGTCGTTAAGCATCTGCCTTCGGCTCAGGTCATGATCCCGGGGTCCTGGGATCGAGCCCCGCATTGGGCTCCCTGCTCCACGGGAAGCCTGTTTCTCCCTCTCCCTCTGCTTGTGATCCTGCTCTCACTGTGTCTCTCTCTGTCAAATAAATAAATAAAATCTTAAAAAAAAAAAAAGTGGGCTGAGAGGCTCCCTCTAGGGGACATTCCCTCCACAGGGGCCTCAAGAATAATGCTGGGGGTGAGGGAGGCCGCTCAGAGATGCTCTTTTCTGCCCCTTGCCTGGAGCACTGGGAGCCAGCTCACAGGCCTTCTGTGGAGGAGGTGAGGGCTCTTTCCCCCCAGCACTGTAGGGTCCATAGTGAGGAGCTAGACAACCTCAGGAAGTCTGACCTCCAGTGATAGCCTGTGGCATGGACTTAAATGAGACTGGACCTCCTTGACCCTTTGCTCCCAGCAACTCATGGGAAGGTCAGGTAGCAGGACTTGCCTAAGGGAAGACCAGCCTCAGGAGCCCCCAAAGCCTCCTGGATGGGGCACACAGTTGTGCTAAAGGCCATTTGGTTCCTCTAGGCAGGCCTGGGGCTGGCTGGGACCTCCAGCAAGGTCAAGTCTGCTCCTGACCATTATGAAGGCTGCATAGCCATGTCTGCAGTGTCCTTTATGGGCACACCTCTGTGGCCAAGTTCCTTGTCCATGTCAACATGGTAATTCTAGCAGGTTCCACCGGAAGAGCTGTTCCTCAACATGTTTCTTCTTTCACTGACTTCTAAAGATTCTCCATACTTTCTCCGGTTCTCTCCTAATACTCTCCCTACCCTGTTCCAAACTTACCTTCCAACTGGACTGAGGATGTGGCTGTGGTCCAGCACTGTCCACCGGTACTTGCCATAAAGATGACCATCTTAGAAGGACTGTTGTTGCCTTCGACGTTTCAGGACAGGGGAGATAATCCCTTTTGTTGTCTGGATACTTCTGGAGAAAGGGTGAGTGTATGGAAGAAGGGCCCAGGCAACAAGGTTGGTGCCTTCTAGTAGCCTGGGATTGTGTGAACTACCCCTTCTGTTTTCTTCAAATACTTAAAAACGTTTTTGTGTTGAATTCCTGTACTGAACACAGAGTAGGCAGGACATGGGTGCTTTGGTTAATCTTTCTAGCTTGGCATCACCCCGCAGTTGGTGCCTGAATCCTTGTCTGTACCCAGCCTCTATCCTGAATGTTGCACCCTATTGCCATGAGGGTGGCGTCAGCGGTGGCATGGAAGGGGAGGGGTATCCAGTGCGAGTCTGGGACACAGGACTAGGAGGCAAGGCCTTGGAGAAGTCACTGTATGTTTCTGTCCCTGCCGTCCCCTAAAGGATCTGACTGTGCTGTCAGCTTGCTCTGTCACCTTCCTTTCCTGAGCCTCGGTTCCCTCATCTGCAGAGTGAGAGTGTTGAACTAGCTGGTCTCCATGGTGCCTTCCACCTTGGCCATTCCCTCCCTAGGGAAGAGGAACACTAAAGAATCCAATGACTACTTATGGTTGACTCACCTGCATTCCCAGCTCCGGACTGGCTTGGACCCAATCCAGGCTCACTGGGCAACTTTATAAATAAATGGCTCACGGTACCTGATAGGGGAGGTTTTTGTGTAGGTCAATGCTGTGATTACAGGAGCCCTAAGTGAAACAGCATTTCACTGAGCCTCTCCTATGTGCTGGGCATAGAGGAAAGTGAGCTCTTCATCCTGGAGGTAGATGGTATCTGCGTTGTACAGACGAAGGAACTGAGATCTGGAGAGATGAAACCACTTCCCCGAGCCAGGCATAAAGCTGGGATGCAGACTCTGGTGTAACCAACGAGAGCCTGCTCTCTCCCCCATGTATCGTGTCACTGTGCCCTGCTGGGCCACATCTGTGCCTGGTGGGAGTCTTTCATTTAAACGGACTGAGGTGCACAGAAATGGGGTGGGAGAGGTGGGTAGTTTAAATGCAGAGGCCTGACTCTAGGCACGGTTGAGGGATAGGAAAGTTTTGAGCCTTGGCTCCTGTCTCTGGGCTTTTATAGAGTCCAGGTGGAGGGGGTAAGTTTAGACTGTGGGAACAATAGAAGGCAGGGCGTCCTGGCCACATAAGACTTAAGAGGAAGGAAGGGGGAATGAGGAAACAGAGAGACCCGAAAGATGAGTGCCCTTCAGTTAGGGAATGAGGAAGGGGTGCGCTGAGGGGCAGCAGGAGCAGCTGCCTTGAGACAAGCCTGTGGGGGCGCTTGTCGGGTGGGGGGCAGGACCGGATAGAGTTGGAAGCGGGAGGGGGATTGGTCTCTGCAGCCTCTTGTCCTCTCCACATGTAGCTGAGCAGCCGGCTAGGCTTACACTTCCTTCCACCTGTGGTTCCTTCTTGCTCTGCCCCCATCACCCCAGCATCCTAAACAAGCGCCTGGGGGACGGGGCTGCCTACCTAACTGACACAGGCAGCTCTTTCCCCACCCATGGGGCTAACGAGGCCACCTCCGTGCCACTCCCTCTGTCCCCACAGCAAGATGGATTCCTGGTGGCACAGATGGCTAAGTCAGGGTGCCTGGGTCTTACCCAGCTTGGCTCCCTTGTGAGCTAAGCTGTATGAGCCCTTTCTGGGCCTCAGTTTCCCTATCTGCACAAGGGGATAGGCAGAGGGCACATCATCTGCCGGCGAGACTAGGATCAAGTAAGGACCAAGGAGAGTATTCAGGTTAAGCTTCCTGTGACCTGGCGGATGGGGACCCACCACCTGATCCATAACTGCCTGACCTCAGCTTGTTTCCTGAGACAGGACGGTAGCCAGATTGTAGCATTTTGGACACTGTAGAACCTAAAAGATGGAAACAGGGGAAAAGGGTCGTCTGGCCCAGAGGGAAGGCTGGAAACAAGGATCCGAGCTGGGAATGAGGGAAAGCTCCCCCATACTCACCCTCAACCCCACCCCCAGCCCAAGCAGGAAATTTTGTGCTGAGAACTTGCTATTTAAGGGAGCCTCTGGGGAGGTCTGGCCAGAAAGGAGCCATTTGAGGAAGGGTTTAAAATTAGCCTGGGTGAAATGGGTGGCCCCTGGGGAGAACTGAGGCAGAGGTTTCTGTGGGGCCGCTCTGGCTCCATGTCTTGGACCAAAACCACATCCCTGGGAGGAGGGAGTAGTACTGATCCAGGTCCATCCAGCACGGCCCTGGCTGGGCTTGCACACTTTCAGTCCATCTTTGGGGAGTGGGCTGGGTGCCCAAGTCCTGGCACCCAAAAGCAGCCTGGACGAGTAGTCAGAAGACCTGGGTTTTGAGTCCCAGGTCTTCTGCCTTTTAAGAACAAGCCGTGTGACCTGAGCATATCACTTCTGTTTGAGGGCTTACATGTAAATTAAAGGCCCTCTAATCAAAGGGCGGAGGGGTGTAGAGGACCGTTGTTCTTTGGAGTCCAGGAGCTGGGTTCACTCTGCCAGGAGCTTGGGCTGTCCAGTTCTTCCCAGGTTCCTCTGGAAACAGGGCCATGCCCGAGAGCTGCGTACACAGGGAAGTGAAATGTGCAGAATCCTCACCCCGTGCCTGGAAGCAGAGGCGTGTCTGGGGAGGGAGAGGCATGGCCAGAGGGGGAAGATGCATCCTGAATTGCGAGGGATTCTGCCTGGTATGCTCCTTGGTAAAAACCTATGTGAGAGAAGAAGTTTGTCCTCACCCATTCTTTATCAGCCGTGGGCTGGGAGCCATTCTTGGTGTGGGCGGGATTGGTGACACTGGTTACCAGCAGCTGTCAGGGCTGGTTTCCTTTGCCATTCCTGGCTCTGTTGTTGAGGTCTGGGTATTCATTGGGGGTGTGTCTGTCTGTCTGTCTGTGTGCCTGCCTGCCTGCATTGGGTGTAACTTAGCCTGGCTGCTCAGGTTCTTGATTCAAGCCATTGGAAGGGCTGTTGCCTGGGTTCAGGAGGCCATCACTGGAGCATGGAGGAAATTCTTTGGTGCCTCTGGAGAAGGGTATGTGGCCACTGTAGGGCATCTAAATGCCGTCAGGAATGGCCGCATGGGGGGTGGGGGTGGCTGAGGCACGTGAGCTTTTTCTTATACCAGCAGGGATGAGTTGGGAAGACTTACGCTTGGCTCGATGGTATGAGATGCAACTTTTTTTTTTTTTTAAGAGTTTTTTTTTTTTTTTAAGATTTCATTTATTTAATCATGAGAGAGAGAGTGGCAGAGGGAGAAGCAGGCTCCCCAAGAAGCAGGGAGCCTGATGCAGGACTCAATCCCAGGACCCTGAGACCATGACCTGAGCCGAAGGCAGATGCTTAACCAACTGAGCCACCCCAGGTGCCCTGAGATGCAACTTTTTGAAATCAGGAGTCAAGTATATAGGGAAGCTCTATTCATTTGGGTTTTTCATGCCTCAGCCACAGTTTTAATATGTATTTTTAATGGACCTAAACAATGGAAAATCCTCCCTCCCCGTTCTAATTATTGGCCGATCTGGCCTTGCTACTTGAGCGTCTGGTACCAGCAACATGTCACCAAGAGTGGTGCTGTCGAGTGCCTGCCAGCCCTCTCAGGGACCTCACCCCCGGTTCAGGAGGTCAGGTTTGGTCAGAGTCACAGGATGGACGTCTGGTGTCTAGATCTGGCTCTGTCACCAACTTGTAACCATGTTGAGGGCAAGGCTCGTAACTTACAGCACCATCTGCCTCACTTGAAGCTGGCAAGATCCTACTCATTCTTGAAAACCCAGCGTAACTTTCCCTCTCTGACTCCTTAGCCAGGTCCCTTATTCAGTAAATGTTTAATACAGCCCCATGCTAAGAACGGGGCATAGAGGCAAGAATACAACATAGTCCCTGCCATTGAAGAACCTCCATCTAGTGTAGGAAGCACTAGGAGACGGATGTGAGCATGCCAGGCCCTCCGTTGAAATCACTACAGGGTGTAGCGTGACCTAAGACTTAGGATCCGTTTACATCCTTGCGTCTTCTCTAGACCAGGCAGGGCCTCTCAACCAGGGGTCCGTCGGTATCTTCTGAAAACTGTATACATTTTGACTTGTCTAATGTTGGGGGTAAGATACCCTAGCTTTCTTGAAGTCTCAGGGATCCTTGATCTGTGTGCTTATCACATAGGGCTCTCTCCTCCGGGCGCTGTTGGGTCTGTGTACAGAGGTGCTCAGCAGGTGCTTGTTGAATCACCTGTGGGATGAACGCAGAGAAAGCAAAGTGCACAGAAAGGGCTTTGAAAAGTGAAATGCTGTGAAACTCCCGAGTATTCGTTTGTCTCGGCCTCCAAAGGAAGCCCAGGATATTCGGAATTCCTCTTTCCCCTCTGGAAGGATTCCAGTTCCTTCCTGAAGGAAGAGCCATTATCCCTGTCTACTGTGGTCTCTGTCCCCAGGTCCGGACACTGTTCGTCAGTGGCCTCCCTGTGGACATTAAACCCAGAGAACTCTACCTGCTCTTCCGACCGTTCAAGGTGAGTCTGGACCCAGCCACCCGTGGGCAGAGCCTAGGCCGGAGCAGAAGCAGCAGGAATGACTCTGACCTGGATAGGGCAGCAGGAAAGACAAAGGGCAGCGTATCAGAAATGGTGATCGCAGACCTGGCTTCCTGTCCTGGTTCTGCTCATTCACGTGTCGCCCTCCGCCGATTGCTTAGCCCTTTCTGAGCCTCTCTTTCCTCATCTGTAAAGTGGAAACAAGAGAGAATCTGAGTTGACTTGGCCATATAAGGAATCTTTGTGATTCAGTGTAGACTTTTCAGTTTAAGTTTTGAGAAAACTTTACAAGGTAGGGTCTGTCCTTCCAGATGACAAGTTAGCGGAGCAAGCGGGAATTTATGCATGAAATGATGAATGATGCCGCATGATGCCCGCCCCGCGTGCTAGACCATGTGATAGGGAACACAAGGGCAGAGGGCGCACATCAGTGGTGGAGGTCAGGGTGGTGGATGTTGGGGGAGGGTGGGAGAGTGTGAGAATGGTGCTGCTGGGAGCTGGAGGAGGGGGACTAGGATAGTGCAACAAAGGCTTCTGACCTTCCCCGTGATGACCACCTCTCTCT
Source organism: Leptonychotes weddellii (assembly GCF_054177405.1). Taxonomy (NCBI): domain Eukaryota; kingdom Metazoa; phylum Chordata; class Mammalia; order Carnivora; family Phocidae; genus Leptonychotes; species Leptonychotes weddellii. The sequence continues at coordinate 93,160,645 of NC_138377.1, read as the reverse complement.
CTGCAGGGCTATGAAGGGTCCCTGATCAAGCTCACATCGAGACAGGTAATTTCTCTCCAAAGTTTTTTTTCCTCCCAGCCCAGACCGACTGCTAAACTTGGACCTGAGCCTGCTGCCTTTTTCCTCATCTTGAGGCATCTGGCAGCTGAGACCTGCTCCCTCTCATCCCGTTTCTGTGCTGGGCTGGTGTAAGAGCGGCCTCCACAGCTCCCCTGTCCTTAACCAGTCAGCTCCTGGGACTCCCCCTCTGGCTTTTGAGAAGCCACAGTTTGGCCCCAGGGCTGAAGAGCACAGATGTGGTGGCTGTGCTCTGGCTCGTGATGGCCCTGTGGCGGCCATTTGGGGTCTGGAGTGAACTTGCCAGAATGCAGTTGGAGAAGTTTTCAACCTGTTGCCCCTTGATTGAACCTGGAGCCTTCTCATGTCCTTGATACATTGGTATCCCCTTTCTTGCTGGGGAAAACACTGGAACTTTCTCTTAATTACCTGCATGCATTTATTTTTATTTTTATTTTTTTGCTTAAAGATTTTATTTGACAGAGAGACAGCCAGAGAGAGAACACAAGCAGGGGGAGTGGGAGAGGGAGAAGCAGGCTTCCTGCGGAGCAGGGAGCCCAATGCGGGGCTTGATCCCAGGACCCCGGGATCGTGACCTGAGCCGAACGCAGACGCTTAACCATGTGAGCCGCCCAGGCGCCCCGACCTGCATGCATTAAAAAAAAAAAAAAAAAAAAAAGATTTACCGAGAGGGTAATGTTTAACGTGTTGAGAGAAAGCTCCGTTGATACCCTTTCCTGCAATTGGAACCTGGATGGGAGACTTCTGGTGCATGAGAAACTTCTCCTGTTGCAGCTAAACATAGGGAAGATATAGGCAAGAAGCTGTTTTTTGTTTTATTTTTGAGGGGAAGGTGGAATGTTGGGAGACATGCAAGGGTGTTCTCTCCTTTCCCTTCCAGCCTGTTGGTTTTGTGATCTTTGACAGCCGAGCAGGAGCAGAAGCGGCCAAGAATGCGCTGAACGTGAGTAGACAAGGTTTTCCCCAACCCACAGACCTCGAGGCAACGAGTATTCCTGTCCTGCCTCCTGCAAACCTTGCCCCACTCCATGCCCCCCCAAGAAAGGGCCTGCACATGTGCCTGATTTCCCAGCCATTCCGAGGCCAGGTCCCTGGCTCTACTGTCTGGGTCAAATGCCACTACTCACAAGGTCCAAGCAGTCTGTCCTCTGTCTTGTCCTCTGCATGGGTGAGGCTTTTAGGCAAGATCATTTTTTTGTTTTTGTTTTTTTCAGATTCATTTATTTGAGAGAGAGCACAAGCAGGGGGAGGGCCAGAGGGAGAGGAGACAAGCAGATTGCCCGCAGAGCAGGGAGCCCAACTCAGGGCTTGGTCCCAGGACGCTGAGATCACAACCTGAGCCGAAATCAAGAGTCATTCGCTCAACTGACCATGCCATGCAGGTGCCCCCTAGGCGAGCTCTTTTCTGGGGCCCCTCTGTACCCATTGCAGTGGACAGTCTGGGTCCTACAAAGTCTTTTCCTTCCTTTCCTTCCCTTCTCTTGTAGGGTATTCGCTTTGATCCTGAGAACCCGCAGACCCTGAGGCTAGAGTTTGCCAAAGCCAACACCAAGATGGCCAAGAACAAGCTAATGGCTACACCTAATCCCACCAACGCTCACCCTGCCCTAGGAGCACACTTCATCGCACGGGACCCCTGTGAGTGGTGCTCAGAGCTGTCGTCTGTTGTCTGCTGTCCTTTTACTTGGCCCAAGCTGGGGACCTGGGCAGAGTTGCATACGGAGGGAAGACATCAAGATTGTCCTTGAGGGAATCAGTCCTTGCCAGGAGGCTTCTTCTGTCCACAGCCACCTCTCTCTAGGGTTCCTTCCACCCCTGCAGCCTTTGCTGGACTGCAGACGGACTGAGCTCCTGAGCTGTCCGTATCACCCAGCTCCCCTGAAGCCTTCTCTGAGTTCTCTTGGTTGAGACAGGCAGGGGCCTATCCGAGGGCTTCTTGAAGCAGAGAGAATGCTCACCATGCCAGGTCAAGTTAACAGGGCTTGTTTCCTTGGTCTTGGGGTCCTTGAGGGAAGTCTGGCCTCAGCAGGGAGCTTACGCTTCAACCACTGTGATAGGTCCCCTTCTCTCTTTGGAATGGGGTAGTGGAAGGGGAGACTCGTGCTCTGACAGTGGGGACTGTTGTCTCCCGTTGCAGATGACCTTATGGGGGCTGCTCTGATCCCCGCGTCCCCAGAGGCCTGGGCCCCCTACCCTCTGTACACCACAGAGCTGACCCCAGCCATCTCACCTGCTGCATTCACCTACCCAGCTGCCGCCGCCGCCCTCCACGCTCAGGTAAGCCCCTCTGGGGGAGAGGTGGGTAGGGGACGAAGGAGGCTCTAAGTTGGCCAGACTTTGTTCCTGGGTGGCCAGTGGGCCACTCATGCCTCCAGAGCTGCAGCAGGACTGCTGTCTTCCATGACCTTATCTTGAGGGTTTGGGCTCAGACAGAGGGAGGGAGAGGATTAGCCACGTGGAGGATCGGCGGCGGCCGAGTGTGAGTGCTGAGAGAGACCCAGCGTGGTCCCAGCAGCCCCTGACCACCTGCGGGTGGGCACCACGCTGCGTTCCGCCCATGCTGACAGAGCCCCGATTGCGGTCCCAACCGGAGTGTGGCCTCTGGAGCCGGGCCCTGCCTCTGCCTCTCCAGTCTTTGTAAACCTCAGAAAGCTCTTAAAGGTTTCTGAGTCTTGCCTTTTTTACTGCCTGGAAGGATGGGAACCGTACTCTGTGCCTCAGCGTTGTTGTGGGAATTAGGCGTTAACAGCACGTGAAGTGTTGGCACGCAGCGGGCGCGTCCTGAGGGCTCCGTGTGTGCGCTGGTTCTCGCGAAGCCCGGACGCTCTGCGGTGAGCCTGCGCCGGGGCGGGAAGGAGGGAACGATCCCTTCTCGGGGGGACGGCTGGGGAGGGCCCCAGGCTCTGCGGGGCTCTGTGCTTGCCGAGTGCCGTGGCAGGTGCCCGAGGGGCCGGCGAGCCGTGGTCCGTTCGGGCCCGGGCCTCCCTGAGGCCGTGACAGGACACGCAGCAGGGCGTCCGGACTGGGAGCCACCAGCAGCACAGGGAGGCCGAGGCGCGACGGCAAGCCCGCTCTGGCCCGGACCGAGCAAGAGCTGAGGCTGGGGAAGGGCGACGGGGCCAGGCCCGCCCTGCTGTGGACGGAGGGGGCCCGGCCAGGACAGTGGGGCAGGAGGAGGAACAGGACGTGCGAAGCCAGGAAGGGGAGAGTTCACAGGAACCAGAAGCTGAGGTGGGAGAGGTTGGGTGCGCTGCCCGAGGGAGGGCTGAGTGCATGTCTGTCTCCGAGCCTCTGAAGGGCTTAGTGACATCTGGGTCCACCCAGTCCCAAGGTGGAAGGCACGGACTCCCCCCGGCTACTACCCTTGCAGGCGGTTTCCTTCAGCGGGGGAGTTCTCCTTGGCCACGGCCACGTTAGATCGTACTGAGGGCAGAGTGTGGTTAGACTTGGCGCTTGGAAAATTGACCAGGGGATCGGAAGGTGGTAAAGATCCTTCGCTAAAGGGAAATGTTTGGGTATTTACCACAGACCAGGTTCTGCGGTGAGCCCGGAAGACAGTGCTTGTCCTCTGTGACCTGGCAGCGTGTGGAAGGCTGGCAGGAGAGCTCCTGGCCAAGCAGGGACTTCCACTGCAGCAGCCCTGCGAGGCCTTGCTGGCCTCCTTGCTTCCGATCCCAGCTTTGCCACCATTTAGCTACTTGGTCTTTCTCAAGTGACTTCACCTCAGGGCGTCCGTGTGTGTCCTCATCTGTGAAATGAGAGGGCAAGACCCGATCAGGTGGAGTGGTCCTACCCCATCTGCTCTGAGATGCTTGGCCATGACAATGGTGGGCAGAGGTTGGGAGCCAGAGACGGTACGTCAGGTTCGTAAGGAGAGGCGCGTCTGCCCTTTCTTTGGGTGGCTCCCCAGCTGGCTGGGAGGGGCACGTGACAGCCTGTCCTTAAACTCCATACTGCAGGGCTCTGTGCCCTCCGGTTGCCTTCCTTTCCAGCTTCTTCCCGCCCTATCCATGCCCAGGGGCTGTCCCAACTCCAGTCCAGCTGCCTCAGTCCAAATCCTGGCTCTTTCAACACCTGTGTGACCTTGGGCAAGTTACTTAACCTCTCTGTGTCTCCATTTCTTTGGAATGGTGATAATCCTACCTACTTTATCAGTGTTTGTTTTTCCGCATGTTGGTATAGAGGGAGAGCTAGAGAAGTGCCGGTTATCATAGTTACTGTTTATTATCATTATTGTCTAGTGCCCCCTGGGGCCTCCCTGAGGGCTGGAGCAGCCTGATTGGGTCTCACTTCCTGTCTCTGGCCTCCCTGGGAAGGGAATAAAGGCCACTTCAAAGGATAATGGCATTTTTTCAGGAGGAAGGCTAACAACAAGAGATTGGACCAGGTAGTAACTAGTTCTGTCCCTGCTACTCGACTTCTCTGGACGTCCGTCTCCACAGCAGTAAACCACCCTGTCTGGACCAGATGCACTCGTAAGCAGGAGAGTATGTTTTCCAGTGTTTTCACCTTCCAAGAGCTCCCTCCTTGTCCTGTGACAGTGTTGCCGAGAAGTGGAGGCTGAAAATCCTCAATGAGGAAAGTGGACGCTGTTGATCCTGAGGGCCTTATTCTGACCCCAGAGGAACAACACAACTGACTTTCTGTGCTTGTAGGCAGGGAGGTGACTTGGAGAGAAGGTAGTAGCAAAGGGGGATGAAAAGCAGTCCTTCCTTGCTCTATCCCAGCATGCACACCCCAACTGCGTGCCCTCTGCCACTAGCCCAGCCTCGGCCGAGGCATCCGTGTGTGGCCACAGGGCCCAGACCTGCAGGAAGGGGCTTGGGGATGGCTCAGTCCCACTCTGTCTTGGCATGAGGTCATCTTGTTCGACCTCCTGGTTCTCTTCGTAGAATCTTCTCTTTAAGAGGGTGAGGCATCCAAGAGGTATGGGTGGCGGGGGCACACTGGGGTCTGGCACATGCCTAAAAGCAGGGGTTCTCTGTGTCCCCTTGCATCCCAGGGTCCTCCCAGACTGCGCTTCATTTTCTACGTCTACCTGAGGATGTGGGGGTCTCTGACCGTGGCTCTTATGCTGGCTCACCGCTTACTGGTGACCTTAATGTTACATGAACTCCCTTGCCTCTATCTTCTGATCTGTATAATGGGCATGATAAGGTTCTCTTTTCCCTTTGCTTATTATCCTGCTCCCCCGAAAATGGCTACTTTGAGTCCTTAGGCTTGGTAGGTGGTTGGGTGCATGTGTGTAAGATCCATAGATGTGGATCTTTTTTTAATCTTTTTAAAGCTTAAGTATTAGGCCCTTGTTTCCCGTCAGTAAATGTAGATCTACATTCCGGCTGCCTGGCAAACCCACTGTTGTGTAAGAGTGTCCAGCTCCCTATCGATGGTACATTAGGTTGTTCACGCAGTTTTCTGTGCTGATACGGCCGTGAGGCAGTGGACGCCCTTGTCCACCCTTTGCGCCTATCCTGCTGGTTTTCCTTATCGTAAACCCCTACAACTATGACAAGGTCAAAGTGTAGACATGCCAACCCAAGTGTTCCTTTAATTGACTTTCTGATGAGTGAGGCGCCCATATTTCTTGGCTATTCCTGTTTCTTCTCATGTGGATTGATTCCTCTGTCCACCTATCTTCTCAGTCCATCCCAAGCTCTGAGAGACGACTGAATATTCATGTCCCCCCTTTGTTTTGATGCTGCCCCTCCTGGAACCGGGTCATTCTAGATGCCCACGGGCCTGTCCCTGTGAGGTGGCTTCTCAGGACCTGCACAATTCCTGTGAACAACTGGAGGCCCTGGGAGCGGGCCGAGCACTCACTGCCTGACATGCTGGCCCTGACTGCTACACCTTACGGGGCTCTTGTTCTGAGCGGGAGCAGGAAGGGACAGTGCTCCTCTAGAGCCCTGACTGCCAGCCTATCCCAGGTGTCTGAGGAAGTGAAAGGCAGCCCCTCAAGTATGTTCTGTCCACCTGGATGGCACATTGGTCCCAAGCTCAGAAATGGGGGCTTTCTTCTACTTCCTCCCCAAGGAGGTGGTGGCTCATCTCAGGCTGGGGGGAGACTGCTGCTTTGGAGGCCGAGTCGCGGCACCTAGTGGGGAGAGCGGGGGACCCCATGAAGCAGGCTTGCCGATGGAGCCCCTTATGCAGCTGCGGGAAGCCTCAGCTTCCCCCGTCGAGAGAGAGAGAGAAAGAGAGAGTCAGAGGCCTCCGAGTCCTTCCCACGCTAACCGACATTCGCCCCTTGTCCAGCCCTGCGAGACACCCAGCCTGGCCGGACGTCCTTGCCTAACGGGGGGGTTTCCCGAGCTGGACTGGGTCAGAGGTTTGGCTGGTAGCCACTGTGCTGGTTTCCTCCGTGTCCCTCTCTTGTGGGATGAGTTCCATGTCCAGCCACCCTTCCAGCTGAGAGCACATCCCACAGCTCAGCCAAGGGGAGGAGAGGCGTCCCCCCCCTCGACTGTCAGCCGAGAAGGGAGGGAACTGCTTCCAGATGTTGTGGAGGCAGGAGAGAAGATAGTGGCCTCTGAGGCTGGACAGCTCAGAGGCCAGAAGAGGCACTTGACCCTTTTCTGTGCAGTATGGCGCTTAATCAGGGTGGTTCGAGCGGCCTGGGGTCAGCCATGTCCTGGTGAGAGCAGTGCCACATCCTCGGAGCCCAGGGAAGATTCTGGTATTGGTCAGGTGGCCTAGGACCTGCTCCTGCTATATGCCAAGTGTCCTGCATTTTAGGGTGACCAGCCTCTGACTTGCTGCTGAGCGTGTGGTGGCCAGAGTCCTGGGGTGTGTGAAACACCTGTACTTTGAAGGAGACATGGCAGTTTTCAGGAAGCTCCCACCAGCCCCCAGATGACCTGGCATTGCTCGCTATCTTCTTGCTTAGAGGTGGGGATTCCAGGCAGCCAAGTGGGAAACTGAGTCCACTGCTGCAGTGTCGAGGGGGTGGTCTGTGTGGCCAGCTGGTACTTGTTTTCTACGCTGGCTCTTGCATGCCGTCCCTTCCTTTTCCGGGTGCCCCGGGCCCCCCTCTCTGGGCACTCTGCCCGTTGCCCCTGACTTGTCTTGTGGTGCCATGTTCCACCACCACTCCGAGGCAGCCGCGGGGCAGGCATGCTGTTTTTAACTGGGGCAGGTGGCCTCCCTGTGGTCTTGGCGTGGCACCCAGCATAGCTCACCGCCCAGACGACGGGCCCATGGGGAGGCTGTACCTAGAAAGGGAGGGCAGGTCACTTCCTGACCCGTCTCTGGGAATCCTGCTCTGGGGTTACTGGGCCGTAGGGCCTGGGGGTTGAAGTAGCTGCCGGGCCCCCACTGGAGGACTCAGCTGGCGGGTTACAAATCTCTAAGACTTGGGAGGCTGATAATGGGGGGAGCAGTGGGGTGGAAAGGGATGTAGGCATCCGCTGGGTCTCAGCCCTGGCTTCCTTAGAGAATCCTACAAGGACAGTACCAACGTCTGGGAGTCGTACCCCTTGGAGACCACGGCAGCTTTGGTTCCTAAGATGTCTGTATGTTGTGTCTCCCCTAATCCTTACGGACACCCATGAGGATCAGCCTAGTCATCTCTGTCCTAAACGTGGATGAGGGCCCTGAGACAGAAAGAAGCCGAGCAAAACTCTACTAGGTTCATTCTCCCAACATCAGGCATTCTGCACTCTCCCAGTTCAGGGGGAGGGGCGGATCGCTGGCCCAGCGCCCCCACTGCCAACACTCCACCTGGTACAAGCCGGCACGTTACCCTCGGGCCGAGCGGAGTATCGAACCCCTCCGTAAGGCTTCTCTCACTTGAACCTCGACCCTGCGGAGGAGGCGGGTCAGGTGGTGCTCTCCCATTTTCAGGATGAAGAAACCGATGCCTAGAGGTGAGTAACTGGCCCGGCGTCTTACCAGTCAGTGACAGAAGCAGGACTCCAGCAGGGACGCTGACGGCTCCCCGGTCAAGAGAAGGGACTGCACAGCTAGCTCCTGACGTTGGCTTCTCTTGCAGGTGCGCTGGTACCCTTCTTCTGATACCACCCAGCAAGGATGGAAATATCGTCAGTTCTGTTAGTTCTTCAGTAAGTGCTGGCCCAGAGGCCCAGGAGGAAAAGTGTGCGAGAGCCTGGCTTCCTGCGGGGGCCACGGTTCCTCCCCCTGCCTGAGCCGGGCAGCTCACTGGTGCTAGGCTTCCACCTGAGCTTGCGCACTAGGCACTCTGGCTGGGTTCTCCCCTTCTCCTCCCACCGGCACCCCCTGCCAGCCATCTTGCAGCCTGTCACAAGGGCCAGGCCTGGGTTCAGCTCCAGTGCCACCCCTCTGCTCACGGCCACCTCTCTCCCCTCCCTCCAGGTCTTGTCACCGCAGCTTGAAGCCCCTGCCCCGCTGGGGAGGAAGCCGCTCTGAGCTTCCACTGCCCCCAGGCGGCCTGTGGAGAGCTGCTGCTTCCTTCCAAAGACTGTGAATTTTAAGCCTGACTCAGTGGACTGCTTCCTGTTTCCTTTCTCCTCTCCCTCAGCCCTGTCCTTCCCCAGAGCCCCCTCGCCAAGGCGTCCCGGGAGGATTGGGGGGGTAGGGGGTGCTTCTTGCTGGGATACCCAGACCCAGCCCAGAGGTCTCACTGGGACTGAGCAAGGCCTGACCTCTGGTCCAGACTTGCTTCCATAGCTCCACCTCAGAGAAATGAGGCATTTAATTTTGCATGTTTTCTGGCATGAATTAAGACACTTCAACTTGTGTATATGTGAGTGTACAGTTTGTTCTCACATTGTGTCACCATAGCAACAGGTCCTGGCCACCAATGGTTCATCATTCCCGGTCCCTCTCTCCACACCCTCCCCTACAGCCCCCTGCTTCAGTGAGGACCGAGCCCCGCAGCTCGCTCCACCCCGCAGCCGGGGCCCCCCCCCCACCCCCACGCGCTTCCAGGCCGAACAGCAACAACCACCTGACAGAGGTAGTGTTTTCTTTTTCATTTCAAATCTGGGCCCTCCGCTTCCTCCTCCTAGCAGGGCCAACAACTGCTAAGAAAATCCTTTCTCTGCCCGGTTTGCTTACCTCTCCACAGTGCACCCCACCCCTGCCCATGCTCCTCATTCTTTCCGAACTTCGAAACCAACCAAAAAGTGAAAGTATTTTTGTACCCTGTGTAACAAAATATTTATGCATCATAAAGGATTTTTCGTGTGTGTGTGCAATTAATTATTAAAGAGACCTTGTTCGCCTTGTCAGATAAGTTTAATGTTTAGTTTGAGGCATGAAGAAGAAAAGGGTTTCCATTCTCCAGCAATAAGCCTTTGTGTCAGGCATTTGTTTCAGAAAAATGAAGGGAAAAAAAAATTGTGCAATTTTTTTGTTTTGTGAGCACATCCGTGCTTTGCCTTTGGCCACAGCTGTGGCTGTCTTGACGTTTTCAGACTTGGGAGACGAGGTGGCTGTTGTAATTGCTGAGCCTGTGAGAATGTGAAGCTGGATAAGATACGAAATGCAAAATAAAAAGTCATCCAAAGTAACTGCTCTCTGACCTTTGCTTCCACGGGACACAGATGGCCGCCGGGAGGGCACAGCTAAAGGGTAGACGTTGCGAGCTGGGGGGAAAGAGGTGAAGTGGGCCCGGGCCCTGGGGCTCGCATAGCCTCTCCTTCCTTCCCTTGTTGTCTGACTTAAGTCCTAGAGAAAAAGGGACCTGCCCAGGACCCCACGGCGGGGGCATATCTGCCAGCCCACCCTGGTTTTGATTCATTCACTTCGTCCTCATCCAAGGTCTGAGCATATGGATGGAGATTCCGCGCACCCAGAGGAAGCACCCAGATGGGACCTTGAATGGCCTGTGGCCTTTTCAGGCCCTCTAGCAGAAAAGGACTGTGGTTTGGGAGGGCGGGCTCTTCTGGGAAGCGTCTTTGGTGTATGTCTTACGAGGCTGTGCTGGAGCAAAGGAGAACCCAGGAGTCTGGCCCAGAAAGGGCGATGCTCCTGCCCCCTCTTGGCTCCCCGCGAGCTCCCTGTGGTGGCTGATTCCTTGAGGGGAGGTTTTGCCGGAAGCCAGAGTACATGGGTATGAAGGTCAGGGAGGCCGTGTGGAGCCATGACCCTGGACTGCCCTGAACCCTGTCAGGACGCTTGCAGCTGGCCCCGGTTTTGTGATTTGGGGCCTCAGTTTCTTCATCGGTGAAGTGGTGGTTTGGAGTCCTTTCCAGCTCCTGGAGGGTTGGAGCACTGTGTTCATGGCTTTGCTGTTTGTCTTTTCCGTCTACGCCACGCCCCCCACCCCATACCTTTCACAGCTTGGCTTGAAGCTGTGCCTAGAAAGGGAGGACAGAAGCCGCCCCAGAGGCCCCCAGCTGCAGGATTTCATTCCAGTCTTGCTCTGAGCAAAACGGGAGCAGCTGTGGCTGGCTCTGGTCTCCCTCTCTCCCCTTCCCTCACCTTTTCTGAATCCCAGCCCTGCATCGGGGGATTTGGGTCTAAGGTGTTCTGATGAGTGCGTCAGCTGTTAAAGGCTAGGGGATGACACACGCATCCCCATGCCCATGAAGGGAGAACACGCCCCCAGGTGTTGTGAGGGAGGAGGAGCCTGGCGGGGTGGCAGGGACCCCAGAGGGAGGTCTGGGTGGGAGGAGGGGAATGGGTGGCTGTGTTCAGCCTGAGGAGGGGGTCGATGCTTTCCTGCCTATACCCCTCGCCTATACCCCTTGCCTCCCTGCAGTATCTGGACCAGCGAGGCCTTGCTTCCCAGCCTGAAGCCTCTCCTAGTGATGGTGGGGAGCTGCTCTGAGCTCCCCCCACCCCCCAGGGCCAAGCTGATGCCTGACCTACTTCAGCTGTGTCAGGAACCACTGGGTCTTCCTGAGGTGGTGAATTATTTAGCTGGGGCGCTGGGCCTTTCCGAGAGGGGCTAGGAAAGCTGCTCCATAATTTAAAGGCCCCTGCTCCTCTGGCTTCCCTGGGGGGCCCCCTTCACGCCTTACTGAGCAGGGCCCAGGCCTGGGTCTGAGAGGAGGAGCCAGGAAGGAGAGGGGGCTCTGAGGCCATCCCAAAGGGGCTCTCCAGCTGGACTGGGGCCTTTCCTGAGGGTGAGAGCTCTTTGCAGAAAGTCGTGTCTGGACTGAACTGTGAAGCTGTGAAGTTCAAAGGCTTCCTGGCAAGGACAGTACGACGGGTCAGAAGCCGCCAGGTCCTGCCACCCATCCTGGGCTTCTTCCAAAAAGCACTGTATTCCTTTCCGGAGGGGTTTAATCCTGATCTGATTACAGGTGAAAGGCTTCTTTCCTTTCTGAAAGGATTTTAGGCATCTGGGAACAACCAGGGTTCTTTTAGCTTGGCGGGGGAGCCCCTGTCCAACAGCACCGAGATCATCTCTGTGGCAAAGGAGGCCATCTTCACGAGCGCGCACACCTCCCGCTCGCCTTCACACACGAGAGGCCTGTGTAAATGGATGCTTGTCAGGAGGCACTGGGGAGCCCTGGCTACCCCCTGTGCCTGGCCTGAAGCTGGTGCTCGGCCATTCTTGGGCATTGCTGCCTGAACAGCCCTTTTAGGGATGTGACTTAATTTGGAGCCTTTTGCAGGAGAGCAGGTTCCTTGGCCCACCTCTGGAACTTCCAGGCTGTGTGGCCTGACATTGAGCTTCCTTGAGAATCAGCACAGGGTAAAGGCTCAGGCTCCACAGGGTCCCGGCAGTCTCAGGAGAGAAAGGCACTCACCGATCCCTTGCCCTTTCCAGCCTGCCCTGCCTGTCATGCATGTGCCCTGCCCAGCTCCATTTTCTGAGGTCTGAAGAAAGCTTTTTTTGATCTTGAGGAGCTCCCTGTCAGAATGCCAATATCCCTGAGAAATAGGGCAAAGCCCCTCAGAGTAGGACTAGGGAAAGTACCAGAAGGGGACCCTGGAAGGGAAAAGTAAAGTTGGTTAAGCGACTGCCTTGGGCTCAGGTCATGATCCTGGAGTCCCTGCTCGGCAGGGAGTCTGCTTCTCCCTCTGGCATCCCTGTCCAGAGTTAAATGGTTCTCCCTCTCCCTCAAATAAATAAATAAAATCTTAAAAAAAAAAAAAAGGTACACACGGAGGAAGAAAGACTTTGCTACAAAGTGTCGGGAGGAAGAAGCAAAAACTTCACCCAGCTACAGCCTACCCCCCTCCCCCACCTACCTTTCCCTCCATGCAAAGCCTAACCCCACCCCCAATCATGGGCCACCTCCAGCATGGCAGGCCCTGTTCCCTGATGGTTTCCCTCAGGAACGGAGGAGGGGATGTAGGAGCTGAGGGCCCATCCTTGTGAGAGGGGAGAGGCTGGGCAGATCACTGTCCTGGCAGTATTCCAGAGCTGACAGGAAAGGGGCCTGAGCTCCTGAGGCGTTTCCCCTGGGTCTCCTTGACCATCACCCAGCCCACCCACACTGTCTGCTCAGTGCAGACAACATCCACAGGCTCCCTCGTTCTCTGGCTTCTGAGTGGGTTGGGTGAGTGGGAGCCCCTGCTGGTATTGGGAGGGCGGTCAGTGAGTGACGTCAGGTGCCCCTTGGCCATGGTCTTCATAACCTTAGAGCCAACCACTTTGCCTGGTTTTCTGAGGGGCCCTTGACCATCAGAATCTGAATGTTAGCATGGAGAGTATTTAGTCCGGTCTCCCATTTTACAGATGAGGAAACTGAAGCACAGAGAGATGAAGTGGTTTGCTCTAAGGTTATAAAAACAACGGCTAAGGCACGCTTCACTCATGTCTCCTGACTCCCAGCCCAGCTCCTTCCACCACCCCACGTGGCCATTCCAGACACGTGCGTACGCACACACACACATGCACATACACGCCCTTTAGCAGCAGCCCCAGGATGGCCATGGGCCTGGAAGTCTATCCGGGCAGTTCCAGAAGCCAGGACTAGAGCTCAGGTTTCCCGTCATGCCACACTCTGCTTCCTGCCCGGGTATCTTGGTCTCGGTATGGCCTGATCTCTTTCTAGGATACCGGGTGCTGGTCCTGGATTAAGGGACACAGAGACCTATCTGCCTTCAGCCCAGCCCTGGGCTGTCTCTCTTTTAACCTAAGGGGTAAGGTTGTTGGGCCTGTAGGACCCCTCTGGCTTCCTGCTTATGCAAGAACCAAGATAGTGTATTTCCATTTCTGCTTGTGGTAGAGAAAATGCAACACAATTTAGTAAGATGAATCTCAAAGAATGGCTGTATCATTCCATGAAAACCTATCTTTCCCCCTCTGAATGTGTGTGTATTCTTTATGCATTTGTGCCCTTCTCTCAGTATTAGGAGGGTTAATGATAACAGAGGAATGTGCCTAAAGCATAGTGGGTACTCAGTGACACTTGGCTCTGGTTATCTTTAGAAGAACATCTGTTCATCTTTCTCTCATCCTTAACAAGTAATGAAATTGAAGTGATTCTAATTTATGCACTCCTTGGTTATTTTCCCAGTGGATCAAGGGTTCTCAAAAGGTCTTTAACTCCACGTTCTACCTGGAGGAGTGGTGGAGGAAGGAGAGGGCAGAAGCCCAGGAATCCCAGAGGACACCTGCAAGCCTCCAGAGCTAGCTTGGAGGATCTGAGAGTTCTGACAATACCAGCAGTTGTACTAACAGTGTGATATAGTCACCTACTCCCTTACAGTTTACAAAACATGTTCTCATACCCCATCTCTGGTGATCCTCAGAAAAGCCCTGTGAGATAAGCAAGAAAGGCAGTAAATTACCTACTTTTTGCAGCTATGGAATTGGAAGTTAGAAAGGTCCCACAGAGGGGCGCCTGAGTGGCTCAGTCGGTTAAGCGTCCTACTCGTGATTTTGGCTCAGGTCCTGATCTCGGGGTCCTGGGATCAAGCCCCACATCGGGGCTCCATGCCTAGTGGGGAGTCTGCTTCTCTCCCTCTGTTCCTCCCCCTGCTTTCTCTCTCTCTCTCTCAAATCTAAAAAGAAAAAAAGCGGGGGGCGTCCCACGGAAAGCAAAAGGCTCAAGACCTGGTTTTCTGGCATCCCTGTCCAGAGTTAAATGGTTCTCTGTAATTCTGGGCCACAGGCTCCCACAAAGGCCAGGGCTCCTGGGAGACTCTGGGAGAGCCTCATGGGAACTGGAAAAGCCCCACTTGGGCAGGAAGAAGAGCCAGCGGTTACCCATACCCACACCTTTCTAGTTACCTGGTTAAGAAAGAGGCCAACCAAACAAAAAGCAAAGGCTCCGACCATTACAGTATGTGGGAGGGAAAAACCCCTGGATAAGGGTGATCAGAGCTCAGAAATCTCTGTAGGTAGACTTGTTTCCTAATTTGGCTAGGGCAGGATTATACATGTACCTATAGCGACTACTCGTACCTGACTTGGATCATGTTGTTGGCGTCTGTAAGCAACTGCATCTTCGCAGTGCTGCCTGAATGAGTAGTTTTTATCACTCAAGATGAATTACTTCAGTTTGTGGCTTTCAATACCTTAAAATCAGGAGATTTTAGGGGCTAGAAGAGAAGGCGGGGGCTATGTCCACAGCCTGCAGTCACGAAGCATTCTTGTCTGATTTTTGCAGTTGCTCTGGGATGTGGTCTGGGGAATAACCATCTCCATTTCGTGGACAGGAAGTTCAAGTCTGGAGAGGTGCCAACGTTGTATTTGGCTCTCGTCACTGAGGGGAGGGACCACACCCTCTTACCCATTCATTCTCTCTGCACTCATCCTTCCTCGCCATAAACTCTCGTTGGACGTTTATTCCCTACGTAGCCTGTGTTTGGTGCTCAGGTGGAGGGTCAAGCACAGTTCCTGTACGGGGGGGTGCAGCTGTAGATCTGGGCTGTGGATCTACTTAAGTGCATAGTAACCAGGAGAGGAAGATTTAGAAGTGGGCGGTTCCAGGGTGCCTGGGTGGCTGGGCTGGTTAAGCATCTAACTCTTGAATTCAGCTCAGGTCATGAGATCAGGGTTGTGAGATGGAGCCCGTGTCAGGCTCTGTGCTGGGCTGGAGCCTGCTTAAGTCCCTCCCTCCCTCTCTAAATAAAGAAAGAAGAAGTCAGTGATTCCAAATGGCTCAGTTTCCCTTTTCCCCCTGGATGCCGCCCTCCTGTTCTCCTCCGCCTCCCCTCCCCTGAGTCTAGACCCCACTCTGGAGCCATGTTTTGTGGTTCTGTGCTTGGCTTCTAAGAACAGCTATGTGGGTGGTTTAGGATGTGGGCGTGGAGGGAGACGCCCCCATTTTCCACCCCAGGGTAACTCCTCAGCTCCCAGAGCAGGACAGCATAGACTTCAGCCCTGGGAAAGGCGGCCTCTCCTAATAGAGGCTTCTCAACTGTGCCAGTTTCTCTTTCCAGGCCCAAGTTCTCATCCCTGGAACTGACAGAGTGTGCCTCCTGGAAAGTGGCTTGGGTCTCAGGAAAGAGATGGAGAGAGAAGCACCATGAAGGGGATTTTTCCCAAAGATCAATTCCCCCAGATTTCTTTGAATATACTCTTCATGGATGTGCGTGTATGTATATATACATATATGTGTATATATGTATATGTGTGTGTCTATATATATGAAGGCTTTTATTTATTTATTTAAATTATTTCTACACACCCTACATAGGGCTCGAACTCACGACCCCGAGATCAAGAGTCACATGCTCTTCCGATTAAGCCAGCCAAGTGCCCCTATGGACGTATATATTTAAATCTCTCCTGTCCACAGTCACAGATGAATCTTGCCCAAATACCACTTTCACAGCTTCAAAGGACTTTCTTTCATGATTCTCTAAAGCCTGTGGGTTGATGGTCAAACTCAGGCATTCAGGACCCACCTGCATCTGGCTTCTAGCCCTTTCTTTACTGTGCATCCAAATGAAGACATTTGCTGACCACTGTGCGGGCTCTGAGATACTCAAAGAGAGAGGTTTTCCCCTCTGAAGTTGAGAGGTAACCTGGGGACTTAGTGTGACCTCACCCTAGGTCTCATTTTCTGATGTATCTCTAGGCATGTTCTGGGACCCCAGCAAGTCCCTTTCTCAATCTTTGGCTCTTTCTCTGTCCTCCCTCATCCACATCCTCCATTGCCCCCTTGTCCTATGTCCACTTGTGTTTACATCTCAGGCGTCTTGTCTTGGCCCAGTGGTTCCTGAGGCGACGTTTCTGCTCACCCAAGACAGCACTAGGCAGGTGGCCTCTGAGGAGGCCCCCCTCTTCCCAGGGGCCAGGTGGGTGGAGTGAGGCTCTGGCGCCCTCTTGTGGTCAAAAATGTTCACAAGCCTCACACATCTTTTTCTCTTTTGATATCCCAGGAGGAACTCTGCCTGGGGCTACTTTCCGGTCCATTTGTTCTGGGTGCCTGTGTTCTGGCTAATGCCCTCAGAGACAGAGTCGCCTGGCAATCACAAACATTTAGGGAACATTGTTAACATTGGGGCGCCTGGCTGGCTCAGTCCGCAGAGCTTGGGACTCTTGATCTTGGGGTCGTGAGTTCGAGCCCCATGTTGGGAATAGAGTTTACTTAAAAAAAATTTTTTTTTAAATACATTTAGGGAGCACTTACTGGATTTGTACATAGGTTGTATTGTAGACAGTCACTTGCTATGCTGGCATTGGGGATAGGAAAGTAAATATTAGGTCCTGAGAAATTTGATCCAGCCCCTTGCTTTGTGTTCACAGATGGAGAAGCCTTGTCCCTAAGAGGCAAAGAGATGTGCCCAAATTCACTCAGTCATGCAAAACTGACATAAAACTCAGGCGTCCCGACTCACTGTTTCACAAAAGATCAAGTCAGTTACCTGTACGCCCTTCTGGCTCACAGATTAAACTCCTAGATGTCCATAGGAGTTTGCCACCATTGATATTTTCAGAGCTTATGTTTAATTTCTCATGTCTGGGAATGGCTCAGATTTGGACAGCTCCTTTTCAGTGCGCTATTCCCAAATGTCACTATATCAATTAGCACTGTCAGGTGTTGATTGTATCTGTGTAAATCTGACTGGTTTCTGCACTGGAAGTTTCTTTAGGGCACAGGTCATGCCATCATCACTCACCAGCGTAGTCTAGGGCACCTGGTGGTGCCTAACACATGTCTGCTAAGTGGCTACTTCACTTTTGAGACAATATTGCAGGGAAGTCTCTTCTCTCTGGACATGTGTCCTCAAGAGAATGCAATCTCAGCAGACTGTTCCTACCCTGTGAAAGCAGTTGGAGCTATCTGAAGGTGCAGTGGGCTGCCTTAATAGGCAATGATTTTCTTGTCCCCAGAGGTCTTCAAGCATAAGCATGATGATGCTTAGTGGGGATATTCTGGAGGCAAGTCAAGCACTGGATGACTGGTTGGCCCCATCCTGGTATTTTTTGATCCTGCTCTCCATCATGAAACGTCCACCTTAGTCAGGAGTAGCAGACTCCCAGCCTGCAGGGTAAGGGGGTGGCACTGAGGGAGGCAGCCTGGGTGACGGGGGGGGGGGGCAGGAGAGCTTAGGCCTGATGAAAGGGACAGTGCTTTTCAGCCCCAGCCGGCTACTGCTCAGCAGGATGGTGACCTCACATGGCTTGATGATCTGATTTTTCAGGAGAAATCGGACATTCAGACTTTAATGTGCAAATTCCTGATTTCGGATGTTGGCAACGAACCCAAAAATTTAAAAACTGTTGCATGGACTTAAACCATGCCCATGTGTTGTTGGTTTGCAACTCAAAGATTCTAGTTTTCACTTAGTGCAGTAAGTCCAGGGACAAAAACTCCCCTCAAGTGCTCACTTGCGCTCAACCCATGTGTATGGCCCGCTCCTCTCCCTCCTTTGTTCCTTTCTTTTTCTACAGAAGCAATTTTGGCTATCTTCTCCTCACCCACGTCTATCCCAGATCTCCCCTATGAGAATCAGAATTCGGCTTCCTTGTGACAGGAAGCTGTATGGGCAATGCCTCGAGAGGCCACCAGGGGGCAGGGTCGGGGTGCACAGAACGTTTGGTTTTGACCGGCGGAATCGTGAGGTTTATAATTACCCTTTGCCAGGGTTGCCGATTTCAGCCCTGAATCCAGGTTTTGGAGTTCAGGAAGGCATCTGGGGTCGGTCCCTGACGGTGCAGTGTGGCTCGCCATTCCCTGCATCACATCTGGAGTGCAACTTTCTACCTGGACCCCTGTCCCCGCCCCACCGCCCGCCTTGCAGGTCCTGCAACCACCCAGCATTCGCTGATGCCTGGGGCTGATCCGCTTAAACCCACTGCCCACAGACCTTTCAAGAGCCTTCAATGGCTCATCATTACACACAGCTTTTCAGAATTGGAGTGTGAAGAAGCTGATCGCTGTTAAGTGAAAGGGAGTGGGATGGGAGGAGCTTTTACTTCCGTTATCTCAATTGTGATCCTCAGGGCAAGCCTTGTTATTCCGACTGCAGAGATGAGATTGAAGCCCACGGAGGAAAATGACCAATTCAGCCATCAAGCAGAACTCATAAGTTCTAACTGTCCTTGCTAGATAGTGTGGGGGATATAAAAACTTAAAATTATGGTTTCCATCCTTCAAGAAACTACAGCTTGTTAGGAAAACATGAAACACATGTATAAAAGTGTAACTAACTCCCCAGCTTCCAAATGGCTAGTGCAGGAATAATGACAGCAGGAACTCGGAGAGGGCCCTGGATCTAAAGGGAAGGCTTCACCAAAGCCGCAGTGGTCTTCACACTTGGGTATGTGTGCTCCTAGAGGTGCAAAACGGCTTCTCTAGGATAGGTGTCAGGGTTATGTTGAAGGGAATCCATTTCCAGACCAATATCTTCGACAAGGACTAGTCTGCGCTTCCTAACGCCTTGTCTCATCTTGCTTCATTTCCACAATTTCTTGCCTCGAGTTTTACAAAAGAAAAGTGTGTTAACCCTCAGCATCAGTGCTGCTCACCCATGTTCCCTGTTCTCCTGCAGGTACTTTCCCACCTTTTAGAAGTCAGGTGTTGGGGCACTTGGGTGATGCAGTCGGTTGGGCCTCTGACTCTTGGTTTCAGCTCAGGTCATGATCTCAGGGTGGTGGGATGGAGCGGGGGTTCTGTTTGAGTTCTCCCTCTCCCTCTGCCCCTCCTGCTCATGCTCTCTCTTTCTCAAAATAAATAAATAAATCTTCTAAAAAAAAAAAAAAGGTCAGGTGTGGCCATGTGACTTGCTTGGCCAATATGAACCAAAATGTGTCTTCTGGGTGGAAGCGTTTAAGAGCCAGTGTATGATTCTCCTTCTTACCTTCTCTCTGGCCTGGTGACTGATGACATTTCAGATGGTGGAGTCTGGATCCCCGAGCGATGATGGGATGGATCAGAACCCCCAGCTGACCTGCGATGGACACGTATCGTGAGTTGGGGGAAGATTCTTTGTTGGTTTAAAGCAATTGAGATTTTGAGGTTGCTTGTTACTACGGCCTAACTTAACCTATACTATTGACAAAGGACTTATCTTTTCCCCATCCTCACTTTTATTTTGGTGTGTTGCCTTGGTGTGTAAAAGTCTCTGGGGCTCCGGGCGCCTGGGTGGCTCAGTTGCTTAAGCGACTGCCTTCGGCTCAGGTCATGATCCTGGAGTCCCTGGATCAGGCCCGCATCGCAGGGAGCCGGCTTCTGCCTCTGACCCTCCCCCCTCTCATGTGCTCTCTCTCTCTCTCATTCTCTCTGTCTCAAATAAATAAATAAAATCTTTAAAAAAAAAAAAGTCTCTGGGGCTCCAAAGAAACAATTTAAAATAGTGATTTCAATATTGAGAAAGCGAATGACTCAGGATGTCTGGGCAATAAATCGTTTTGCAAATCAAAAGATTTCCCAATATTTTGCTTTCAACTATTGAAGGAGGTGAAGCAAATTCAGTTGTTACTGGTTGGATGATTAGGTGGTATTGAGTGACTCTGCCTGAACTTCTTCCATTCCCATGTACTTATTTATGTGAATGAGATTTCTCAGCATTATCATCTATAAAAATAGGATGTAGGGATAAAATTGATGTTGACCACTGTCTCATTCCAGCATGTATACAACTATCTCAATATGAGTTGTATTTCTTATAAAATTTTACTCCTGGGGCACCTGGCTGGCTCAGTCGGTAAAGCATGCAACTCTTGATATCTTGATGTTGGTCGTGAGTTCGAGCCCCATGCTGGGTATAGAGCTTACTTAAAAAATATTTTTACTCCTGGGGCGCCTTGGTGACTCAGTTGGTTAAGCGGCTGCCTTCGGCTCAGGTCATGATCCCAGGGTCCTGGGATCGAGCCCCATATCGGGCCCCCTGCTCAGTGGGGAGTCTACTTCTCCCTCTCCCTCTGCTGCTCCCCCTGCTTGTGCTCTCTGTCTCTGTCAAATAAATAAAATCTTTAAAAAAAAAATTTTTTTTAAAGATTTTATTTATTTATTTGACAGAGAGAGAGACAGCAAGAGAGGGAACACAAGCAGGAGGAGTGGGAGAGGAGAAGCAGGCTTCCCCGCAGAGCAGGGAGCCCGATGCGGGGCTGGATCCCAGGACCCTGGGATCATGACCTGAGCCGAAGGCAGACGCTTAACGACTGAGCCACCCAGGCGCCCCCCCAAAATTTTTTTACTCCTTATATTTAATAATGCTCTATCAACATTTGCAATATATCTATGTTGTTTTGACAAACAGTGAACAAATAATAACTGTGATGATAAATCAATCCAGAAGAAAAATTTAAACTCTGGAGCCTTATGGCCACAAAAAATAAGAATACAATTTTAATTATATATATATATAAATATACATATGTATTATATATATATTTATGGCAGAGAATTATTGTTTGATGATCAGTAAAAGATTTTCAAGCCTAAACTATATATTACATTAGGATAACATTATGTGGGAGAAGTAGAAAGAAAATACTTTCAAGTAGAAAAAGCAAGTGATGTAAATTTTCCTCTATTAAAGAATAGCTTGCTTATGTATTTTGCAAATGGTTGATGATGAGTATCAAATCACTGTGATTCCAGTTTTATTTTAAAATGTCAGTATGTCCATTACACCAGCAATCATATCCTTTGCAACTGCAGTTGACCCTTAAACAACATGGGTTTGAATTGTGAGGGTCCACTTAAATATGGATTTTTAAAAGATTTTATTTTTATTTTATTTCATTTAAAAAATATATTTATTTATTTGAGACAGAGTATGAGCAGGGGCAGGGGCAGAGGGAGAGGGAGAAGCAGACTCCCTGCTGAGCATGGAGCCCATGGGGCTCAATCCCAGGACCCCAAGATCATGACCTGAGCTGAAGGCAGATGCTTAAGTGACTGAGCCACCCAAGTGTCCCAAGATTTTAAAGTAATCTCTACACCCAACATGGGGCTCAAACTCACAACCCTGAGATCAAGAGTTGCATGCCCCACCGTCTGAGCCAACCAGATGCCCCTGGATTTTTTCTTTTATAAATACAACACAGTACTGTAAATGTATTTTCTCTTCCTTATGGTTTTTAGTAACATTTTCTTTTCTCTAGCTTACTTTATTGTAAGAATACAGTATATAATGAATATAATATATGAAATATGTGTTAATAGACTATATTATTGGTAAGGCGCCCAATCAACAGTAGGCTATTAGTAGTTAAGTTTGGGGGGGGGTCCGGAGTTACACATGGTTTTTGACTGCAGGAGTTGGCACCCCTAACCCCCGCATTGTTCAAGAGTCAACTGTATTTAAACCTAGTTGGAAAAAAATTTTTTAATTTCAAGAGAATGCATAGTTTTAAAAAATCTGCTTTATTGAAGGGTACATAATTTAAAGTTTTGTTTAGGGTGTTCATGGGCTAAATTTTTGAAAGACTACTGCCTTGAGGGATGTGCTGGATTTGGCTTGGTAGAGGAGGTGGAGAAAGGCATTCTGGGTAGGAAGAAGAGAAAAGGTAAGGGCACAGAAACTGGGGGATATGGAACTGTGAGTAGACCCATTCATGGAGATAAGCATGAAAGGTAAGTTGGGGTGAGACTAACAGTTACCAGGCATCTCTGCCTCTGAATTTTAATTATGCAAGTTACACCTGATTATAATCTCCTTGGAAAATATTCAAGCTTTATGGATAGGGTTGGGACCATCACCTCCATTTCTGGTCCCCTCCCCGCCTCCCCAGAGGTGACCTTGGTTTTCAGTTTGGTGTTAGCTATCTTCCAATGTGCTTCCATGCATTCACACGCAGAGGTTGCTTCATGAGAGAACACGGAGGGTAAGGAGTTTCAGCTTTTTCACACTGTCATTAGCAGCCAGGGGC
Organism: Leptonychotes weddellii; assembly: GCF_054177405.1. Lineage (NCBI taxonomy): Eukaryota > Metazoa > Chordata > Mammalia > Carnivora > Phocidae > Leptonychotes > Leptonychotes weddellii. Next base: position 93,138,408 of record NC_138377.1, on the reverse strand, counting down.
TGGGGGATGGGCTGCGATTGCTCCAATACATGACTTTTTATGGCTTCCGACTGGAATTTGCTCACTGAGAAAAGGAGAATTGTGATTTGGGGGTGAGGGAAGGAGTGGGGGTTAATTTTGGCACAAAGCCTGTGACAGTATTGTCAGGGGATGGCATTAAGCATCATGTCACTGGGGACGCCTGGGTGGCTTAGTCGGTTAAGCGTCTGCCTTCGGCTCAGGTCATGATCCCAGGGTCCTGGGATGGAGTCCCGCATCGGGCTCTCTGCTCCGCAGGGAGCCTGCTTCTCCCTCTGCCTCTGTCTCTCTCTCTGTCTCTCATGAATAAATAAATAAAATCTTTAAAAAAAAAAAAAAGCATCATGTCACTGGAGAGTGGAGGGGATGATACAGAAAAGGTGGTGGGAGGACACCAAATCCCATCTTTATTTGCTCACAGATATACCTGGCTGGGTAGAAATATTCTCTCTAGAAATGGGTGGCCCTCATGGTTTCTTTTATGTCCCCACTTTTGATAGAGACAAGGACCCAGAAAATGATGTAATGATCATACAAGTGTGATGAGCTTCAGTGTTGAGGACAATGGGGGTGGTAGGGACAGTGGCAAAATAGATGACAGCCCAAGCTCTTTCTACAGGAACAGTCATTACTCAACGCACTCAATGCTGTCTTGGGGAAATATGGCATCAGTGTTGGCCATAGCTTCTTCAAGAGACTGTAGAGATTGGGATTTTTTTGTGTGAAATCTCTCAATATTGGTTCAAAAATTTCTTAAGTGCTGTGCTGGCCAAACAAGGCATGCGTTTGCAGGATGCATTTGACCTGTGGGCTGCTAGTTTGGTTTTAAGGCTTCTTGCCTGAAGGCAGAGTACTGGACCATCATGTAATCTCTCGGCATGCTGCCCGGCTCTAAGATCTGTGGTTCTGAAGGACTCTAGGCTTCTTAGGGAGATGCTGTGGGAATGGTTGACTTCACTGCCCATGTCTGGTGCCCACCTGCTGTCCAACATCCAGCTAGTAATAGAGCTCTGCCAGGAAGTGGGGAGCTTTGCGGAAGTTTCCAGAAGCATCCTCATAAATCCAGGGAAGTCAGCCAATGTAGATTCACTAGAAGTTTATAAGACTCCTCCAGGGAGTTGGTCCTAAGGCCTCCAGTGTCCTCCTCTTAGGAGATGGGGCAGGTTCTTATGCCTCTCCCAGGGCAGAGCCCAGTGAGAAGATAGACTGGTGACTGTTTCTCAAAGGGCTTTGTTCTGTGACTAAATCCAAGCAAGGCAGTCAGACACAAATGGAACACACACACACACACACACACACACACACACACTGTCTCCAGCACTTTCAAGACCTTTTCCCACGCAGTCCCACGGCTGCCGGAAGGGCAGCTGGTCGTGGGAACGGACTCGAGGTCCCCTCCCCCAATGGAAGCTCCACCCTGCTCCATTTACTCCCAGCCATGCGATCCTGGTTCCCTCCACCCGCTTACTACTTCCAGGGAAGGAAATAGCTGAACAATGCAGCAGATCAGAGACTGGGCACTGAGCCAAGGGCCCTGGGCTCCAAACTCTGGCTGCTCTACCCACCGCACTCCCCCCCACCCCCCTCGGTGTCACCTGAAGGTTGCCTTCCTCAGCCCTTCCTCCTACCTTCTCACCTCCCTAGGAAACTTCAGATGGCTAACAGGACCTTTGGCCCCTTTCCTGGGCTTGCCCCTCCCCCTCTCTGTGGTAGCCAGTGATGTCCCTACTTCCACCGGAGTATGATTCCTAGTATGAGGGGCAGAAGCTAGGCTTTGATGGAGATTTTGGCCAGTGGGACTGGGCAGGAAGGAAGGGTCATTTTTCCTTCAGTTTTTCTCCAGAGGTGAAAGCAAGTCCTGAGAATGGAGAGTGCTGGAACAAGAGCTCCCGGAGCCCTCATTCTCTCTTCCAGACGGAGCCAGCTCAATGGGGCAGGAGGGGATGCACGTGCTCACAGGCCTGGAGGGCCATTCTGAGAGGAACAGAAAGGAATCACTAGTCATTTCCAGTTTCTTGGGGCTGGGAAGTTGGTGGGAACCACTACTTTTGTTTTTCCTGTTGGTCTAAAATAATATTCTGCTTGGGTCCGGAACCCCACGCCCCAGGCAGTACAGCTCCTTGCTCATTCTTGGTTCTGGTGCTTTCCACTGTCTTGCCTTCCGCCAGGCATATCCTGCCCTGGGAGCCAAGGGGCAGGGTTCCTCACAAATTTTTGCCACCTCTAAAAGCCAAGCCAGTCTCCCCTCTCTTCCCCAGATCCCGATTCAGGGAGTAGGGAGGGGGTTGGAAACTGGAATCTGTGAGGGGAGCTCACTGGATAGGTGACAACAGGCCGATCCTCAGACCCTTTCTCCTGCCAACCCCAGCTGGTGCCAGGACATGGGTGAGAGGAGTCTTCAATCCCAGTCTCTTTCCCCTGACATTTGGCCTACCCCCTTCAGTGATTTCTGTCCCTGCGTAGCTTGACCGTGGCAAAGGGGCCACTTGGAAGCCTAAAGTCTTGAGACCTGGAAGGAGTGCTCAAGAGCCCACTCCCAGACTCAGATTGTAGCTGAGCAGCTCAGGCACAAAGAACTGATCAACAAGATCAGCTAATCAAGCTGATCAACAAGATCAACAACCAGTAAAAGGGGGAGAACTGGGACTCTCCGGTTTTCTGACTCTTAGGCAACGTCTTTCTGTAACTTTCTACAATTTCCAAAGGCAGTGTTGGCATAACCCTGGGTGGGGGGAACAGAAGAAAAAATGTCAGTCACTTGGTGTCCCAGTCTTCTTGCTTGAGCCTTTTAGAACCTTTATTTTTGTCTTCTTTTTCAGTAGCTCAGGCTCTCTTTTCACCTTGAAAAAGTGGCATTTGACTTGTCTTTTGTTTTTAGCCAAGAAGCTGATGCTAATTCTTCCAGACTCCTGCACTCAGAGGCTGAGCAACCCACTTTTGCACTAATGAATGCCAGTGGGGTTCGCTTCCGGTTGTTTCGTAAATGTTAAGTCATGTCTCTCCAACTCTGCCGCAAGCTTTCCTGCTTCACAAAACAGCCACTGGATTGTATCACAATAACAAAATAATCTTCGAGGGCCCACTGCACCCCAGGCTCTTTGCTTCTCACCCTTAAAGAGCTCCCCAGTCTAAAGGGCGCAGGACCCTGTGAGGAAACACCGAACAAAGGATGGCAGGTGACGGTTGCTGGGAAAGGACTGCCCAGGGCTCCCTGAGGAGGTGCATTTCAGGTGAGCTCTCCAGGACGGGGAGCCAGCCTTCTGAAGATCTGGCGAAAGTGTGGTCTGGGCCAAGAGCAGACTGGGAATAAGTGCCCTGAGCTTGTCATGTTTGAGACCCTGAAAAGGAGCCAGAGTTGCTCTAGGAAGGAGAAGGGTGTGGGAAGCAGCTGGAGGGGATTGAAGGCTCAGGTCCTCAGAGTCTTGTACTCAGGAGAGGTGAGGAATTTAGATTTTATTACAAGTGAGTTAGGAAGCCACTGGAGGGTTTAAAGTACAGAAACAACATGATCTATATTCTGATTTTATTTTATTTTATTTTATTTTATTTTATTTTAAGATTTTATTTATTTATTTGAGAGAGAATGAGAGAGAGAGCACATGAGAGGGGGGAGGGTCAGAGGGAGAAGCAGACTCCCCGCCGAGCAGGGAGCCCGATGCGGGACTCGATCCAGGGACTCCAGGATCATGACCCGAGCCGAAGGCAGTAGCCCAACTAACTGAGCCACCCAGGCACCCTATATTCTGATTTTATCCATCTATCATCTATCTATCTATCTATCTATCTATCTATCTATCTATCTATCTATCTATCTATTTTGGGGGGATAAATAGCTAGTTTATTTGTCTCTGAGCAGGAATAAGCTCATTTCTGGCACATGGTAGGTACCTTGTGTTTGGGCTCATGATTTCTTTCTTTTTTAAATTTTTATTTATTTATTT
>NC_138377.1:93123463-93133949 GCF_054177405.1 Leptonychotes weddellii | reverse complement strand
ATTCCATTGTATATATGAACCACATTTTCTTTATCCATTCATCTGTTGAAGGGCATCTCGGCTCCTTCCACAGTTTGGCTATTGTGGACATTGCTGCTATGAACACTGGGGTGCATGTGCCCCTTCTTTTCACTACATCTGTGTCTTTGGGTAAATACCTAGTAGTGCAACTGCTGGGTCATATGGTAGCTCTGTTTTTTTTTTAAGATTTTATTTATTTATTTGACAGAGAGACACAGCGAGAGAGGGAACACAAGCAGGGGGAGTGGGAGAGGGAGAAGCAGGCTTCCCGCTGAGCAGGGAGCCCGATGTGGAACTCGATCCCAGAACCCTGGGATCATGACCTGAGCCAAAGGCAGACGCTTAATGACTGAGCCACCCAGGCGTCCCCGGTAGCTCTATTTTTAACGTCTTGAGGAACCTCCATACTGTTTTCCAGATTGGCTGTATCAGCGTGCATTCCCACCAACAGTGTAAGAGGGTTCGTGATTTCTTTTCTGTTTCTTTAGTTTCCTGGGTTTACTGTGATGTAACTGACACACAGCACTCTACTAGCTTAAGTTGTGCAGCGTAATGATGTGGCTTCCGTACATTGTGAAAAGGTTGTCACAGTAAATTGAGTTCACATCTATCATCTCATAGAGATGTTAAAAAAAAAATACAAACAAAAAAATGAAAAACAATTACAACTATATATATATATATTTTTTTTTCTCCTTGTGATGAGAACTCTTGGGATCTCCTCTCCTTCCTATACAACTTCCTATACATCACACAGCAATGTTTGACTAGAGCTGTCATGTTGTATGTTACACCCCTAGAACTTGTTTACTTTATAACTGGAAGTTGGTGCTTTTTGACCACCCTCATCTAATTCCCCCTCCCCCCCACCTACCTATATTTTAAAAATACTTAAAACATTAATCATCCTGGCTGTATTGAGGGGAATGGATTGGAAGAGGGCGAGAAAGGAGACAGGAGGTCATTTGGAGGCTGCAGTGATCCGAGCAAATGATGGTGGTGGGTTGGATCAGGGCAGAAGAGATGGAGAAGAACTATGCCCCTTCTGAGACAGAAGTGGCAGGACTTGTTATGATGGGTCGGATAACAAGAGGGGAGGGGTGAAAGAAAGAGAGGAATTGTAATGACACCTAGGTAGCTGCCTAAGCAACCTAGATGGTGGTGGGGCCATTTGTGAAGATGGGTAACATGGACAACCCTGGGGGAGGACCAGGTTTGAGGGAGCAGGTGGAATCAAGGGTTTGGGCATGTGAGGTTAGAGCCATTTAATAGAGATGTCAGATTGTCATGATTGCCATATATCATGTCATATGGTTTATATATTACCATCCCCAAAGGGCTACATGTTATGTTTGGTGGACAACTCTCTTAAATTTATTATAATCTACAAATTTTCCCTCCTCACTTTTCTATCACCCCCTTTTTGGTGAAGAAATAGATTTTTTTTAAGATTTTATTTATTTATTTGAGAGGAAGAGAGAGGGAGAGCACAGGGGGAGAGTGAGAGGGAGAAGCAGACTCCCCACTGAACAGGGAGCCCGATGCGGGGCTGGATGCCAGGACTCTGGGGTCATGACCTGAGCTGCAGGCAGACGTTTAACAGAATGAGCCACCCAGGCGCCCCAGAGAGATTTTTGTCTTTTAGAAATTTCCTACATTCAGGCCGCCTGGGTCTGTCAAGCCTCCAACTTGTGATTTTGGCTCAGGTCGTGGTCTCATGGGGTGATGGGATAGAGAGCCCTGTGTCAAGCCTTGTGTTGGGCTCCATGCTCAGCTGAGAATCTGCTCAAGATTCTGTCTTTCCCTTTCCCCCTGCCCCTCCCTGCCACTGTTCATGCGTGCTCTTTCTCTCTGTAAAATAAATAATTTTTTTAAAAATGAAATTTCCTACATTCAGGATTTTGCTAATTGCATTCCTATGGTGACATTTAACCAGTTCCTCTGTCTCCTTTCGTTTTCTGTAAACTGTAGATAGCTAAAAAGGCTTGCTGTGATTCAGGTTCAAGTTTTTGTCAAGAATACTTCATAGGTGGCGTTGTATCCTTTCATCAGGAGGCCCCTACCCTTCAACCTTTGTAACATTACAGATATTGGTGATCTTGATTTCAGTGAGGGTTTACAAGATGGTGATATTCTATTATTCCTTCTTCTCCTATTACCTAATTAGTTACCTTGAGGCATGTTTGTAATGAAAATCAGATTGAATGCTTGTTTCTTACTCTTAGCAGTTTTCAGAGTAATTATTCCATATCAGCAATTTTGTTAACCTGAAGTGCAGTTCATATAAGAAAGGCAAGTTAAATGCTTGCCTTGATTCTCTTCCTTTATTTACCAATTTTTGGAAAAATGAGTTGGTTCCTTTGAATTTTCCAAAGGTGATCAATTAAAGTTGTTTTTTTCTCTTATTTCTCTTTTCTCTCTCTCTCTCTTTTTTTTTAATTTTATTTGAGAGAGAGTGAGCGAACGAGCATGAGCAGGGGGAGTGGCAGAGGGAGAGGGAGAAGCAGGCTTCCCTCTGAGCAGGAAGCCCTATATGGGTCTCTATCCCAGGACCTCGAGATTACAACCTGAGCCAAAGGCAGACACTTAACCAACTGAGCCACCCAGGCGCCCCTCTTTTTATTTATTTTAATTTTTTTAATTTTCATTTTTTTCCCTTTCTTTTCAAGCATCAGTAAGCACTCATGAATTTTATCATTATAAATTAGTTTTTATCAGATTTTTTCTGGAGAGCAGATTTTTATTCAGAGAGAATTGGAACTGAGTTTATATTTCTGGAACATCTTCTAGACACTGGCCTAGGTACTTTCACACACATTATTTTATTTAATCCCCATGGTAGTCTTGGAGGGCGGGTGCCGTGGCCCCCTGTTTTTCACGGAGGAGAGACAGGCCCTTAGTAGCCACATGACTAGTCTAAAGTCATACAGCCTGGCAGAGGCCACGCTCAGATTTGTCTAAGCCACATAGCACCATGTAGTTTTTTGAATGAGATCCTACAGACACTGGTTTCCTAAACAGGGTCCACTGGTTACTCCTCTAGCCTCCTTCGTACCTCTTGTCATATATCCTCCTCATACTTACCTGTTTTTGTTCTTTGTTCCCTTGAGTTTGTGACTGTCATACTTGCAAAAGCAGTTCCTAGGGACTAAAATACTCTTCTAACTCATAGCTTTTTTTTTTTTTACAGTAAGCTCTGTGTCCAACATGGGGCTTAAATCCACAACCCCAAGATCAAGGGTTGCATGCTCTACTGACGGAGCCAGTCAGGTGCCCTACTCAAAGCTTTTTTGTTGTTATTGTTAAATACATTATAATCATATTCTTCTCGAATTGAACATTTTATAGAGATAATTGCAGAATCACAGGCAGTTGTAAGAAATAATACAAGAGATCCCTTATACACTTTGTCCAGTTTCTTTCTTTCTTTTTTTTTTTTTTTTAAGATTTTATTTATTTATTTGACAGAGAGAGAGCACAAGTAGGGGGAGTGGCAGACAGAGGGAGAGGGAGAAGCAGGCTCCCCGTAGAGCAGAGGGCCCAATGCAGGGCTCGATCCCAGGACCCTGAGATCATGACCTGAGCCGAGGGCAGATGCTTAACTGACTGAGCCACCCAGGTGCCCCCTACACTTTGTCCAGTTTCTTTCCAATGGTAACATTTTGCAAAACTAACCGTAGTATATAACATCACAACCAGGATGTGGACAGTGATGCGGTCTGCCTATCTTTTTCAGGTTTTGCCAGTTTTTCTTGTTCTCATTTGTGTGTGTGCCTGTGTGTGTTTGGTTTTATACAGTTTTAGCACATGTGTAGGTTCGGGTGTCTACCCCTAGCATCAAGATGCTGAGCATTCTGTCACCACCAGCATCCGTCAGTGTTGCCCTTTTATAACTGTGCCCACCTCCAGCCCACCTTCCCACCTCCCCCATCCCATCCCAAACTGCTGCCAGTCACTCAGTTGTCCTCTATTTCTAAAATATTGTCATTTCCAAGTGTTATATAAGTGGAATCATACAGCATAGAACCTTTTTCCAGTCAGCATACTTCCCAAGAAATTCATCCAAGTTGTTACACATATCAGTCAACAGTTCAGCCCTTTTTAGGGCTGACTAGTAGTCTGTGGTGGGGATGTGCCACACTGTGTTTAATCATTTGCCTGATGAAGGACATCTGGGCTGGTTCCAGTTTTGCGTAATTATGAATAAAGCTGCAGTGAACATACATGCACAAATTTTTAGGTGAAGATGTTTTCATTTCTCTGGAACAAGTGCCCAAGAGTGCGATTCCTGGGTCATCTGGTAGTTGTGCAGTTAGCTTTTTTTTTTTTTAAGGTTTTATTTATTTATTTGAGAGAGAGAGAGCAGGAGCCGGGGCGGGGGCAGAGGGAGAAGTAGAGAGAGAGAATCCCAAGGAGGCGCTGTACTCAGCATGGAGCCCGACGCGGGGCTTGATCTCACGACCCCGAGATCATGACCTGAGCCGAAATCAAGAGTCAGAAGCTCAACTGACTGAGCCACCCAGGTGCCCCTGCTCGGTTAATTTTCTAAGAAATTGCCAAATTGTTTTCCAGAATGGCTGTGATACTAGTTTTCAAGGATTGGAGAGCATGTTCATGTGCTGATGGGCAAGATTAGATTGTAGGAGCCAGGTTCTTAAAAAGTGGAGAGAGGGTGGGTCCCATGGCTCCTGTGGTGGGCTTGTAAGGGAGGGGACACTTCTCAGAGTACTAGGCAGGGAGAGAACCGGAGGTTGCAGAGGCAGATAGGTTTGCGGGTTGTGTTAGGAATGAGAGGAAGCTCCCTTTTACTTCTGTTTCCTCAGTAACAGAAGAGGGTAGGGCAATACATTGCTCCACAACAAATCATCATGTTGTATGCCAAAACGAATACAATGTTATATGTCAATTGTATCTTAGTACAACTGGAAAAAAAACACTTAAGAACCTGTGTCATCAGCTGAGATGAAAGGGGAGAGGTTTTATGGAGAGTGGAGAAGCAAACTTACTGGAGAAGTGTCATAGGCATTCCCAAGCAGTGTTGAGAATCTGTTTGAGGTTAGGACTGTGAACATGAAGTGAAGGTAATCTGCCTGGACGTGTGGTTTTGCTCTAGCAAAAGCACTGGGAAGGCAGATGGGGGATTTATCCAGAGTAGGGGTTTTCCCAGGCCAGCACACTTGGAGGAGAGAGGGCAAGAGAGTGGTTATAGTAATGGATGATGGAAATGAAGGTAAGAAAGAAGGAACATGAAAAGTGGGTCTAATGAGTAGTGAGACATTAGTGAGGACAAGGGATCAGAACACATGATAAAGTCAAAGAATTGTTGAGGGAGACTTAATTAAGGAAAAGGTTGTGGCTGGAGAGTCTCCATATTGGAAGTGGAATGACTTAGTGAAGACAAAGTTGAGGGTGTGACCACAGGAGTGAGCAGCTGCTGTGGAGTGTGAAAAATATCGCTGGAGATGAGGTCGTCGGGGAAGTGATGGAGAGGCCATCACATGGATGTGGAGCTCACCAAATATAACAAAATATAGGGTGGACAGAGGGCCAGTGAGCCAAGAGCTAAATGATGGGCTGTGAGCGACCAGGAGGTTGATTGATAACATTAACCAAGATGGTATGTCCAGATGGTGAAGCTTCAAAGAGACAGGGGCTTTGTAGGAGGAGTGGGGGAAGCACTGGTTTAGAAATGGTGTTCGGGATGGGAGAGGAATATATTTACCCACTTCCTGACTCTGAGGTACAGGAGAATAAGGAAAATAGCATTCACTTAAGAGGACTGCCAAAACCTCAGTGTACTCAGGGGATAGCACAGTTTCAGTTAAGGCAAGGAGGTGAAGGCAGCATCCTGAGAAAAGGCTGAGGATATGGCAGAATTTGCTGATCACAGGTTGCAGAGGGCACAGAAGAAGGACGTGGCTGAGGGCAGGGAGCTGGAAGCATCTCGCCAGTGGGAGGACAAGGATGGAGGTGATACTAAATGAGAAGGAACTCAAACCTGTGGTGATGGCTGAGGTAAATCGGGATAGGGGAATGACAGGATACAGTGCTGTCCAGAACTTTTTGTGTTGATGGAAAATCTGCACTGTAAACACTAGCCACATGTGATTATTAAGCACATGAAATGTGGTGAATGGGATCGAGAGGCTAAATTTTTAACCTTATCATTTTAATTAATTCAAGTTTAAATAGCCACATGTGGCTAGTCGCTATCATATTGGACAGCACAAGTCAGAAGAAGATGGCTTCCCATTTTTGTGACATTTTCACTTGCCGGTCAGTGGTCATCAGGATGGTCACTCCTCCAAACAGCGAGGTGTAGCAAAGACCTTCTTATTCCTCTATCATGCAAATCCAGACGAAGTGCAGGGTCAGGCAACTTGGGGTCCAAATTCTTTTTTTTTTTAAGATTTTATTTATTTATTTGTCAGAGAGAGAGCATGAGTGAGCACACAAACAGGGGGAGCGGCAGGCAGAGGGAGAAGCGGGCTCCTCACTGAGCAGGCAGCCCGAGGTGGGGCTCGATCCCAGTATCCTGGGATCATGACCTGAGCCGAAGGCAGACGCTTAACTGACTGAGACACCCAGGCATCCCTGGGGTCCAGATTCTAACTCTACCACTCAGTAGCTTTGAATTAGAGCAAATAAATTAACTTGCTTGATATGCATAGGCCTTCAGTATATATTAGTTGGCAAAATCTCCCTGAGGTTTCCTTTCATCTGTGGAATGGGAATGGGGAGCTGTTGTAAAAATTAGTGCTTTAGCATGATGTTCAGTAAATAGTCCCTGTTATTGACATACTGAGTTCTTAATATTTGCTGATTGGTCAAAAACTGTCCTTCAGGCCAAAAGGTTGCTTGTCCAGGGATGGCCTGGCAGAAATGAGCCATCCCAGTTCCCTTTGAGTTCCAGGTCTCTCGGATTACAAGATGGGGTAGGTCAGGGCTGGGTTTCATTGTTCAGTTCTGCTATGTACTGAGGTAAGAACATTCCTGACCTGAGCTTGGAAGTGCAGGTAAGGATAGCCAAGGGGACAAACTTGAGGATCTAAAGTGAGCCATGGTATGGGAGCCTCTAGTCATATTCTGGGCAGTTTTTTTTTTTTTTTAAAGCTTTATTTATTTATTTGAGAGAGTGTGAGAGCGCAAGTGTGTGCAGTTGGGGTTGGAGGGACAGAGGGAGAGGGAGAAACAAACTCTCTGCTGAGCAGGACCCCAGGATCATGACCTGAGCTGAAGGCAGACTTAACCGACTGAATCACCAGGCACCCCATAATTTGGACAGTTCTGGTATCATTTACCACTTTGATTTTTCCTGAAAAAGCCTTCGTTTCATAGCTCCAACCTTTCTTCCATCCCTGCATCCCCATCATCTAAAAATCGAAAGCATGTTGTTTGTGAAGTAGAGTAATGGTGTCCTGAGATTCTAATGGGAGACATTTGTGATTTGGGGCTATAATGAACTAGGAGTCATAGTGACCTCTGATTTGGAGTGACTGTGATCACCCTTTCTGTGAAGCCATCCATAATTCCCTAGTTATTATCTCTGTGGTCTCTCTCAGTTTGAACATTTACTTCCCTCAGCCTCTCAGTGTCTCTCCCTCTGACTAGATTGTGACATCCGAGGCAGGAATTTTGCCTAATTGATCATTGAGTATTCCTGGACTCTGGCACATGTCTGGAGCACATAGTAAGTAGCTGCTCAATAATGATTTTTGTTGAATAAGTGAATGAATGGGATTTGAGGTGATGGCACCCCACTGTGAGCTAAGACAATGCGACCTCTCTTGTTGGCAGTCTGGATTGCCTACGAACAGATTGTGTTGAGGTGCCTGTGTCTGTGGCCTGCAATGACTGTGATCTGAGAGGTCTGTGCAGTGATTGTAGCCTGTTGTCACTGACCTGTGATAAGGACCAGCAGGGATAGTGAATGGAGGTGACTGTGAAACTTGCGTGATTGTGATCTCAAGCAGCTGTGAACAAGTTAGCCATGGTGCCTTCCACCACTGCTGTCAGGTGACTGTGATCCTGACCCACAGAGATTTGGCTTCAGATGACCACCAACCAGTGTCAGACCTTGACCATTGACCTGAGATGTCTCTCAGGTGCAGAGACTGTTATCTCAGCTGGCCGCTGAGGTTATTGATCTGCATTATGAGCTGACGTAACTGAGATCTGTGAACCTGGGCTCAGTCTGGGAATGGCGCTAATATGTGCGTACTACTCTTAGATTTGATTTTGTTTTTTATAATAATATATTCTCCCAGGGCTTACAAATGACACACCCCTGCTTGGCCCCACGCAAACGAGGGTTAGGGACGAGGACTAGGTTGGGTCAATGCTCAGAAAACTCTACTTGAAATACAACGCATCTTCGTGCCGCACAGCTAAAACCACCGCCACGACCACAGCCACCCGCAAAGGCCGCTTCTCCTCCAGACCCCTGCCCCCACCCCGCCAAAACCCTGGTGCGCCTGCGTGGAGGCGGGGCCGGGCTTTGCCCTTTGTTGTGGGCCCCAGTTTCCCAGGACACCGTGCGGCGCTGGGGTGGGGCTATGCAGATGAGGCACCGGGGGCGGGGCGGTTGCGGCGGCGTCGGCGGCGGCCGGGGAGGGTCAGTTGGAGGCAGGCGCTCGCTGAGGCAGGAGGAGGGCTCTGGGCCCGCGGCCTGACAGGGACTTAGCCCGCAGAGATCGGCCCCGCGCGCGCGCGACCCCACACCCACCCTCTCATCCACCTACCCACTCCCTGCGCCGCCTCCTCCCACCCTGAGCAGAGCCGCCGAGGATGATAAACACCCAGGACAGGTAACGGCCCGGCCCAGGCTCCCCGCCCCCATCCTCCCCTCATCTGCTCCAGAGGGCCTTCCCCAACCCCCGGCCGGTTCCAGCCCCCACAGCGGGGCCTGTCCGCCCCCCACTGGGTCCCTTCCCCACTTCAGCCACCCCTGTCCAAGTCCCCAGCCCCGCAACGGGGCCTCCTTCCGCCCTTTAGCCCCCTCCCTCCAGCCCGGCCCATCCCCCTCATCCGGGCCTCCTGCTCCCGCAAAGCCCCCCCTCAAGCCAGGACCCAGTCTTCCAATCAAGTCCCTATTTCCTTTAAGTCCCGTCGGACGGTGCCCCTTTCCCCAAACATGGGCTGTTCCCTCATCCAGATTCCCCAGATTATTTCCCATTTTCCCCAAGTCTTTCTTCCTCCCCCCTTTAAGTCACATAACCCTTCCCTTTGAATCTCTTCCCTTGAAACTGCATCCTCCAACCAAATCCCTCTCTTATCACTGCCGCCCCTCCCCCAGTCAGGCTCCAACCTTCAGCTCTCAACTGGACTCATTACCCTTCTCCCTTCCCCTCCCCCGTTTTCTCAGGCCTAATAGTTTTTACAGTGATGCCCAGCCGTCCCTTTGGTCCCTTACTCCTGCTTCATCTTTTCCCATCTTTCCTCCCTCGACACCCCTTTCCCAGTTAGGCCTCGTTTTCCCTGTCTCCCAACCTTCTTCCTTTTATTTCTCACTTTGGACTTGACTCCAGTTTGCCATCCTATTCCCCTAGTGATGTTCCCCCAACACTCTTCTGAACACTGCTACCCTCTAAACATTTTCTCTCAGCTGGAACTCCTCTTTACTCTTATTTTTCCCTTCTTAATTGAATCCCATGTTTAGATCATTAGATCTCAGAACTCAGCCCACGCTGCTTCTATTGAAGGCCTACTCTTTTTCCCTGTACTTCGCTCTTTTTCCCAGTGCCTAAAAATCAGGCCCCATACTCTGGATACTGGGCCTTTGCAAGTTTCCTTCCTCAAAACCTGACCCCAGTCTTCCCCATTAATTGGAGAGAAAGGCTGCACATCTTTCTGAAACAGCACCAGTGGTTTTCTAAACTTGCCTCCCACTTATTTCCCCTGCCCAAACTAAGCAGAAATGATCACTCAGCTTTCCTCTCTCTTCCTCTCTTTTTCCCAAGGCAGCTCTTGTTGTCATCCATCTCTTCTTCAGACATACCTGGTGTTTCTGCCCCAAACTCTGTGAAACTGTTCCATAATCCTGATTCCTCACAATTTTTAACCCTGGTTGCTTTTTCTACATCAGAATGACTTCCATTTACAATTTGGGTCTCATTTTCCCCCCTAGACTTGTTGCTGTCCCTTCCAAAATAAGCCTGAAGCTCATTTAGTTCTCCACACCAGACCCTTTGTCCCCAGATTTGGCCTTAGGGCCTCTGCTCCACACTTGGGCCTCATTGTTTTGCAAGCAGATCTGTTCCCTGCAGATCCTCCTTAAATTGTGTCGTGGTCTGTCCAGAGCTAGTCTGTAGTTCCTTTTACAAACATATCCTTCCTTACTGCTTTTAACCCCGCCTGTGGGGCTCTACCTGCCATTCAAGCAAACTTGGGCTCCGTTCTCTTTAAGATGGTCTCTAACTTGCCATTTCCCAGTCCTTTAGCAGCACCATCCTTAAATAGTCCCGCT
>NC_138377.1:93095793-93123363 GCF_054177405.1 Leptonychotes weddellii | reverse complement strand
AGCCTCTTAAGTTCTCCTACCTTGAGTTACTCCGTTCTCAGCCATTAGCCATTTTCATTCTCAGACTCTTATCTAGCCCACACACCTCCATTTCTTCCCTATATGCAGAAAGAAAATTCACTCCTTGTTTTCTGGTTTGTTACGGTTGTATTTGACCCATTACCCCTACCTCTCAACTTTCTTCACCTACAAGCCCATTCTGTTTTCCTTTTCTGAGACTGTCAGTGTTCATGTCCCTTTGCAGTCCCTGCTTTTATTACATCTTCTCTACCCAGCCCCTCTGGAGCTGAGGAGGTGGACGTGGATATATACTTGGATGGTGCTGGATGACAAAGGTGTTGCTTGTGGTAAAGCTGGGTGTGATGAGGATAAGACAGTAGGTATGAGAGAGGACAGGATGAAGTGCAGGGGTGGAGGGAAGCAAAGGAACCTACAGGAAAATCCACAAAAAGGGTATATGAGATGGATTTTCTTTTCTATGTTTTTGTCTCCACAGTGGGGTTTGGAAGGTGGTGTGGTCTCAGCAGGCATTCTCTGGAGTCTTCTGGACTGAGTTGGTTTGGTGCCAAATCTTTTGCAGGCACTTGGAACCAACACATAAGGGTCTTCATTGACTATGAGGTTGTGAGACTTGAGTTCTAGTTCTGGCTTAGCTAGTGTGCTTCCATGTAAAAAGAGGGGGTTGGGTTTGCTTGATTTAAGATTCCTTCCAGCTTCCTAAGTGGCAAAACAGGCTTGCTTGTCTCCAGGGCCCTTGCTTAGTGTGTTGGTAATTTGAGGGGCTTGGCTGTATGAAAGGCAGGTGGAGGGAGGAGCCAGCTGGCCTGCTGGGGCCTGGGCAGGAGCAAGGCCTTGGATCAGGCTCTTCCACTTTGGCCTGGGGGTGGGGTGGGGCGGTGTGTACAGGGAGTCTGGTTTCTTTGAGTTATGGCAATCCTGTTTCCATAACATGTTTCCCAGCCTCCTCTGGCCTGCCCATAACTTTCTAAAAGGATCCTGGTAGAGCCCTAACTAGGGATTCCGATAAGAGCCGGATGTTCTTCCCAGTCTGTGTGCTTGGTGTTTTGTATCCGCAGAGGGGAGGGGGAGCTGGCTAGTGTAGCTCTCATTGGGTGGGGGATGGGCTCTCTAGCTTCCCTGGCTCCAGTGAAATACTCAAGAGGTGGAGGCTTGGTTTCCTGGAAGAAATAGTTGCAGAGGAGCTGGTAGTATGTTTTGAAAACAAAGCTCTTCCTTTCCAGTTTTGTTCTGATTAGTACCTCCAGATTGTCAAAATTCCTGATGGTGGGGGAGGGAAGAAGACAAAGGAACAAGCACTTTTATTACGGTTTTTGAACATGAGGCTTAAATCCAAGGAAATCAAACTTCATGGACTTTCTCTCCCTGAATTTGCGGGGGCAGGAAGACAGTATCTGTCTAGGGTCGGCTTAGTACCTTGTGACAGTACATTATGTGGAGAAGAGCTTGCCCTGGCTTTATATCCATATTATAATCAATCTGATGGGCTTTGAGAAGCATTTGGTTCTACAGGTCTTTCCTCTTGGGGGTGGACAGAGCACATGAGCACATCAGACCTACCCTGAGTATCTTCACAGAATGGTTCCTTGGTAATGGAATTTCTTTTTCTCCCCCCAAAGATATGGTTTTGGTTATTCCTTATTTATTGGCACTATGGCTTGTCAGGTGTGGGATAGTAGGGAGAGCAAGTTTTCCTACCATGTACCTTCAAGGTCATTCCACAGAGAGAGACTCCTAGTACAGTTGGGAATCCCCCCCCCCCCACAAATTGGAGGTATGCTTCAGAAAGCAGTGTGGACTAATAATAGTAATTCCTCACTCTGCCAAGAAATCCAAATTTAGCTTCAGAGCTGCTCAGAAATATAAAAAGGGGGACTGAGGAGTGGGGTAGAGGATGTTACGTATGTGCATTTCTAGAAAAAAAAAGTAATTCATCCCTTTTTGAAACAGTATGCAGTGTTAATTCAAGTTGGTGCCATGACTCGGAAGGCTGTGAAGCCTAACTGAAAGCTATAAACCAGAAATAGCCAAGTCGGTGAGCAAGAATTTTGTTGCTTGAAGTGAACAAAACAGGTAGTTTTCTGTTAGCAGCAGAATAAAGTGCTTTGTATAAGATAAACCTTAAGAAAATCTCCTAGGCCTTTGATACTATATTAACAATGAACTCATTCTGTCCTGGGAAGAGAGGCTGGAACTGGATGAGAGTTTACTATACAAACTAGATCAAGGTACTTAAATTGTAAAATGAAGGTCTAATTTTAAAGCATGAGTACCTTGCTCTCCATCCACCTCTGTAGCCTACGTGGTTATGCCTACCTTTGGCAGAAGATGTACCAATATCAGTTGTGTAATAAGATAAGCAGACCTCAGAGGCGGATATTCTAGCTGCCACCACAGGCGTGTTTCTTGTGGAGAATCAACCAAAACCCAGTTTTGCTTTCAGTCTGTGATTCAGAGTGGTGACGTCATTTTCTTTATAATTGTGCTTAGCAAATAGACTCCCTTTGGCACACAGAACAGCCCTAGAGAAGTGACTTATGCCTGGCGTCTGACCAGGGTCCCTTTCTCATATGGGAAGGGAACTGGCAGCTGGAAATCAGCCTCTATGGTCTCACTAGACTGGAGGTGGCCATCACCTCCTACCTTTCTTCCTATTTCTCAGCTAAATGTGATGGCAGCCCTGGATTGGTCCCTCTTTGCATAGGGATTAGTCATCAGAAACCTTTCTAGTCTAAGTAAAAAGCAGCCTGTGTGAGGGAAGTCTGGGCCTAGAGAGTGTTCTATGAGGTAGAGCCTGAGACAGGAATGGATCAGAAGAGATTGAAAGAGGGGAATAAATGTAGAATGTTTGGGAATGTGGTTTTTATGTCTTTTCACTTGATACCACAAGGTAGGTAATACCAAGGCCATCTGACCCTCCCCTGACAGGTAATGGAAACCAGAGAGAAAGGGTGCAAGCTTAGGCCACTTTGATTAAAGTGAAATGTGATCAAAAGTTTATCAAGGAGGGGGCGCCTGGGTGGCTCAGTTGGTTAAGCGACTGCCTTCGGCTCAGGTCATGATCCTGGAGTCCCGGGATCGAGTCCCGCATCGGGCTCCCTGCTTGGCGGGGGGTCTGCTTCTCCCTCTGACCCTCTTCCCTCTCGTGCTCTCTGTCTCTCATTCTCTCTCTCTCAAATAAATAAATAAAATCTTTAAAAAAAAAAAAGTTTATCAAGGAGAATATGAATTCACATATTTGTTAGATGTAGCTGAATGGAAGTTAGCCACAGAATTATATTAAATCTCTATGTAGCAGGCCATCCCCTGCTTTGAGCACACTAAATATAAAAATCAAAACTGACAAAGTCAACGTAAGTGATTCTTTAACAGGAGATCCTTTACTCTATCAAGAGATTTAAAGGTACTTCCTTTAAATAGTAAGCATCGTAGAGATTTAAAAATAGGATTTGAATTATAAAAATTTGATTTACCAGCAACATTCCCCAGGAATACATCTGCTGCCTGTCTGTAGCCAGTGTATGAAATTATAACTTGCTAAGGGCATTTCAGACAACAGTTTCACAGAATGCTTTGACTTAGGGGTGGGAGGATGTGGTATGTCGGTAACATTCATACGTATCCTGAGATGTGTTTCCAGGGGCATGTCTGATAACAACTGAGAAAATAAGAGGCACTAACAGATAGGCTCTAATCTCGCATCTCTCTTCTGAACTAACTTGGATATTTGACACCTTCATTTCCAGCATGGTGTATTTTTTTTCTTCAAAAGCAAGACCAGCCCAGCTGGATGTTTGGGTTCAGTCTGATACATTTGATTCTTCTTAATGAGCCTGATCTTTTCCGGCTCTAGACTGAGCTGCTTAAATCATCTTTTTGTGGTAAAGATTAAACCATGCCTGCCCCCCAGTGGAGTGAGCAGGATGTGAGGAAGGAATAGAAAAAGCTGGGCATTGGAGCCAGTAGAAACAAGACTGAACTGAATATGAAACCAAATCTGGTTTGGATCTTTTGACAGAAGGACCTGTGTTGAGAAGCCACTTTCACTGTGCAAAAGTTCCTGCAAGATTCACTGTTCTCTGTTGAGATTGGTGGCATGTATTTTGTCACAATACCATTTTGAAGACTAAAGTCAATACAAGAACAGAAGGCTATTCTTTTTTTTATTTTTATTTTTAAGTAATCTCTGCACCCAGTGTAGGGCTCGAACTCATGACCCTGAGATCAAGAGTCACATGCTCTACCGACTGAGCCCGCCAGGTGCCCCTGTTCTTTCTTTTTTTAATTGAAAAAATATGTTGTGTTAGTTTCAGGCATACAACATAGTGTGATTCAGTAATTATATACATTACAAAAGGGTACCATGTGTCACCATACAAAGTTGTTAGGATATTATTGACTATATTCCCTGTGTCCTACATTACACGTCTTATTTATTTTGTAAATGGAGGATTGTACCTCTTAGTCCTTTTCACGTATTTCATCCTCTGGCAACCGTCAGTTTGTTCTCTATCTGTAAGTCTGTTTCTGTTTTGTTTGTTTTGTTCCTTTAGATTCCACACATAAGTGAAATCATAAAGTATTCGTCTTCCTCTGACTTATTTCACTTAGCATAATGCCCTTTAGGTTTATCCATAGTTCTCACAAATGGCAAGATTTCGTTCTTTTTTATGGCCGAGTAGTATACCATTGTGTATATATACCACGTTCTTATCCATTCATATATTGATGGACAGTTAAGTTGCTTCTGTATCTTGGCTATCATAATTACTGCTGTGATGAACATAAGGGTATGTATATCTTCTTGAAAGTGTTTTCATTTTTTTCAGATAAATACCTAGAAGTGGACTTGCTGGATCGTATGGTAGTTCTACTTTTAATTGTTTGAGGAACCTCCATACTGTTTTCCACAGCGGCTGCACCAGTTTGCATTCCCACCAGTAGTGTACAAGGGTTCCTTTTTCTCCACATCCTCACCAACACTTGTTATTTCCTTCCTTTTTCTTTTTTTTTAAGATTATTTATTTGACAGAGACAGCGAGAGAGGGAACACAAGCAGGGGGAGTGGGAGAGGGAGAAGCAGGCCTCCCGCCGAGCAGGGAGCCCAATGCGGGGCTCAATCCCAAGACTCTGGGATCATGACCTGAGCTGAAGGCAGATGCCCAATGACTGAGCCACCCAGGCGCCCCATTTCTTTCTTTCTTTTTTTTTTTTTAAGAGAAGGGGGTGAGAGAGGCGGGGTGGGGGAGAGAGAGAGAGAGAGTGTCTCAGGACCCAGCCTCATGACCCTGAGATCATGATATGAGCCGAAACCAAAAGAATTGGCTGCTCAACTGACTGAGCCACCAGCACTTGTTATTTCTTGTCATTTTGATACTAGCCATTGTGACAGGTATGAGATGATGTATCACTGTGGTTTTGATTTGCATTTCCCTGATGATTAGTGATGTTGAGCATCTTTTCACATGCCTGTTGGCTGTTTATGTCTTCTTTGATATATGACATGTCTTGAGATCCTCTGCTCATTTTTTTTTTTTTTTAAGGTTTATTTATTTATTTTAGAGAGAGCCCATGAGTGGCGGTAGGAGCAGAGGGAAAGGGAGAGAAATCCTCAAGCAGACTCGCCATTGAGTGCAGAGCCCGATGTGGGCAGGGCTCGATCCCAGGACCCTGAGATCATGACCTGAGCTGAAATCAAGCGTTGGATCCTTTGGGCACCTGGGTGGCTCAGTTGGTTAAGCGGCTGCCTTCGGCTCAGGTCATGATCCTGGAGTCCTGGGATCGAATCCCGCATTGGGCTCCCTGCTCAGCGGGGGGTCTGCTTCTCCCTCTGACCCTCTTCCCTCTTGTGCTGTCTCTCATTCTCTCTCTCAAATAAATAAATAAAATCTTAAAAAAAAAAAAAAAGCTGGATGCTCAACCAGCTGAACCACCCAGGTGCCCCTCCTCTGCCCATTTTTTAATCAGATTGTTTTTTTGTTTATTTAATATTTTATTTATTTGACAGAGAGAGATACAGCGAGAGAGGGAACACAAGCAGTGGGAGTGGGAGAGGGAGAAGCAGGCTTCCCGCCAAGCAGGGAGCCCGATGTGGGGCTGGATCCCAGGACCCTGGGATCATGACCTGAGCTGAAGGCAGACTCTTTTAACGACTGAGCCAACCAGGTGCCCCAGTCAGATTGTTCTTTGATACTGAGTTGTATGAGTTGTTGGTTTTTTGTTTTTTAGATTTTATTTTTTTAAATTAAGCTCTACACCCACTGTGGGGCTCGAGCTGAATGACCCTGAGATCAAGAGTCACATGCTCCGCCGACTGAGCCAGCCAGGCACCCTTGTATGAGGGTTTTTTTTTTAATATATTTTTTGGATGTTAATCCCTTATTGGATAATATCATTTGCGAATATCTTCTTCCATTCATTTGGTTACGTTTTTGTTCCGTTCCCTTTGCAAGCTTTTTAGTTCTGTGTAGTCCCATTTGCTTATTTTTGTTTTTGTTTTCCTTGCCTAAGGAGAAAGATCCAAAAAAATAGTGCTAAGACTGATGAACCATACCAGGTGTTTTATGGTTTCAGGTTTTACATTTAAGTCTTTAATCCATCTTGAATTTAGTTTTGTGTATGGTGTGAGAAAGTGGTCCAGTTTTATTTTTGCATATAGCTGCCTAGTTTTCCCGGCACCATTTTTTGAAGAGACTGTCTTTTCCCCATTGTATATTCTTTCCTCCTTTGTCGTAGATTAATGGAACATATGTGTATGGTTTTATTTCTAGGCTCTATTATATTCCATTGATCTATGTGTCTGTGCCAATACCATACTGTTTTGAATACTGTAACTTTGTAGTATACTTTAAAATCTGAGAGGGTGATACCTTCAGCTTTGTTGTTTCTCAAGATTGCTTTGGCTATTTGGGCTCTTTTGTGGCATCATACAAACTTTAGGATTATTTGTTCAAGTTCTGTGAAAAATGCCATTGGTATTTTGATAGGGATTGCCCTGAAGTCTTTAGATTGCTTTGGGTAGTATGGACGTAACAGTATTCTTCCAGTTCATGTCATGGTATATCTTTGCATTTGTATCTTTATTTTCTTTCATCAGTGTCTTAACAGTTTTCAGAGTACAGGTTTTTTTACTTCCTTGGTTCAATGTAGTCCTAAGTATTCTTTCTTTATTTTTTTTTATAATGGAATTGTAAATGGGATTGTTTTCTTAATTTCTCCTTCTGGTAGTTTGTTGTTCGTGTATATAAATGCAACAGATTTTTATAAATTGATTTTGTATTCTACAACCTTACCAAATTGATTTATCCTCATAGGTTTTTGGTGGAGCTGTTGAGGTTTTCTATATATAATAGCATGTCATCTACAAATAGTGACAAGGTGCCTTGTATTTATTTTCCTTGCCTGATTACTGTTCATGCCCCTTAATTTCTTTAACCACCACATATGTACCCATCTCCCTGTCCTTCTCACTTCAGAAATGACAGGTTTTGTTTTTTTTTTTTTTAAAGATTTTATTTATTTATTTGAGAGAGAGAGAATGAAAGAGAGCACATGAGAGGGGGGAGGGTCAGAGGGAGAAGCAGACTCCCCGCCGAGCAGGGAGCCCGATGCGGGACTCGATCCAGGGACTCCAGGATCATGACCTGAGCCAAAGGCAGTCGCTTAACCAACTGAGCCACCCAGGCGCCCAGAAATGACAGGTTTTTTGAAAGAGAAGCAATTTGCCATTCACAGCAAATAATGAAAAGCAGATCCATTATGATGGACGATGAAGATAATTGTTGATTGTGATCTCCAGTCTACTAAGTATATCCTAAACCCTAGCTGTTTCTCTTAGGGAACTGGAAGTGGATCCTAGGGTGGGGCCCAAAACACCCTTCCACTCTCATTCATACACTTGCTCATGTGCAGACTTTGTTGGGAGGAGGAGGAGTTTCCAGGATCCTTGTGTACAAGAGTGGGGAAGTAAATGATTTGTTACCATGGAATAGACTTCTTGCATTTACTTCAAGAGGAGTGAGCACATAGATTAGTGCTGGAGTTGTTGGTTTTTTGTTTTTTAGATTTTATTTTTTTTAAATTAATCTCTATGCCCACTGTGGGGCTTGAACTGAATTTGTTCAGACCAGGCCCTAGGGATTATTTCTAGGAAGACAAAGGGGATTCTGGACCTAAAAAAAGGAAAATCCACCTTACTCTGATTTTTCTAGTAGGTTGGCCCCATTGCTTCTGCTGTTTGCAAGTAAAAATTAGCTCAGAATGAAGATGGTGGTTGGAATGCCTATCAGGTGGAAGGTAGCTCTCTCATCCAAAGACTAGGGAGGAATAATTTCCTTGGAAGTAGGAGTCTGAGGTTAGCACTAGAATTCTAGAACTGCAAGGGCCTTGGAGATCTGGTGGGTTTGTGAACCCATGCAATTCTGGTATACAAGGGCTGTATCTCACCCGTCTACCCCAGAGGAGAAGTCTGCCCAGTTCTTGGGTAGTTCCACTGACCAATACATTGCAAGCCAGCTTTCTTCAGTGGCCCAGCGTTCCTGGTGTTTACAAGAACCTCAACGGAGGCTCATAGTTGTCACTAGGGAATGGGAACAGAACCATACCTGTGTGTGTGTGTGTGGGGGGGGTATATACACCTTTGCTTACGGAAGTCCCTCTTAATTTTTTCTGGCCCAGGCACTATTATTCTGTCCCTTAACACATTGGAACGGGGGGATGGTAATAGTTTATTGTCCCTAGTAGAAAATAAATTTCTCCTTGAAAACAACATAGTCCTCAGTCATGCCCCTTCTGCTGGTTGGTGTTGGTGAGGCTAAGAGCGGGGGAGATGAGGATGGCCTGAGGCTTTCCAGAGGAGGCAGGAGGTGGTGCATCTGTTTTTTATGCTGTTCCAGGGCAGTGTTGGTGGCATCTCCCAGTGAAAAAAATTTTTTTAAGGATTTATTTTATTTATTTGAGAGAGTGTGTGTGTATGAGCGTGAGCCATGGGAGGGGCAGAGGGAGAGAATCTTGGGCAGACTCGCCTCTGAGCGTGGAACCCAACACGGGGCTTGAGCTCAGGACCCTGAGAGCCTGACCTAAGCTGAAATCAAGAGTTGGATGCTTAACTGACTGAGCCATCCAGGTGCCCTGCAGTGAAATTTCTAAGTGTAATTTCAGGCCCCTGGTTGAAATCCTTGAGAGAAAGGAGCCAAGCTAGAGCAGTGATGGGTTTGGACTTCCTGTCTCAGCTGGAATGCTCACACAGGTCTCTTCGTACTGAGGATCTTAGTTGGATGCCCCTTTGGTTATTGTACCATTGCCATTTTAGGTGTGAGTTCAGTTTTATCGCTCTGAGCCCAAGTGAGGAACTCGAGTCTGGCGTGCCATGCCACATAAAGCAAAAAGTGTGAAGAATGGTGCCTTGCATCTTACTACAACTGGCTTTCAGGAAAAAAAAAAAAGCCGTGATTTATGTCATTTGCTGATTTCTGTGGTGTAAATATTTCCCCTGTGGCCCGTGTAAGCTACCAACGTGACCTCAGTAAACACACAGTTGGGGAGATACGGGCTCAGTTGTGTGAGCGGGCACGAGCACACCCCTGCGGCGGCCTCCCGTATGGTATCCATCGCGTTCAGCCGCCTGGAGGCTGGGCTGTTGGGGTCACGGGACAGGCCTGTTGCCGACTCGTGGAGCACGTGCACCACTTCCTGCCCTGCTTCACTTGCTGTTGGCCTGTGAGGTGAGCTACAGCTCAGCCTCAGGAACCACTAAATCAAGATTCAAAGAAGGCAGTGGGTCCACCTAAATATCATGGTGGCAGTAAGGGTACACACCTGGAGGTGACAGGGAGCTCCTTCAGGAGCCTTTCACCCTCTGCAATCCATCTGATTATTGGCTTCCTTACTCAGTTCCCAGCAATTATTCCTTCTCCGTGATACACGTGCGCCTCAGTGTCCATTCTGCTCACATCAGTGTTACCTAAACTCCTATGCCCAGGTCAGATTGTAGCAAAGGAGGGCAAGGAAGCCCAACATTTGGTGGCATACCAGGGACAAACTCAGACCATAATACTCTGTACGGTAGTGCACCTCTTCTCTGAGAGCCAGATCCCTGGATTTAATTCAGTTCTTGACCCTGGAGAGATTTGGGTTATTGATTTCTTGTCCAGGTCTTTTGTTTAGATTGGGGAGGAAGCCATCATTGGAAAAGTGGCCTTGAGAGTTCCTCGGGGACATGGTACCCAGCCCATGTGATCTCTTGAGACCCATATGCCTCTCCAGCTGGAAGGGACTGTGTAGGTTTTGAGATTGCCTCATAGGCTGTTGAAGTACTGGTAGAATAAGGAAGGGGACTGGGGGACAGAGTGCTAAGGCCTTGAAGGCACGCCAGGATCTGGTTCCTTTCAGGGCTTGTCAGTGTCACAGATTTGTTTGATGTCGAGCAGGTGTTCCTCGGGTCAGATATGCCCAGCTGGGCTCCCTCTGCTTTCTGCAGGGTGGTGGGTGCGCTGGAAGAGCACAGGAGTAGGTCTGGAAGCTGAAAGGATTGGCGGGGGCAGTGGTGTAGCTTTAGAACACTTGTTTCTGCAGAGCCAGGGCAGAGGTTGGAGTGGGATGTTGTGTTAAATTTTTAAGCCCCGGCGTTTACTGTCTCACCTTCTCTGTCTTTTGCAGTAGTATTTTGCCTTTGAGTAACTGTCCCCAGCTCCAGTGCTGCAGGCACATTGTTCCGGGGCCTCTGTGGTGCTCCTGATGCCCCTCACCCACTGTCGAAGATCCCCGGTGGGCGAGGGGGCGGCAGGGATCCTTCTCTCTCAGCTCTAATATATAAGGTAAGGAGGACTCCGGGGTGGAAGGCTTGGAGCAGAGCTGTCGGAAGATTCCACTCAGCTGCTGCTTAAGGGTAGTAATTGCCTTCTTGAGTCTTCTCTTAGGCCAGGCCAGTAGGGGAATCCGGAAGGACTCTTTCAGATGAGGCTGCTCTGTGGTTGTGGGGAGTACTAGGAGGAGGAGATCGGCAGCAAGCAAACACTGCCATCTTCTTAGCTTGGTGGTCAGCACTTCAGTGCCAGTTCAGGGTCCTGAGTGGGAAGAACTCAGATGAATGGGAGGGGTGCAAGAACTCTTTTGGTGTGATTCCTCAGTTTCTCTTGAGAAATACCAAGGGCCAGGAGGAGCAGTTTTCCACGACTCTCAGGCATTCTGATTTTCCATCCCTTACTGGCCTGATTGGGGTTGGGCTGGATAGAGGGGGGTGGGTGGGGTGGGGGGACAGGAGAAGGGGCTTTGCATCTCCATCATCTGTCATTCTGGCAGCATAGGGTACATCCCAGGAGCTTTAGAGAATGCTGGCCATCTGCCCTAAGAATGATCTGGGCTGGGGCAGCCAGTCCTTTGCTGCCCTTTAATCTCCTGTGATTGAGGCCCAAAAGTTGGCTTAGCTTCTCCCCAAGATTGGCACTGAAGGGTAGCAGGGTGGCTGAGTTCTGGCCTCTTGAGGTTGTGCACAGGGGAGACAACATGGACTTGTAGCCTACCTGGAAGCAGGCTTTGGTTGAGCTGGGCCCCAGCTAGGCCCTCACATATATTCGCTTTGTTTCTAATGTTTTTCTTTCAGAGAGAGAAGGGAAAGAGCTTGGTGTTCGGGGGACACACATGGGTTTAGAGTCAGGGAGACCTTGTCTGAATATCAACTCTGCCATTTACTAGCTATGGAGATTCGGGTCTGTTGCTTAATTGTTCTGAGCCCCTAGCATCTCAGATTTAAAATGGGGGTATTAATAACTAGCTCAGATGTTTCTGGTGGCTTGAAAAATGGGAAAGCACCTTACACAGTACTTGGCATCTAGTGGACACTTGGTAGGTATTTCCCTTCCCATCATGCTGACTTGTAGCTGTCATCAGCTTGTCTTTGTGCCTGACGAGTGATGGATGGCTCCATTTAGCCAGCATGCGGCTCTACATTTTCAGTGTGTCCTTCATCCCATACTACCCTGAGATTGGCCCAAGAGGACTCCCAGGACCACCTAGGTTAGGGAGCCTGTGATGTGGCCAGAGCAGTAGTGACCTGGTCCTCTGACCTGATCTCCTCCCAGGACGAGAAGCTCACTGTGACCCAGGACCTCCCTGTGAACGATGGAAAACCTCACATTGTCCACTTCCAGTATGAGGTCACCGAGGTGAAAGTCTCTTCCTGGGATGCAGTCCTGTCCAGCCAGAGTCTGTTTGTAGAAATCCCAGATGGATTATTAGCTGATGGGAGCAAAGAAGGGTAAGGAGCAGGTGCTGGGGAAGGGGAAGGAGGGCCCATTCCAGAGAAGGGCATATGTTTGTTGGGGCCAGCAGATGAACAGAGGGTCTGCCTTCTTCCCTAGTTCTAGGTTTCCCAAGCAGATACCAGTTCCTAACAGGTTATTTTTAGCCAGTAAAACAGGCCTGCTGTACGTTATAATTAAGGGAGATTATCATCACATTAACCAAATCCCGGTCATTTAATTGCCCCATGGTTCACTCTTCTCAGCAGACATCAAATCCCCCTTCAGCCGCCATACAGTGATGCAGTTCAAAAGGGCAGGAAGCTTTGAGCTACAGTAGGATTTCATTGGATTGGGCGAGGCCCTCCAAGGCAGCCAGGTGTGTAAGAAACAGTCCTAAAGACGGAGTTCTCTTGAGTTGCTCCTTTCTCTTGAGGAAATCCTTTTAGGCGGTGTTAGGGCCCAGAGAGTGTCCCAGTGGCCGTGGTTCTCAAACTTGGCAACTTTGGAAGACCACTGAAAAACCAGGTTCTCTTCCTAGGCCCCATACTATCTTGTGAACTGCATTAGTGAAGTTGGTTAGTATTAATTTCAGATGAAGAACCCTTATTCCAGGAAGGGAGAATTCAGTAACATTTTTCTCTGGGATTGTGGCTTTTTTCTGCACTTCAGGCTCTTGAAATAGGAAGCCTCTCCCTGGAGGTTCCCTATTTATATTGCTGGCTGTAAGCCTCAGAGAAGGCTTTTTGAGGGAGGGTTGGGTGGGTGGGAAGTCTAGAGAGGTGGTAGTAGGCCTGAGTTGTTTTCTTTGCTTCTGGCAGATTGTTAGCACTGCTAGAGTTTGCTGAAGAGAAGATGAAAGTGAACTACGTCTTCATCTGCTTCAGGAAGGGCCGGGAAGACAGAGGTGAGGAATCAAAGTAGCCTGAGACCTACTGCCTAGACAGTGGGGAAGTAGTGAGGGGAAAAGGGGCTCCCTATTCAGTGAAGTAAGGCTCTTGAATTTGCCATATAAACTCTGGGAAATCACAGGGGTGGTGCCCGAAGGGTCTTTAGTAAAGGCCTCGTGCTTATTTATTCCATCTTGGTTTTTTGTTTTCCCTTGGTTTGAACCTACCCTTGTGTTTCTTATCAGAATCCTTTTTACACTCTTCTGCAGCTCCACTCCTGAAGACCTTCAGCTTCTTGGGCTTTGAGATTGTGCGTCCAGGCCATCCCTGTGTTCCCTCTCGGCCAGATGTGATGTTCATGGTTTACCCCCTGGACCAGAACTTGTCCGATGAGGACTAATGGTCATAGAGGATGCTTTGCCCAAGAGCCACAGTGGGGGAAGAGGGGAAGTTAGGCAGCCCTGGGACAGAGGAGGGGGCTCCTTGCTGTCTAGGGAAGGACGCTGAGGGGCTCAGGGTGAGGGTTGCCTATTGTGTTCTCGGAGTTGACTCGTTGAGATTGTTTTCCATAAAGAACAGTATAAACATATTATTCACATGTAATCACCAATAGTAAATGAAGATGTTTATGAACTGGCATTAGAAGCTTTTTAAACTGCGCTGTGTGATGTGCTCTGTCTAGCCTAGGGGAGGACATTGCCTAGATGGGGGGAGGGACTGTCCGGGTCCAGGGGCAAGGCCTGGAGGGCTGGTGGGCAGCACTGTCAGGCTCAGGTTCCCCTGCTGTTGGGCTTTCTTTTTTGGTTTTTAAGACTTGTGTATTTTCTTTCCTTGCTTCCTTTCAACCCAGGGACTCCTGAGTATAGGCTTTTTGGCCCCTGGGCTGTGTCCTTGTTTTTCGACACTCCACCTGGACTCCTCTGTGTGCGTTTGTGTCTGGTCTGGAGAAACCAGGTCTGACCCCCTCCTTCTTTACAGCTTAGTGTTACTCTGGCATTTGGTTAAGCTGGCTTAATCTGTTTAATGTTATCAGTGCATTTTAAATAGGGGCATTGAAGTTCACTCCCACCACCAGGGCTTTCTTTGGGGGTGCCTGGGCCTTAAAACACTAGCCAAACTCCCAATTCTCAAATCAAGCCAGTTCTTGCTCCTGGCTGCAGGCCCAGGCCCCAAGGTGTCTCCTTCCTAGGGTCACAAAAGAGCAGAGAGGAAGAGGAATAGCAACTCAGGGCCTGGGGGTCGTGTGGGAATCTGCTCTTAGGGACTGGATGCCTCTGCCTGGCTGAGTACAGTGCTGACTGCCCCTCCTCTCTCTCTCTCAACAGGTTCTGAGTAGTGCCTGAGCCCCTGCCCCACAGGGCTTAGGGGTGGGACTGAGGGTATAGAAGTGGCCTGCCCTTTTCTGTTTTCACTGAACAGCTTGTTCTAAGGGGGGAGAGATCTAGATTGGGTGAGATGGGGGTGGGGGTGTCAGGGAGGCAAGTGTGTTGTGTTACTGTGTCAATAAACTGATTTAAAGTTGTGGTTGGTCTGTTTTTCATTCCTGTACCAGGACCGGCTTTCTACCACTACTCTTTTGAGTCTAGAGTGTAACGTAGCAGGGGTCTGATACGTGCTTCTCAGGAAAAAAGCTGCGGTGCATCAGGACAGATAAACCGGCTGAAGCCTCTGGGGCCATATTACACTGCAAAACACGGTTGCTAGGACTCTGGGACAAACTGCCAGTACCCCCTAGAGAGGTATGTACACATCAGCTTCATCCAAAATAGAGGCTCTACCCAGGATCCACGCTGTTCTCAGTGTTTCCTCTTGTGGAGAAGGCTGGGTCCTGAAACTGAGTTCTGACTTTTGCATAGGCTGCCTGACATTCTCATTCTTGGAGGTGTTTGAAGGAAGCAGCACACACCTTCCTTAGGACGGTGTGGCTGCCATTCCCCTTGTACCACCAGCCCGACTGATAAGCTCTCATAGGGAGCTAGAATTTTTTTTTTCCCTAAACTAGGCTCCACACCCAGCATGGGGCTTGAACTCCAGATAGCCCCTTAAATTCTTTTTAATTGGTTAATTAAATGCTTACAATAGCAATTTTTTCCCCTTTTGCTTCTGTTTTCCCAAGTGCTGGGCAGGTTCTTCTTCCTACAGCTTTGGAATGATCTACTTTGGAACAGTCAATAGCTGTGGCTGTCCTAAGTTTTTCTGAGTCTTTGGCCCATTTTCACAGTGTCCTGTGTGGAGCTTGTGTTTTCACACCAGGCCAGGTTACTAACCTTGGACCTGTCACAGTGGACCAGGTTTTTAAAAGTGACTAACACCTCCACCTTCCACAGTATTAGAAGGTCTGGTCCTAGACATTCAGCTGCAACAGGAAGGACTCGAAGATGTCCTCCACTGAGGAGCTAACCCCTAGAGGCAGCATAAAGGCAGGGACTGGAAAATGGTCACTACTGAGACACCTGCAGTAGAGGTCCATGTGAATGTGGACAATGGCCAAGTTAATGTAGGCAGTTTAGGATCATGGTAAACTCAAGCCCAGAGAATCTACAAGACTGGGATAAAGAACCAAGACAAAATGCAGTCCTTTACTAGTCTTTCAAACAAGCAGAGGGGACAGGAAACACACCTGAGGTTCTGCTGCCATCTGTTGGTAGATCCCCTTCAATACAGCTAGAGGTAGAAGGGCAGAATTGGAAACCCTTTCAAAAAAGAAAAATTTTGCCAGATAAGACTGCTGGCAGGAAAGAAATCTGGTACCCAAAAGTTGCACTCCAATTAAAAAAGTAACTTAGAAGGTATATTCTGAGGGGTTGATGGATAGGGAGGATATGTGAAAGGCAAACTAAGTCTAAATTTAAGAACAGGGATATTACAAACTTTATTTAATAAATACAACAAATAATTTAAAAATATACTTCAATTCCAAAGCCAATTAAGAAAAGGAAGTAGAGAAAGGGGAAAAAAGGGGGAGCAGGAGATCAGAGGAAAAAGATAAAGTTCAAGAGACAGAACAATGGTTTGGTTGGGCTGTGTGTCAGAATGTACCACCCTTTAAAATTCTGACCAAATGCTCTTGACTCCTAAACCCTTAGCCCTTGTTCTGATGGGGTAGCCATAGGAGTCTACCAGCTAGGAATGATTCTCTGCGCTCTGGATCAGAGCACTCCAGAGGCTGGAATCGGGCGGGGGGAGGGGGGAGTGTTTAGGAGACAGTTTCGCACTCATTCCTAAAAACCATCTGTTCTAACTCCCAGGGGGGTTTAAATAGTGCAAAACTCTTAAGTGGAGAGCTCCTAGCTGCATAGTTTCACAACTGAGTGTCCAAAGCCAGGGCCTCTGCGAGACAGGTCCCAGGTACCGAGGGGTCTAAAGCCACTTTGGTGAATGGGATCTAAGGGGGAAGACAGGAGAGGCCAGGTCCGGAAAACACTGCTGGGCAAGAAAGGACTGCAGGGCAGGTAGTCTGGACACTGGATTCAGCAGTTGGCCATCAGCCAGGGAAGGTGGAGCTGAGGATGCTTATGGAGCAGGACCAGGAAGATCAGGAAAGTTGAGGGAAAACAGAAAAGTGGGGAGGGAGGAGGAGGCAGCTCAGCAGCAAACTCCAGGAGAAATAACCAGCAGCCCTCACAGATTTGTGATTGTCTCTTAAAAAGATTTATTTTCTCTTCTTGCCTGAATGTACAAAGGCAAAAAGAGTACAGTTTGTATATATATATATTTATATATATATATATATAAAAAACAAGGAACTTGGTAATGTACACTTTACAGAAGGGAAGAATCAGGAAGACTGAAATTAAATCCAACAGAGCAACGCCAATGGAACAAAAGCTATGAACAGCAACACTGCCCCTCCAGCCCGGGCCTCCAGCTTGCCCCAACCTGCTCCCAATGGGGGGGCTGAGCACCAAGGCAAGCGGGTGGGCTGGGGCAAGAGGGGCTGGGGGCGGGGCCTGGGAGGGGCTTGATCCCAGGAGGGGCCCATGGCAGAGGATCACTGGAAAGCTTCCTGGGTTGCCCTACTAGTAAAACAAATGACAAAGGCCCGGAATTATGGGGCCAGCTAGCTGCCCAGTTGAATCATAGGGGCAGGAGAGTAGACACTGGGATGGTGACAGGGTACATAGTACAATAAGCGACATGGGTGACCTCAAAGCCCATGTACAGTAACTCTAGCCCTTCTATAGTCTCCCCCTCCCAACCCCCAAGCCACATCCTCTCACCCTCGCCTTGGAGCCTGGAGAGAAGATTCAAGAATCACCATTTCATTTCATGGGGTGCCCTCTTAACCCTTCTGCATGTGGTCTTTCGACCTGGGGACATGTGGAGGGGATGAGGTAAGAGAAGGGAGCCTCATATATGTACACATACATGTACAGGCAGGGAAGGGAGGGATGAAGAGGCAGATGTGAGCCCTAAAGAGCAGCTCTCCAAGCCTTGGCTGTCCTAGCTGGCGGGGAGGCTCCTGCCCTCTAGCTTCTCGTGCAGAGCCCCGACGAGCGAGGTCTTGGAAGAGGCCCGGGCAGGGGTGGCTCACAGTGAGCCTTGGTCCGGGGGTTGTGGCCCTTAGCAGCACACTTTGCCAGCCTTTGCCCATGGGGTGGGACCCTTGCAGAGGCTCTCATCTCTCTGAGCAGGTCGTGGGTACCCCCACCCGGGGGCCGCCTCCCCATACAGAGCGGCACGAGGCGGACAGCAGATCGTTCCCTCGGCACTGGGCGAGGACCGGCTGCTGCTTCGTGTTGTTTCAGGGAGGGAAGACGGGGCTGGGTGAGGAGCGGGGACTGGGAAAAGGCAGCGCTAGTCCGCCCTTGCTGCTTTGACCTGCTCCTCTGGGCAGCTCAGCGCCTACTCTTCTACGGAGACTTGGATATAAGGATCAGAGAGCCAAATGTTTTTTAAGGAAAAGAAAAAGCTGTCCCCTTCTGCAGAACCCAAGAGTGCCCTGCTAATACAGAAGGTCCTCTTTTCTGTGTTACAGAATAACGTGGAAAGGGCAGGAATGTGGGGCCAGGCCTGCCCAACGGGAAAGAAAATTACTCCAACGGTTTCTTTACAATATGTACAGAGCACGCTGTGAGCCAGCGCCACAGATACAAAACACACAACAATATTTAAAAACAAACAGGAACAGAGATGGGCCCTTGGCTCCACCCCACAGGAGCCTGGCAGGGCATCATCAGGCTGAAATTCAGAGTCATCCCCCTGGTGGGGCTGACTCAGGTTAGGCGGGGTGAAGGCGTCCAAACGAACTACTTCCATGGAATAGGAAGTCTGGGGTCGCAGGAGGCAGAGGGAATGATGGGGGCAAGAGAGGCTGCTGGGGGGCCTGCTAAGTGGTCTAAAACAGTGAGTTTTGGGAGAGGGCTCAGAACCCAACTTGAATAAAAACAATGACACAAAAACCCAGAGGGAAGGTCTATAGATCAGAGGGGCTCCTCTTGGGCAAATGACCCCAAGCCATTCAGAGTAGGGGTCCAGGGTTCTTGGAGAACAGCCTCTGCTGGGCATTGTGCTTACTATCCACCACCTCCATGCCCCAAACTGAGTCAGAGCCAAGTCCTTGCTCTTAAATGGTCACTTTGGCACTCTGGTCACAAATACCCCTCTCGAGCCTAGGCTGGTGTGTGTCAGTCTTTCTCAATCCAGACGGTCAAGGAAAGATAGCCAAGGAGAACAAAGGGACGCTACCTAAAAAGCAAAATAAGAGCTAAAGCTCCCCATACCTTGGGGAAGAAGTGACTCCAATAAAGCTAGCAGATCATCGTCACTTTCCCAGGGCAAAAAGCCTGAAGCTGGACTGGTAGGCTGCATTCCTAAGGAGAGCACAGAAATGTCTGCTGCCTCATAGCACAGCTCCACTGAGTACACTCTAGGGTTCTGAGGAGTAATGGCTTGGATGTGTTATCCCAGGGTCTAAGGAACACCTACCTTCCCATGGCCAGTGGCCCCTAAAACAAAAACGTGTGTTACAAAGAAACACAGCTTATATTGGCACACACGGGGTTACAGATTGAGCTGTATAAAATCATGTACTTGTATACAGAACAATTAGGCTGTATATATTTGTGGCCCTAAATGAGGAGGACACTCAGCTGGCTGAATGGACAGAACATCTCTAAGAACTGCTGGGTGCTCCCAGGGCCCGCCTCCTGGGCCTTGCCCTAAGGTGACCTGGCAGACTCCAAAGCTCCCCATGCTGGGGGGCATACTGTTTTACCTGCCTGAGTCTTAAGAGCCAAGCAGTGGAAAAGAAAAGGAGCGATCAGCATGGGGATCCCCCTGGGAAAGGCACCAAGGGGTCAGGAGGAAAGAGAGACAAGGGCAAGGAGTTGGGGGCTAAGAAGCAGCAGGACTTAGTGGGGATGCGGGTTCTATTTCACAACACTCCATTCATGCTCCAGCTCCAGCTTACTCCCAGTGTCCCCAGGGAGCCCTGTGCTGGTGTTGGGACCCTGGCTCTCTGCCTGACAGGCAGCCCAAGGCCACGGTGGGGCAAATGCCTTGGTCTTCCTTTCCAGGCTAGGCTCTGAGCATGTATATGTGCTCACGTGGGAGGGGAGAAGTCTTCATGTCTGAAGACCTTGTTTTCACAACTACAGAGAAAACAGCCCCCAATTTCTTTCCTGAGATTCTAATTCCTCCACATGCTGCCAGTTCCCAGGGCCCAAACTGCTGGGGAGATGCAGGAATCTGGTGGTTGTGGTAATGACGGTGAGAGGGGTACGGCTGCTGTGCTGTCCTCAGACCTTACCCAGTGCTTGGGAGTCCCTCCCTGGGGGTGAGGGTGGGGTGTTGGCACTGCTCCAGCAGCGGGCCAGGGTCTTGGGGAACAGAGCAGGGACTTCTCTGGGCTGAGGCCATGTTCCCCTGGTTGCTCCCCATGCCTTCATCTCCACAGGGGCCACGATAGTCACACTGTGGCCAGAGAATAAATATTTTTGCTAAGTACCAGCTCTCCAGCTCCTGAGGAAGAGGGTGGGTCAGGGAGTCCGGGGATCTGGTAGAGGTGAGATAGCCAAGGGTCTGCCTTCGGTCATGGTAGGAACGGCAAACAGGATGATCAACACCATTTAACTGATGTCTAAATGGCACCTCCAGCACCTCCTTGGGTGAGCCAGTCCGGGCCCGTGAAGCTGACTTTATCCGGGCACTTGGTGTTCTGCAAGGGAAACACGGACAGAGAACCAGGCACTCAGCCTGCTGGTATAACAACCACCAGGTGGCGCTCCGACAAAACGAACTGCAGGGGAGGCCAGTGCTGGCCCCGTGGGGACACCAGCGTAGGGCAGCTCTTGTCAGATGGACGCGGTTGAACCGGAGACTGGGAGACCCGTACAAGAGGCTTGGCCAGGGTTCTACCATTTCCAGACCACTGACCCCACACAGCTTTCCCTCACCCAGTCTCCACAGGGGTTCTGTGATGCAGCTATCAACCATCCCTGCTCTATGTGTTGTCCCAAATTAAAAAGTGACTTACCATTCTCACCTCCGCGGGGGTGGGTAGAGTGAGGGAGTTGAGCCTTGCTGGCTGGCAACAATGGCTGTAGAAGAAAGCCCTGAGTGAGAAGGAGGACATGTTTAGTGTAACACTCTCAGAACCCTCCGATTAAACACTTTCTCTTTATCAGCTTGGTGGGTAATGGGAGGAGTGTCTCCTTAAATTCCTGGCTCCACTGAGTTTTGGGGTGCTGACAGAAAAAAAAAAATCTGATACTTGGCCAGATATAGTGGCTATGGATAGTATATACAGCAAGGCTCTATTTTTCAGCTGCTTGTTTCTCTTTGGCTATGGGAACACCTGGTCCTTATTCTTCTGAATATCAAAGCCAATTCTCCAGAGGACTTTGAGAGCCCCTAAGCTCCAGGGGAGGAAATAAATGTCATATGCTTTAATGACTGTCTGCAGGGGATTAAGATCCTGGACAGATTAGAAGCTCAACAAGAAAAAATAAAGGATTCTTGCTGGGGGTCCCTTGCTGTGGGCAATGCTACTATGCTACAGGGATGAAGTCAAAAACAGAGATGGGGAAGGAGGCTTACCTGCTGCGTAGGGTAAGTTGTACTGTGCCGGGAGCAATGAGTACCCCAGATGGTGGTGGTGGTGGTGTGTGGACATCAGGCGCTGAGAAGGGGAGGTGCGGGGCCGGTCTACACTCCTCTCACCCCCGCCTGCTCCCCCGACGCTGCCACAGCTGCCACCGCCCCCAACCACCCCACAACCTCCCCGATCTCTCTCCTGAGACGTTTTATCGCTTATCTGGAAAAAAGCAGACACAAAAGCACTATTGTGAGACACACACACGCACGCGCGCGACAACAAAATCCTCCAGGTCCGCATTATGACTCCTTACAGACACGGGGCACCTAAGAATTGTGGAGATGCCTGGTGAAGCCAAGGCCGACTCAGTCAGGCCTCACTGTAGTTAAGCCCTGAACTTGCCTGCCCGCCTTCTGGTTCCAGACGCTGGATCTGGGTTTCCATAGCAGCCGGTGCCACTTACCGTGGGAGACTTGCTCTTGTAGTGACTGGCATGCTGCTGCAGGATGTCCAGAGCTTTGGACTCCGAGCTGGATTTACAACTGACGCTGGGGCTGGCTCGCGCCTTGTCGGCATCTTCACCCCCTGAGACCTTGCTGCCATATGGGGAGAAAGAGTAGCTGGAAGGTAGGTAGGAACCTGGGGAAGGAGAAATAAAGCAGTCAAAGAGACGAGAGAAGTGGAAGAAACTCTGTTTTAGTGAGCTTGGTCAGGCAGGCATCCGCCTTCCTAGGCACAGACGGAGACCGTCCCCACCATGGTGTCTTCAGGCCGGAACTATTAGCCTGTCCTTTCTTTAACTGAGCGCTAGAGGCGCAACTAGCTAAGGGATATTAGGAACATGGCCCTCAACTTCTGGGGAATCAGCTTCTCTAGAGCCACAGCCTCAGAGATTCACCTTGGAGAGGTGAGAGGATTTGGAGTCAGATGACCTTGGGTTCAAATCTACCTCTCAAGACTTACCAGCGGGGTAACCTTGAGCAAATTAACAACCCATGCGAGCTTCAGTTTCTTTCCCATCAAAAGGAAGATATTAGTACTATTCCACAGGGAAGATTAATTGAGATAATGTACATAAATCACCGAGTATGGTGCAGTGTCTGGCCCACAGCAGGCGCTCATCAAGGGAAGTGTTATTTTTATATGGATGGACGGGGTAATGGAGAGAAAGGAACACCACAGGGTGAGACAATTTCCTATCTCTCTTTGAAAAGCTTACTTTCTGAAAAGCAAACTTTAGCGTTTGCCTTACAATGTTCGACCAGGATATCAAGACTAGACTGCTCTCCGATAGGGAGGTGGGAGCTCTGAGGAGTGAAAGGAGTGCTCTTCTGCCCCAGAAGCATCCCATGTGGCTCTCTGGACAACAGAAACCAGTGAGTGCAGTTGAACAGGAGCACTGTCTTGTAACAAGTTAAAAAACACTTATGTCCCTACTTTGTACCCCTCCCCAAGAATTCACGGATGCCAGTGTCAAGAGCTTATCTTTCCCAAGCTGAACGAATTTTCTACCGGACTTTCCTCCACTCTGATTTCAAATAGCTCTTTCCTGTCCCACTGTCTTCCAACCTTCCAGCTGAACATGATCTTGTAAATGAATACATGCATTGTCCTGGTTTGAACTGTATTTGTTCCATGTGTCTCTCCTGCTACAACTAAGCTGTAAGCTCCTTAAGAGGGAACTAGTCTCCCCTATTTCTTTTGTATTCCCCAAAGTGCCTAACCCATTGCAAAATGTCGAGTATGTGTTTAAAAAAAAAATCCCAGCTGAGGGAAGATGGCAGTGGTAGATAGGGAGTTTTGCCTTCAGTCACCCAGGAAGACCGACTACAGAAAGACTAGCTGGAGCAAGCGAGGGAGGGGGGGGTCCCACACACTGTAGTCAGGGGTCCTTCAAGGAGCTCGGGGCTACACTGACTGCTCACAGAATGTCACATTCAAAACAGGGCAGTCATCTATCCGAGCCTCAATAAGCCTGAGGGCTGCACAAAACTCTGGCTCTGAAATCTGTGCTTCATTTCCCTTCCCAGTTAATGGAGCCCAAGTGGGAAGGTGAGGGCCATACCTGGGTAGTTCTGCATCATCACAGCAGGCATGCCCCGGTAGCTGGGGTGGTTGGGGTCATAGGACTGGCTGTAGGAGTAGCCGTGCATGTAAGGGATGTAGGACTGGTGCTGGGTGAGGGGGGAGGACACAGGCACATGGACACTTGGTCGGGGCTCCTTGCTCCCGAGGCGGGATTCCTCAGATGTGGACAGCTTGCAGTCACTACTTGTGCTTTCCTTCCCATCCTCCTTGGAGACAGAGTCCTTACTCCGACTCCTTTCTTCCTTCATTTTGCGGTCCCGCTCCTCTTTCCACCGCTCATCCTCTGACTTAATGTCCGAGTACTTGGCAGGATAGACATACGTCCACATCCGGGGTTCTGCTTCCTAAAAATCACAGAACGAGCACTGAGTGTTGTACAGATAAGAGAGAGATGTCAAGCCCAAGGTCACAGTAGAAACACCAGAGCAGGTAATACTAGACACTCGGGCAGGGTATAATCTTGGCCTCTGTTGATCCTCATTTAGAATGAACTCTGGGCCCTCCTGTTTAAAAAGCCTCCTCCCTCCCTGCCCAAGAGGAAACAAGATGTGGAGAAGGAAAAGGAAAATCCACCAGTGGGTCTTCTCTAGGAGAATATGCATTCTGGGGAAAGGAGTCTTTGAATAAAAGAAGCTGCTCCCTTTCCAAGGAATTTTAGGTTGTTTCACCTCTTAAGAGTAAGCTCAGGGCAGAGAGTCATGAGTGCTGCCCAGCTCAGAGAAGGGAGGTCTAACGGTGATACCAAGGAGTAAGGGAAGACTTTCTAAGTCTCATGAGCAGAGCACGATGTGAGACCAAGTTCTTAGTTCTAACTCTACCTATAAAAAAAATAAAATTTAAGATTTTATTTTTAAGTAATCTCTACACCCAATGTGGGGTTCAAACTTACAACCCTGAGATCAAGAGTTGCATGCTTCACTGACTGAGCCAGCCAGGGTCCCCACTATAAAATCTTTTAGAAAGTAACTCAGTCTGAGTAGTAACTCCCTCTAGGAAATGGAGAGATCACCACGAACTCACTCCATAGGAACCAAACAGCGGAAGAAACACTGGACTAGGAATTGAGATAACCTGGGTTCTAATCCTGGCTCTGCTAGTGAAGTTGCAAGTTACCCTAGACAAATCAAGCTAACTTACCTGGGCCTCTCCTGTCAAATGGGAAAAACAACTTTTACCAATGTAAATGTGCTTTTTAAAAACACGGACGTGATTTACAAAGGTAAAGAATCCTTAAAATGATAGATTTCTCCTGCCAATCTGTATTCTGCTGACCCCCTACCTAAGGAGAGCCCTGATTTGTGAGGAAGAGAGAAAGGCTATCAAACAGAATTTCTATCTCCGCCCAGAACAGTTACCTGTCGGTACCAGAGTATTGGATCCACCTCTGCCTGGCGGCCACACTCAGCACCTGTCTTAGCCTCAGAGGCCTCCTTGCCTAGATGGCTGGCCTCACTCAGTTTCACTTTAAGTCCTTCCGGGGCCTGGCTGGGGAGTTTGGAGGAGTCGTCTAACTTGGGAATAATGACTGACTTGGCAGGGTCAGCCCCCGCCTCCTTGGCCTTCCCGGGGCCCGACTTGACCAGGTCCGTCAGGCTGGGGGCCTTGGTGAGAGTTGGTGGCATCGACGGCTTTTGCTTCCATTCTTCCTTGAGCGTGGCCTCCCGCTCCTTCAGGCCCAGCTCCGCCTTCTTGTCCAGTCCCCGCTGCTGCTCCAGGCTCTGCCGTTTCTGCTGTTCCTCATATTGCTGCCGGTAGGCCGCGTTCGTGCTCAGGAGGTGGGTGTGGTAACTCTGGTCGCTGTAGCCGTACGGGGGCACGTAGGCATACTGGTTGTAGTACAGCGACTGCATGTACATGTTGGGACGCTGCTGGATGACGGAAGGCTGCTGACTGGCACCGCTCAGCTCTGGTTTCTTTTCCTCACAGACATCGTTCTTCACTTTCCCCTCTATGCTCTCAGGCTCCTCGTCCTTTTTCGTCTTCAGAGCCTGGCTCTCCACTCCCGCCTGGCTGTTGGGGTTCAGAGCCCCTGGGCTGGACTGTGCATAACTTGGAGAGTAGTAACTCTCAAAGCCTTGGTAATAGGGTGAATCTTTGCTCTGCGGCTGAGGGGGGAAAAGCGTTTTCTTAGCCCCTTCCTTAACCAACTGTTCAGGGTCCTTTGACTTGACACTGTCCACTTTGCCCTCCCCATCCTCCCCAGCATCCGATATGTCCGAGTATGCAGGGCTGTTGGTTTTGACTGAGTTGGCTTCAGCTCCATTCTGGGTCACTACATGTAAGGGAGTCAGGGGCTGGGTAGGGGTGTTGCTATCTATGCGGCTACTGCCTCCAATTGAAGGGCTGGGGGCATTGTCCGTGAAGCTGTAGATCTTGTCAGCTTCTGCCTTGATGCTAGCCAGTCGGCTTTGGTGGGGGTCTGATGAGCCATTCAGGAGCCCCTCCATCTTCATCCCATCTCCCGATGATTCCCTGAAGGGGCTTTTGCCTTCTTCTGCTCGACACACCTTCCCAGGGGTCAGAGGACTTTCAAGTTCCTTTGAAGACTCCTTCTTTTTTTTGTCTTTCTTTTTCTTGTCCTTGGCTGGAGTCAAGGCAGGGTTGACTGTGAAAGGTTCTCCCATCACAGTGGGCTTGGGCTGAATAGGCTTGAGTTGGGGGCTGTTGGGCATGGCTTGGACCACTGTGGTGGTCAAGCCTGAGGAGGAGCCTGGGCTTGCTGCTGTGAAGGTGGCGGTCTGGAAGGTGTAGATTTGCTGCGGGGGGATGGCAGGGGCAATAGGCCGTGCTGACTTTAAGCTTTTGGAAGGAATCTTTTCAGGCTTCAAGCTAGAGGGTTTTTTACATTTTTCTTTTTCCATACACTTCCTTTCCAAAGAATCAAAGGCATCGCTGCTTGTTTCATCCATTACTGAGGGTCCATCATCAGAGCCATCATTTGATAAGGCCCCGAGGTCTGTGTCCCCTTCCCCACTCAGCTTTTTCTTACAGAGGCCTTTTGTGCTGAATTTGCTTGAAGGAGAAGGGCTATGGGGCTCTACGAGCCGAACTTTGGGGGTAGCTGAGCGGGCAGGGGACAAGGAACCTTTTTGTGAGACGGATGCACCATTGCAGCTTCCGAGGTCTGCATGGAGGGTGGGCTCTTCCCCGTACTCACTGTCTCCATCTGCTTCCGGCTTGCTGTCATCATCTGTGTGGGCATGGGCTTGGTGGTACTTAAGTCCATTGATGTGCTTATACTTTTTGTTGCAGTTCGGGTGGGGGCAGTCAATCAGGACTGGGGAGGGACAATTTCTGTCTAGAACAGTGGGTTCCACCTTGGTCCCAGGGAGGGGACCGGTGGCTGAGCCCATGGAATTGGTACGGACACGCTTGCTCCCTTTGGAGTCCTCTGAGCTAGAATTCAACTCCATGTCTGAAAGCGGTTTGTTTTTCCGCTTATTAGCTGAGGAAGGGCTGGCCTTGACATCCTCAGAGGTGCTACTGGCAGGTGGGCGATGCTCTGAAGAATTTTGGCTGCCCCGACGGCCTTTGCTATTGGCTCCTGCTCGGGTTTTGCTGCTGCTGCTGGTCCCTTTGCTGTCAGAGGCCGTGGCTGTCTCATTGACAGGTGTGTTACTGTTAGGACGCATGCGTTTGCCTCTACCCCGGCCATTGCGCATTTCCAAGTCACTGGTGGGGGAGTCGCAGAACCTTGGCAAAAGGCAAACACAACAGGATATTATTAAGAAGAGAAAACAACTTCAAACCAGTGTGGCTGCTTCCAGAAGAACTGTCTAGATGGTAACTATCATTTTCAATGAATATGATTTGTTAAAGGAACTTCTGAAAGCGTGGGAACTGCATTAAGTGGTGAGCTCCTAGGATGCTATCTGCATGCTAACTGTACATCATTCCCCAACATCTGGGTTCCCCAAACCTGGCAAACTGGGTACAAACAGGCTGTAAAGTGCCATTCACTGAAATGTCAACCGGAAAAGGTCTTTGTGAAACCCACATTGTCTAGCGTTCATAAAACTGAAGATGTTCTTGAGTTTAAACTCCTCAGAGATAGCTACCATCAAAAAGCATCATCAATGATTATTTGTTTACCCATAGACAGACTCCATGGACTTGGTCTCAAGGTGACTACTGGTAGAAGCCAGAATTTGGTAATTCCAGACAAAGGCTTAAATAGGATCTCCTCCCTATCCCTATCCAACCCATCAACTCGTAATTCATTTATTCTTCTTGAATGCCTGACCAGTAGAGTGCCTTCCCTCATCCCAACACCATCATATTCTTTAAAAGCTGGGTGTCT
>NC_138377.1:93071635-93095693 GCF_054177405.1 Leptonychotes weddellii | reverse complement strand
GTCCATATATACAATGGAATATTACTCAGCCATCAGAAAGGATGAATACCCAACTTTTACATCAACATGGATGGGACTGGAGGAGATTATGCTAAGTGAAATAAGTCAAGCAGAGAAAGTCAATTATCA
Source organism: Leptonychotes weddellii (assembly GCF_054177405.1). Taxonomy (NCBI): domain Eukaryota; kingdom Metazoa; phylum Chordata; class Mammalia; order Carnivora; family Phocidae; genus Leptonychotes; species Leptonychotes weddellii. The sequence goes on along the minus strand of NC_138377.1, from coordinate 93,095,564 downwards.
TATGGTTTCACTTATTTGTGGAACATAAGGAATAGCATGGAGGACACTAGGAGAAGGAAGGGAAAAATGAAGGGGGGGAATTGGAGGGAGAGATGAACGATGAGAGACTATGGACTCTAAGAAACAAACAGGGTTTTAGAGGGGAGGGGGGATTGGTTAGCCCGGTGATGGGTATTAAGGAGGGCATGTACTGCATGGAGCACTGGGTGTTATACGAAAACAATGGATCGTGGATCACCACATCAAAAACTAATGATGTATTGTATGGTGACTAACATAATAAAATTTTAAAAAATTAAATTAAAAATAAATAAATAAAAGCTGGGTGTCTCAAAAGCTATCCAACTCTAACAGGATGAAGGCACAAGGGATCACTGATTAGGGTGGTTCAGACTAATATACACCAAAAAGCTGTAAAATGCTTACCTGGGGGGTGCCCAATCATGCCGTGTGCAGTCAAGAAGTGTACCTACGTATGTCTTGTTCCTCCATGTTACATTCACCACCAACATCCCTGCAAGACAAGAAGATTCAAATACAGACAAGAGAAACCCTGCTGGCCACTGAGAAAAGTATTTTTCATTTGAGGAGGATTCTGGCTCCTGTAGGAGGGTTTAGGTGGTGCTCTGGGTCCCCATGAGACTCACAGGATTGGGCCGAAATATCACTATGGGAACTGCCTACTCAGCTCAATAGATTTATAAGATTTAGTGCCATACTGACATCAGATTTCTCTTTTAAAGAATAAAACATCACAGTTAAAAAACACTATTTACTATATTTTCAAACTTTCCATTGATGGGATCATGCTGGGGTGTAACTTACCTTTCTCATTAACATTACAAATTTGAGATGTATCCCTATGTTGATATGAAAAGCTTAATCAACTTATTTTAACTGTGCTCATGTATGACTGTGAGCACATACGTGCTCACCTATGTATGATTTGACCACAATTTTCAAATTCTATTGATGGATGTTTAGGATATTTTGAGCATTTCACTCATAAAGGATTATCACAGTGAACACTCCTGTCTTGTTCATATTACTTAAAAATGCTTTCGGATGGATAATAGAGTCATATTCCAAAATTCAAAAGCCAGCAAACAAATCCCAAAATAAATGAAGTGTTCCCTCCTGTCACTGTCCTTCAGCCTTCCAGTTCCTCTACTCAGAAACATCCATGGATCCACATATTCCTCCAGAGAGATTTTATACATTTATAAACAAATATACATTCTTCCTCAAATGGTAGCAATATACAATGTTCTGTACTTTTTTCATCTAAGCATATATTCTGGATCATTCTGTATCAGTACACATAGAACTACTTCATTTCAAAGGCTGCATTTGAATGATTTCAAATTATACCATAATTTATTTAATCAGTCCCCTGGTGATGGACATTTAGGTTGCTTTATTATTCTGCTATTACAAATAATGCTAATGAATAACCTTGTGCAAATGTTTTATCTTACTTATATAAGCATGTCTGTAAGATAAATTTCTGTAAGTAAAATTGTAAATCACAGAGCACTTGTATTTGGATTTTTGATAAATACTGCCAAAATGCCATCAAAGAAGATATACTAATTTATACACCCATCAGTAGTGCATGAGAACACCAGCTGTCCTTTTCCTTTGGCAATACAGTGTTCTCAGACTTGATCTTTGCCAACCTGATAGAAGAAAAAGAGTGTTTTCTTTTTTTTTTTTTTAAAGATTTTATTTATTTATTTGAGAGAGAGAGAATGAGAGACAGAGAGCACGAGAGGGAAGAGGGCAGAGGGAGAAGCAGACCCCCTGCTCAGCAGTGAGCCCGATGTGGGACTCAATCCCGGGACTCCAGGATCATGACCTGAGCCGAAGGCAGTCGCTTAACCAACTGAGCCACCCAGGCGCCCAGAAAAAGTGTTTTATGTAGTTTTAATGTTTCTTATCATGAGTTTGTACATCATATCATTTTAAGACATCATTATGAGATGTATTTCCTTCCTAAGTGAACTGTCTGTTCAAATCCTTTGCTCATTTTTCTACTGAATTTTGTAGTCTTTTTCTTATTTGTAACTCTTAATATACTAGAATAAGCCTTTTGTCTGTTGTACAAATCAGGTATTTCCCCCTGGTCTGTCATTTGCTAATGGTGGTTAATGCTCTGTAGACATTATTTACCTTTTTTTTTTTTTTTTTTAAAGATTTTATTTATTTATTTGAGACAGAGAGAATGAGAGAGAGAGAGAGCATGAGAGGGAGGAGGGTCAGAGGGAGAAGCAGACTCCCCACCAAGCAGGGAGCCCGATGCGGGACTCGATCCAGGGACTCCAGGATCATGACCTGAGCTGAAGGCAGTCGCCCAACCAACTGAGCCACCCAGGCGCCCTTTTTTTTTTTTTTTTAAGATTTATTTATTTGAGAGAGACAGATATAGTGACAGAGAGCATGAGCAGGGAGAAGGGAGAAGCAGGCTCCCCGCTGAACACAGAGCCCAATGCAGCGATTGATCCCAGGACCCCGGGATCATGACCTTGGAGCTGAAGGCAGATGCTTAACCGACTGAGCCACCCAGGCGCCCCTATTTACCTTCTTTTTAAAGAAGGTTTATTTATTTAAGTAATCTCTATACCCAATGTGGGGCTCGAACTCATGACCCTGAGATCAAGAGTTGCATGCTGTACTGAGCCAGCCAGGTGTCCCGAAATTATTGACTTTTATGTAGTTACATTTATCAATCTTTTATGGCTTCAGAGTTTTTTGTCCTATTTCAAAAGGCTTTCCTTATTCCATCACTTCATTAATAGTTTTTTCTTATGTTTTCTTTTAGTACTTTTATAGTTTGATTTTTTATCTTTAAATCTTTGATCCATCTGGAATTCAATCTGGTATAAAACTTTTTTTTTAAAGTAATCTCCGTATCCAACACGGGGCTCGAACTCATGACCCAGAGATCAAGAGTTAGATGCTCTACCGACTGAGTCAGCCAGGCATGCCTAAAACAACTTTTTTATTTTGTTTTTGTGGCTTATTTATCCTCTAAAGTATTTTTGGTTAGTTCCACATTTTAGTGAAGTCAAATATATTGAGCTTTTCCTTTATGGCTTATGCTTTTTATGTCTTACCACAAAGTCATAAACATTATAACCATGAGATACTTTAAAGCTATTAACAAGCTATAAATCACTTTTACATGTTTAATGGTAGAAAAAATGAAAAGGAGAATATGATTTTATGTGAAATTATGTTATGTGATATGAATAAAGTTTTATTGGAATCATAGCCACACTTACTCATTTATGCATTGTCTATGCCTGATTTCATGCCACAAGTTGAGCTGCAATAGAGAGGCTGTATGGCCTGCAAAGCTTAAAATATTTACTACCTGGCCCTTTATGAACAAGTTTGCTAGCCCATTTTAGATCTTTTTTCCTTTCAAATATAAGCATTTAAAGGTATGAATTTCCCTCACAGCCTACATTAGCTGCATTTCACAAGCTTTGATATGTTTTCATGATCATTCAGGTCAAAACATTTTCTTTTCTTTTTTTTTAAGATTTTATTTATTTAATTGACAGAGAGAGACACACAGCGAGAGGGAACACAAGCAGGGGGACGGTCAGAGGGAGAAGCAAGCTTCCCGCCGAGCAGGGAGCCCGATGCGGGGCTCGATCCCAGGACCCTGAGATCATGACCTGAGCTGAAGGCAGTCACCCAACCAACTGAGCCACCGAGGCGCCCCAGGTCAAAACATTTTCTAATTTCCCTGGTAATTTCCTTTTTGATCCTGGGTTATTTAGAAAAGTGTTGTCAAGTTTTCAACTATCTGGGGATTTTCCCAATATCTTTTTGTTATTCATTTCTAATAGAATTTGACTATGGCGGAGAACATACTCTATATGATTTCAAACCTTCCAAATTTGGAGAACTTACAGTCTGAAATGCGATCTATCTTGAAGAACATTCCATGTGCACCTGAAAAGAATATTTTAAAATGTGTACTCTGAAGTTTTACGGTGTTTTATAAATGATTGATATTATTCAAATATACTATACGGTCACTAATTTTCTGCCACATTATCAATTACTTGCCTCCTGTTTTGCTTATTGGAATTTCTATTTCTCTAGAAGTGGATGTTCTAGATTAATCCTCTTTTTTTCATCTCTTACTCCTGTTTTCTATTCCGTTCCTTTGTCTATATATTCTAAGGGATTTCCTTCATCTTCTAAGTTATATTCTGAAATTTCCATTTTTACTATTGTATTTTTAATTAAAAAAGGCATCATGTTCTTGTTTCATAGATACAATATCTTCTCTCTCTAAAGATACTTAATTATAGTTGACCCTTGAACAACACAGGTTTAAAGTGCGTGGGTCCCCTTATACATGGATTTATTTTATTTTAAGACTTACTCATTTATTTGAGAGAGAAAGAGAGAGCAAGAGACAGCGTGTGCATGTGCATGCACCCACTAGTGTGGGAAGGAGCAGAGAGAATTTCAAGCAGACTCCCTGCTGAGCAAGGCCAATGCAGGACTTGATCTCACAACCCTGAGATCATGACCTGAATGGAAACCAAGGGTTGGACAAAACCAAGACTCTGGGGGCGCCTGGGTGGCTCAGCCATTAAGCATCTGCCTTCGGCTCGGGTCATGATCCCAGGGTCCTGGGATCAAGCCCCGCATTGGGCTCCCTGCTCCGGGGGAAGCCTGCTTCTCCCTCTCCCACTCCCTCTGTTTGTGTTCCCTCTCTTGCTGTGTCTCTTTCTGTCGAATAAATAAATAAAATCTTAAAAAAAAAACAAAAAAACCCCAATTCTATCCATTACTCAGTGCTCACCATGATAAGTGTACTCCTTATTCCTTGGTTCTCCTTCCTCCCAACCTCAGATAAAAAACAAAGAAACTACTAAAAAACCAAGCTTTCATTTTTTTCAGGTCTCTTAAATCAGTACTTGTACATCTGCTTTCTAATTTCCAAAATTCTATTGATTATACTTGTTTGCAGTAGTCTTGTCTGTTTTTTAAATTTTTTTTTAATTTTTATTTTTTTAAAAAGATTTTATTTATTTATTTGCCAGAGAGAGAGAGCACAAGCAGGGGGAGCAGCAGGCAGAGGGAGAAGCAGGCTCCCCGATGAGCAAGGAGCCCGATGTGGGACTCGATCCCAGGACCCTGAGATCATGACCCGAGCTGAAGGCAGACACTTAACCGACTGAGCCACCCAGGCATCCCTTGTCTGTTTTTTTTTTTTTTTTTTAAGATTTATTTATTTATTTGAGAGAGACAGAGACGGAGCGCACATGAGTGAGTGCACGCCAGTGAGGGTAGGGGCAGAAGGAGAGGGAGAATCTCCAGCAGGCTCCCCCTGGGGGCTTGATCCCAAGACCCTGAGATCATGACCAGAGCCAAAGTTGGACACTTAACTGACTGAGCCACCCAGGCGCCCCAGTCTTATCTGTTTTTAAAAAACCTGTGAGTTTATACCTTAAAAACAAAATCCCCTTACTGACATTTGAATGAATTACAAAGGGAGAAACTGGGAGGTAAATATGTACTTTCAGTCTACCATGTTTAACTAAAATAATGCATTTACTTTTATTTATCTGCTATGTTACAAATGTACAAACTACCTAGACAGGTTTCTAATCAGAATCTAATTCAGAAAAATTACCACCTATTACATATTCATTTACTGTCCCTCTGCCATTCTTTCAATCTCTTTTATCCCCTAGGACTCATACCTGATATGTGTTAGAGGCTCTCAAGCCATTCTCTCTCTATTTAAGTTGATCTCTTGTGTATTTTTTCTCTTTGTGTTTGATTCTCCCAATTTATAATTTGTTCCTAGAATTTATCTAAGGTATTGAGTTAAAAAAAATTTCAGTGACTATAATATGTATTTCAAAGACTGTCATTTTCAAAATTTTAAACTGGTTAATTTTTCATATCTACATAACATTAATTTCTGGCTCTTTGGTTCACAGCTTTATTTTTATTTTTTTAAAGCTTTTATTTATTTATTTGACAGAGAGAGAGCACAAGCAGGGGGAGCGGCAGGCAGAGGGAGAGGGAGAGCAGGCTTCCCGTGGAGCAGGGAGCCCCATGTGGGGCTCAGTCCCAGGACCCCTGAGATCATGACTTGAGCCAAAGGCAGACGCTTAACCGACTGAGCCACCCAGGCGCCCCAGACTTATTACAGTCTTTATTTGACTGTACCATACAATAATTTCATTAGGTGTTCATTCAATTCCTGGTGGTTAACTTTTTAAAATTACTTTTTACATTCTGAGATAATTATAGATTCACATACAGTTGTAAGAAATAATAGAGGCCCCACTGTGTACCCTTACTCAGTGTCCCCTAATGGCAACATCTTGCAAAACTATTGTATTATATCCCAACCAGGAGTCTAACATTGACATGTGAAGATACAAAATATGTTCATCAACACAAGGATACCTCCTGTTGCCCTTTTACAGCTTCACTCACTTCCCTCTCACACTCATCCCCCCTTAATTCCTGACAACTACTAATCTGTTACCCATTTCTATAATTTTGTCATTTTAATAATGTTATATAAATGGAATCACACAGCATATAACCTTTTGGGACTGTCGTCCCCCCCTCCCCCACCAGCCTATAATTATCCGGAGATTCATCCAAGTTGTTGCATGTATCAACAGTTCAGTCTTTTTTATTGGCGAGTGGTATTCCCTAATATGGATGTACCAGTTTGTTTTACCATTTACCTGGTGAATGTGAAGGACATCTGGGTTGTTTCCAGTTTTTGGCTATTATGAATAAAGCTGCTATAAACATTTGTGTACAGGTTTTTAGTGAACTTGAGTTTTCATCTCTCTGAGATAAATACCAGGAGTGTAATTACTGGATCATATTATAGTTGCATATTTAGTTTTTTAAGCAACTGCCAAACTGGGGTGCCTGGGTGGCTCAGTCGGTTAAGCGACTGCCTTCAGTTTGGGTCATGATCCCAGGGTTCTGGGATCGAGCCCCGCATTGGGCTCCCTGCTCAGTGAGAAAGAAGCCTGTTTCTCTCTCTGCCTGCCACTCCCCCAGCTTGTACTCTTTCTCTCGGACAAATAAATAAATAAATAAAATATTAAAAAAAAAAAACTGCCAAACTGTTTTCCAGAGTAGCTGTACTCTTTTACATTCCCACCAGCAATGCATGAGAGATCCAGTTTCATTGCATCTTTGCCAGTATTTGGCATTAACTTTTAATCTTAGCCATTCTAACAGTATGTAGCAATGTCTCATATTGTAGTTTTAATTTACATTTCTGTAATGGCTAATGATGTTGAACATCTTTTTATGTGCTTATTTGCCATCTGCATATCCTCTGGTGAAATATCTGTTCAGGTCTTTAGCCCATTTTCTGATTGGATTGTCTTCTACTGTGGAGTTTCAAGAGTTCTTTATATATTCTGGATACTAGTCCTTTGTTGGGCATTTTCTTCTATTCTCTAGCTTGGCTTTTCACATCTTAACAAGGTCTTACACAGACCAAACATTTTTAATTTTGATGAAAATACAATTTATCCATTTCCTCTTTTATGACTGTGCTCTTGGTGTCAAGTCTAACAACTCTTTCCCTAACCCTACTCTTTGCCTGCTGAAGATTTTCTTTTAGGTTTATGTTTTTTGTTTAAGTCCTTGATCCATTCAGAGTTAGTTTTTTATATGAGATTCTTTTTCCTTTGTTTTGGCCCAGGATGTCCACTTTTTCCAACACCAGTTGTTGAAAAGGCTATCTTTCATCCCAAGAACTGCTTTTGCACCTTTGCCAAAATCAGCTGGGTATATTTGTGTGTCTATTCTGGGTTCTCTGTTTTGTTCCACTGGTCTGTGTCTATCTGTCTGCCAAAGCACAGACTTGATTACTGTGGCTATAAAATAAGTCTTGAAATCAGGTGGTCTGATTCCTCCCACTTTATTCTTTTTTTTCAAAACTGTTTTAGCTATTTGCATTCCTTTGGCCTTCCCATATAAATTTTATATGTTGAATTTTGGTAATTTTATATCTACATTTTTAAATTTTTTGTCTACATTTTATGTCTACATTTACAAAATATCTTGCTAGAATTTTGACAGGAATTAACATTAAACTTGAGTATCAATTTGAGAAAATTTGACATCTTTACTATCTACTCCTCATTCATTTAGATCTTCTTTGATTTCTTTTATCAGCTTTGTATACTTTTAGCACATAAATCTTGTAGGTATTTTGTTAGATTTACATCTAAGGATTTCACTTTAAAAAAAAAAAAAGATTTTATTTATTTTAGAGCTGGGGAGTGCACAAACAGGGGAAAGAGCAGAGGGAGAGGGATAAGCATACTCCACACTGAGTGCAGAGCCTGACGTGGGGCTTGATCCCATGATCCGGAGATCATGACCTGAGCCAAAATCAAGAGTTGGACACTTAACCAACTGAGCCACCCACGTGCCCCAAGGATTTCACTTTTTTGAGCTATTGTGAATGGTATTGTATTTTTACAGTGTCCATATGTTCGTAGCTAGCATATAGTAGATCTAGAATTGATTTTTATATGTTCATCCTATATTCTACAACCTAGTTAAACTCACTCATTAGTTCTAAGAGTTTTTTATATACTGACATTTTTCTATTTAGACAATCATGGAACGTGCAAATAAGTATACTTGTATTTCTTCCTTTCTGATCTGCATGTCTTTTATTTCCTTTTCTTGCCTTGTTGCACTAGGTAGAACTTCCAGCACCATGTTGAACAAGGGTAGTGAGAACAGACATCTTTGCCTTGTTCCTGTTCTTACTGGTGAAAGTAAACATTCAGTCTTTCATTATGAAGTATAATGTTTGGCTCCATGTTGGGGATATGAGGCAAAAAGAAAACCCAGAGAATTTTCCATCATGTTGTTCCACAGGATTTGAGATCCCTAGATGGTCTGCCTTCTTTCCCCCACCTTCATATTCTTTTTTTTTTTTTTTAAGATTTTATTTATTTGTCAGAGAGAGAGAGAGAGAGAGAGCATGAGTAGGGGGAGGGGCAAAGGGAGAGGGAGAAGCAGGCTCCCCACTGAGCAAGGAGCCTGATATGGGGAACCTGGGATCATGACCTGAGCCAAAGTCAGATGCTTAACTGACAGCCACCCAGGCACTCCCTGAACAGGTATTTTAATGGCCTGTTCCATTAGAAGAAATTTAGGATATCATAGTTCTAATCATTGTACCAGAAGGCAGCTTGATATACTTCTTCACAGCTCCTTAGGCTTCCCTCCTCCCCCATTCAATTAACTTTTGGAAGTCTCCTTTCATGAGGCTGGCTGGGGGATGGCATCTCCCCTGGCTTCAAGTTCTCTTTAAGGGGCATTTTAGTATCTAGTTACTGCTCAAAAACTTGTCTCTCAGGCACCATTCTCTATTCACTGGAGGCCAGGAGGCCCACAGTTTCAGCTTCACCCAGTGACTTGTATCTCTCCTATTTTTGGTCCATGAAGGTGGTTATTTTGTTCTTGGGCCCAAATGTATTGATTTCCACTTTATATATTTTATTTCTTGCTATGTGTCTGGAACACAGGGGATGTGTCAAAAGTTAGAACACAGTAAATAATTTTTTTTAAAGATTTAATTATTTATTTGACAGAGAGAGACAGAGAGAGAGGGAACACAAGCAGGGGGGAGTGGGAGAGGGAGAAGCAGACTTCCCGCTAGCAGGGAGCCCGACGCAGGGCTCGGTCCCAGGACCCTGGGATCATGCCCTGAGCCAAAGGCAGACGCCTAATGACTGAGCCACCCAGGCGCCCCTGAACACAGTAAATCATCTTGACTGGGAGTCCCAAAGCACATTTTCTATGTAATTTATCTACAGAGTAAGTCTGGGGACTCTAGAATTAGCCTTTCCTTTGTCTTTGGTCATACACTAATAAAATACTATTTCACCCAGCACTCCCAGGGCATATCTGTAGTAATTCACCTATATTCATTTTTTTCTTTGATGTGGAATGCTGTCTAAAGATCAATGGTCTTGGAATTAGAAAACCTTAGTCCAAATCCTCACTGTTACAGTGTAACCTTGGTCAAGTCACTTAACCTCTATGACTCTCAGATTTTTAATCAAAACTCCCGGACTGGGGCGCCTGGGTGGCTCAGTTGGTTAAGCGACTGCCTTCGGCTCAGGTCATGATCCTGGAGTCCCGGGATCGAGTCCCGCATCGGGCTCCCTGCTCAGCAGGGAGTCTGCTTCTCCCTCTCCCGCTCCCCCCTCTTGTGCTCTTTCTCTCTCTCACTCTCTCTCTCAAATAAATAAATAAAATCGTAAAAACAACAACAACAACAAAAAAAAAACCCAAAAAAACTCCCGGATTAAAATGGAAATACATAAGATTGTTAAATTAGATAACTAGCCCAAAGTAGGCTTTCAATAAGTCAAAAAGAATGCTTTAGACAAAACCATAGGATATCAGTACTTGAACCCTGAACTCTTGAGCAAGGCTTTAAATAAGATCTTATTTAGTCCCTGTTTTCTTTCAAATCCAATTTTAGGATGCTTGATCATAAAACCACATCAGACAAGGGAGTTGGAAAAAGAAAAAGAAAAAGAAAAAGGAAAAAAAAAAAGGATTACCCTACCAGAAAATCTCACTAATGAAATCAGGGCAGAAAAGAACTTTGGTTTAGCCAAATGGATTCTAATTCAAACATTTATTGCACATCTATTATGTGCTAGGTGTTTTCATACTCATCAAATATTCACTTTTTTGAACAAGGCAGGTCATATAGAGAAAGCACAATCCTTCCAACAATCCTGGTCATATAGTGATTGTTATAGCGACTTTGCAAACAAGGAAATGAGAGCCAAGAAAGGTTAAGTAATTTATCAAAGATCTCATTATTTATTAGTGGTCAAAGTATCTGTATCTGTACAATTATCTGTAATAGATTCTGAGTCTTTACATAATTTCCTTAAAATGTCCCTTTATTTTCATCTTAGATAAAAGACACATACAGGATTGCAGGGGGCCATCCAGAGAGGAAAGGGACAGAAATCCAACCCCTTTCCTGGGCCCTGACATCTTAACGGAAATGGCAAACCTCTTAAGAAAGCAATTAGGCTAAATTCTCTATGGCCATTAGCAAAGTGAATTCAAATGGATGTCTCCTCCCAGTGATGGGCTCCTCTGATTACTGCATTACCAATTTAAATAGGAAAAGAGTCCATTTATTTCTAGACAATGTAAGACTTAGAGATAGGCACCTCATTAATAAGGGCAGATGAGCACAGCTGTATATAGAAAGCAGCCATACAATTTGAAGATAAATGTTACTCCTACTCTTGAAACAGCTGGGCAGGAACACATGTTTATAAATCTGTCTTCTTCCTCTGGTATAATCTGCAAACCTTAGCAATAATGAATGAGCTGAAAAGAAGACAGGTCAGACAGAATGCTGGAAATGGGACAGGGGAAGCGGAAAAATTTTAATATGGAAAAACAAAATGGAGGCTTGTTTAAATGTCAAAGCAAACACATTTTTCTGAAGTGTAACTCTCTTCCTACAAGGTTCCGAGTTGAGACAGCTGGAAGAATAAGAGGACAGGAAGGAAAAAGCAGAAAATAACACTTAACAGACTTAGTTTCTCTATTAGGGCAGCATGTAGACTGAAGAGAAAGAGAAAAATTGGTTTCCATTTTAGAAAGTTTTTTTTTTTTTAAACCAGATCTGCACTTTATTGAGGTTTTTGGTTGTTTTTTTGTTTGTTTGTTTGTTTGTTTAAGTAATCTCTACACCCAACATGTGGCTTGAACTCACGACCCCAAGATCAAGAGTCGCATGCTCTACCGATTGAGCCAGCCAGGCACCCCTGAAAGCTTCCTATTTAAATCAGTGTTCACAAAATTAGGAAAGGCTTAGCATATTTAAAGATAATAATGCTAAAAATAGTAGTAATAAATAGTGCTTTGTTTGTTTCTCTAGGTGGTTATTTTCCAAGGGTCTTACAGACATAATCTCATTAAACATTATTGAATTTTAAAGTGCTGGGTATTCTCTCTTCTTACAGGTGATGGATACTGGAGAGCAAAGTAAAGGGGAAATGACTTAGTATGAGGCAGCAGTCAGGTTCTGCCAGGTTGCAGGAAGAGTGGTGTTGAGAAAATACTCAATCCCAAAGTAGCACTGCTTTGTTTCAGAGGATAATTCAAAGCCTCACAACAGTTGCACGGCCAAGACTGATCCAAGCACAATAGTGGAAAGAGTAAATTTTACCTCCGGGGCCTTCATTTTTATCACTTCTGTTAGGACCTTGTTTCTCTCAGGGATCTTGTACCTTCATGCTCAGGTGACTCTTTTTTTGGGTTTTTTGGGTTTTGGGGTTTTTATTTTTTTATTTATTTATTTTACACATTTTTAAAAAGATTTTATTTATTTGAGAGAGAGTACTCAGGGGCAGGAGCAGAGGGGAAAGTCAGAGGGAGAGAATCTCGGGCAGACTCCCTGCTGAGCTCAGAGCCCAAAGCAGCTGGTCTCAGGACACCAAGATCATGTCCTGAGCCAAAGTCAGATGCTCAACCGACCGCCACCCAGGTGCCCCCTGACATTACCTTTCAAAAGCACATGCTATTTGACCCAACAAATCCTCTTGTGGTATTTACCCATAAATATTCTCAGTGTAAAATATGAATGAGGTATTTGCTGCAGCAGTGTTTAATAGCAAAAAATGGGAACCAAACTAAATGTCCTTCAATGAGGGACCAATTAAAGCCATTTTTGTACATCCACACAATGGGATACTATGCAGCTGTTAAAAAAACCAAGCAACTATAAATAAACTGCTATGGAACAAATGCTAAGATACACAGGTGAGTGAAAAAGAAGATATAGAACAGTAACCATATGTTACCATCTGTGTAAGAAAAAGTATATAAATAGATATTTATGAGTGCACAGAAGGTCTCTGGAAGGATAAATAAACTAGCAATAGCAGTCTTGTCCAGGGAGGGAAACTGGGTGGCTGGGACTCAGGCAAGGGAAATTTGTTTTTCACTGTATACTCATTTTACCTTTGAATTTTGCACCATATGCATGTCTTATGTATTAAAAAAAATAAAGATAAAAAGGTATTAATTTTGGTAGGAGAATTTCAAAGATGTTCTAAAAATTCTTTTAGGGGCACGTGGGTGGCTCAGTTGTTTAAGTGTTCAACTCTTGATTTTGGCTCAGGGTTATGAGATCCAGCCCCGCTTGATTTTCTCTCTCCCTCTCCCTCTGCCCCTCCACACCAACCCATTCTCTAAAAAACAAAAAACAAACAAAAAAATAACAAAAAACTCCTTGTAGGCAAAAGTACAGGCAATACTGGACTTGAAAAGGGCATATAAGTGGCAGGGTAGACACTATCTCTGGGAAAAAAACCTGTTTCATTTCCTCTGTATGGGCAACTTCTCTTTACTCAAGTATCAGAGTGATTGCGGCAGTTTTAAAATACGTCTACAGGGCGCCAGGGTGGCTCATTCAGTTAAGCGTCTGCCTTCAGCTCAGTTCATGATCCCAGAGTCCTGGGATCGAGTCCCACACTGGGCTCTCTGCTCAACAAGGAGTCTGCTTCTCCCTCTCACTCTCTCTCAAATAAATAAAATCTTTAAAAAAAAAATGTCTACAAATTCTTTGATATTTCTCCCTTCAAAAAGGTGAGGCCTAATTCTCCTCACCTTGAGTGTGGGTTACCTAGCAACTTGCTTCTAATAAACAGAATGTGGTGGAAGCAATGTGCATGACTCAGAGTAGGTATAAAAGGGATTGTGGTCTCCTCCTTGCTTTTTCTCTTGGATTACTTCTCTTAGGGAAGCCAGCTGCTTGATCTGAGGGACACTCCAGCAGGCCACCCTATGGAGAGGTCCATGAGACTAGAAACTGAGGCCTCCTGCTAACAGCCATGTGAGTGAGCCAACCTGGAAGAGGATCCTCCAGGGTTAGGCTTTCAGATGATGGAAGCCCCAGGTAGCATCTCGACTGCAACCTCACGAGAGACCCTGAGACAGGACCAGCCACCTAAGACACTCCTGAATTCTTGACCCATAGAAAGTATAGGAGATAATATTTATTTATGCTTTGGGGGTAATTTGTTACTTTATAATAAATAACCTAGAGCAGTGTCTTACCCTGAGTAGACAAAGAATTCATTTAACTTATTACTTCCTGGAACAAATATTTACTGAGCGTCTATTATTTGCCAGGCATTATGCTAAGTATTGAAGTTATAAAAAAACAGCTACAAAGATACTGAAGTCCATTCCTTGGCTGGGAGCAAATATTTATTAAAAGCCTACTTTGTGGAATTCACTGGACGAGGTACTGAAGAACAAAGGTTAATAAGGCCAGCTGCCTGTCCTCAACATTAGGGACTGATAAAGGGAAAGGGCAGGGGAAGAGCTCACAAGTTAAATAGGCTTGAGTTTTCAAATGGAAATATAAGCATTTGCCTATGTGCTATGTTTTTAAATTTTAATTTAATTTATTTATTTGAGAGAGAGAGATAGCAAGAGAGAGCATGAGCAGGGGAGAGAGGAAGAAGCAGGCTCCCCACTGAGCAGGGAGCCCGACATGGGGCTTGATTTCAGGACCCCAGGATCATAACCTGAGCCAAAGTCAGATGCTTAACCAACTGAGCCACCCAGGTGCCCCACCTATATGCTACTTTTTCTTATTTCAATCCCAATTTTCAATCCTGGTTAATGCTGACAACTACTCCCTGGATAAAAGGCAGGTTAGCATGCATGTATCTCTCTCTTTCTCATTCGTTCATTCAACATATGAACACCTACCTACTCTGGGCCAGTCACCGTTCTGAAGTGATGGGATATAGCAATGCACAAAACTGACAGTCCTTGCTCTTACATGAAACTTACATTCAAACGATGGGGGACAATGAACAAGTAAATACATGTTAGGCGGTGGTAAGCCCTATGGAGAAAAATCAAACAGAAGTAGACGAAAAGAGAATGTGAGGGGTGGGGATGTTGCTATTTTATAAAGGAGGTCAAGAAAAGCCTTACTGAGAAGGTGACATTCAAGCTGAGATACTTGACAGAGGGGAGAGAGTGAGCTGTGTGGAGATTAAAATGAAGAACGTTTTAGGCATAGGAAAACGCAGGCCCTGTAATGGGAATGTGTCTGGCATGTTTTGAGGAACAGCAAAGTAGATATGAGGCTATAGGGGAGTTAGAGAAAGAGATGAAGTCAGGGACATGAAGGCAGGCCAGATCATGTAGATCAGGGGTTGAGGGACACAAATAGGCAGGAGACTGGATTTGGCACTGGGGCATAGCTTCCTGACCCCTAACTCCGTGCAGGGCAAATGGTGGAAGCCGGAGGGAGACAGTACATACGCCCAGACTTCGGCCTCAGCATGCATTCTCCCACTGAAAGAAAGCTGTACGTGAGACCTGAGATATTTTATTGCTATTAGGCAGGCACTCAGAACTTATTTGTGAAATAGATAAAATGAAAAAGCAGTTTGGGACCCAAAATAACAATTATTTAACTGTTTCTATAGAAAAATGGTTTGAGTCCTCAAAAAATGCTTTGAAGATTAACTTTGGAATACAAGCCATTTATAAGCTGAGGACTCTCCATATACAGAGGATATTTCAATCTTTTTCTTGATGACCCAGGGAATCATACTAGCTATAATTATCTATGGTGCTGTAAAGAGATGTCCCCTTAGGGGGCGGGGCACCTGGGTGGCTCAGTCGTTAAACGTCTGCCTTCGGCTCAGGTCATGATCCCAGGGTCCTGGGATAGAGCCCCGCGTCGGGCTCCCTGCTATGTGGGAAGCCTGCTTCTCCCTTTCCCACTCCCCCTGCTTGTGTTCCCTCTCCCGCTGTGTCTCTATCAAATAATAAAATCTTAAAAAAAAAGAGATGTCCCTTTAAAGGTTTGGTGCCTGGCTGGCTCAGTGGGTGGAGCATGATCTCAGGTTGTGAGTTTGAGCCCCATGTTGGGGGTAAAGTTTACTTAAAAACAAAACAAAACAAACCTATTTTAAAAAAGGTTGGGGCGCCTGGGTGGCTCAGATGGTTAAGCGTCTGCCTTCGGCTCAGGTCATGATCCCAGGGTCCTGGGATCGAGTCCCGCATCGGGCTCTCTGCTCCTTGGGAGCCTGCTTCTCCCTCTGCCTCTCTCTCTGTCTCTCATGAATAAATAAATAAAAATCTTTATAAAAAAAAAAAGGTTACTGGAGTATTAAGAGTTAATGACCCTCTATTAATTGTAACCAATTTCTCTGTTGAGTTTTTGTGTTTGGCTTTTTAGTCTCCTCTCTGGTTGTCAGCAGTCACTTTTTCTTATCATTAATTAACATGTCTACCTTTCACAGTAGCAATCCTTCCCTTATCACCAACTTTTGTATCTCATCCAACTTCCTTCTTGTAATCTATTCGAGAGGAAATCAGGGAGTCAACCCTGAGATAGCTCAATCATCAGACCTATAGGTCCTCTTATCTGACTTCATGGCCACATACATCCTACATCCATTAATGTCATGATTCTCTTAAGAGTCTATTATACTTGAATTCAAAGTTCATGGGGAGGGGCGCCTGGCTGGCTCAGTCTCGGTAAAGCATTCGACCCAGGGTTGTGAGTTTGAGCCCCAAGTTGTGTGTAGAGATTGCTAAAAAAAAACACAAAAAAACAAAAACTTTTTTTTTTAAAGATTTTATTTGTCACAGAGAGAGAAAGTGTGTACACACAAGCAGGGGGAGTGGTAGGCAGAGGCAGAGGGAGAAGGAAGCTCCCCACTGAGCAAGGAGCCCAATGTGGGACTCGATCCCAGGACCCTGGGATCATGACCTGAGCCAAAGGCAGCCGCTTAATCAACTGAGACACCCAGGTGTCCCTAAAGATAAAAAAATCTTTAAAAACCAGTAACAACAACAAAAAATAAAGTTCATGGGGAAAAATTCTATCGCCAGCAGACAAAGGAATCAGTCAGATAAGCCATTTCTGGTAACTCCCTACAACTAGTTTTGTTAGTGAGCTTTGAATGCAGTATTATATGTATATAGATATGGGCAATGAGGGTTTCGGTGTAGATGCCAAGAATGCCTAGGCATGGCTACGAAATGAAACATACATCTTTAAGTCTCTCTTAGAGAAAACTAAAAAGCACTGCTTAAGGCAGTGGTTCTCCAAGTGTGGTTCAGGGGTCCCGGAAAGTCCCAAAGACCGTTTCAAGGGTCTGCAAAGTCAAAACTATTTTTGTTATAATACTTAAACAAATTTGTCTTTTTATTTTCATTCTCTCCTGAATAAGAGTTTTTCAGAGGCTGTATAACATGTGATATTTCAACAAATCATTATAAAAGTATAGGTGAAAATCCAGCTTGTCTTCTATTAGGCCATACATTTAAAACATCTGTGAATACATTTAAAACATTCTTCTCACTAAATATTTTTGTTTTAGAAACTATATTTTTTCTTTTTTTAAAAAAGATTTTATTTATGGGCGCCTCGGTGGCTCAGTTGGTTAAGCAACTGCCTTCGGCTCAGGTCCTGGAGTCCCAGGATCGAGTCCCGCATAGGGCTCCCTGCTCAGCAGGGAGTCTGCTTCTCCCTCTGACCCTCCCCCCCCTTGTGCTATCTCTTCCATTCTCTCTCTCAAATAAATAAATAAAATCTTAAAAAAAAAAAAAGATTTTATTTATTTATTTGTGAGAGAGAGAGAGAGAGAGACAGGGAGCACAAGCAGGGGGAGCTGCAGGCAGAGGGAAAAGCAGGCTCCC
Organism: Leptonychotes weddellii; assembly: GCF_054177405.1. Taxonomy (NCBI): domain Eukaryota; kingdom Metazoa; phylum Chordata; class Mammalia; order Carnivora; family Phocidae; genus Leptonychotes; species Leptonychotes weddellii. The sequence goes on along the minus strand of NC_138377.1, from coordinate 93,077,792 downwards.
CGCTGAGCAAGGAGCCTGATGTGGGACTTGATCTCAGGGTGGGATTGTGACCCGAGCTGAAGGCAGATGCTTAACCGACTGAGACACCCAGGTGTGCCTAGAAACTATATTTTTCATAAACATATGTTCACATATAATAGTTTTTTTCTGTTGTTTTTAAATGGGTTAATAAATACATAATTTGTTTCTCAATTTTAATTTCTATTATGGTAAATATCAAGAGCTGTAATATCAATAGATACAAACAAAAGCTCTTAGAACTCATTAATATTTATTTATTTAGTAATCTCTACTCCCAATGTGGGGTTTAAACTTACAACCTGAGATCAAGAGTCACATGCTCTTCCAACTGAGCCAGCCAGGTACCTCCTTAATAATTTTTAAGAGTGGGGCGCCTGGGTGGCTCAGTCATTAAGCGTCTGCCTTCGGCTCGGGTCATGATCCCAGGGTCCTGGGATCGAGCCCCGCATCGGGCTCCCCGCTCAGCGGGAAGCCTGCTTCTCCCTCTCCCACTCCCCCTGCTTGTGTTCCCTCTCTCGCTGTATCTCTCTCTGTCAAATAAATAAAATCTTTAAAAAAAATAATAATAATTTTTAAGAGTGAAAGGAGTGTTGAGTACAAAAAGTATTAGAACTGATGCCTTGGGGCGCCTGGGTGGCTCAGTCATTAGGCGTCTGCCTTCGGCTCAGGTCATGATCCCAGAGTCGTGGGATCGAGCCCCGCATCGGGCTCCCTGCTTGGTGGGAAGCCTGCTTCTCCCTCTCCCACTCCCCCTGCTTGTGTTCCCTCTCTCGCTGTGTCTCTCTCTGTCAAATGAATAAATAAAATCTTAAAAAAAAAAAACAAAAAAAACCTGATGCCTTTTTCTTCCTTTTTTTTTGAGACACACACACACACACTCAATCTCAGCACCGTGAGATCATGACCTGAGCCAAAATCAAGAGTCAGATGCTTAACCGACTGAGCCACCCAGGAGCCCCAACCTTTTTCTTTTTCTTAAGTGAACTCTATGCCTAACATGGGGCTTCAAATCATTGCCCTCAGATCATAAATCGTATGCTCTACAGACTGAGCCAGCCAGGCGCCCCTACTTCTGCCTTTTTATTTTTTTTAATTTTAATTTTGATTCTTTTAAAAGATTTTATTCATTTATTTGAGAGAGAGGGAGAGCACAGGAGCAGGGACAGAGGGAGAGGGAGAAGCAGTCTCCCCCGATGAGCAGGGAGCCAGATGTGGGGCTCGTTCCCAGGACCCTGGGATCATGACCTGAGCTGAAGGCAGATGCTTAACCAACTGAGCCACACAGGTCCCCTATTTCTGCCTTTTTATAGAGATGTTAACAAAGCTGCTGCTACCTTCATGCTTGGAGACAGAAAGTTGGGGACCAGCCAGTTCTACCACTGCTGTCAGTTTTGCCTTCTGGAGATCTGCTTGCCCAGCTGGAATTCTCTTAAGTTATGAGAATTCTGGACCCGAAGAGGGGCAGCTGATCAACTGTAAAGGAAGCAGGGAACTTCGGCATAACTAGGAGAGATCACGGGCTGAAAAGGGAGGAAGCAGAGCTGGCTTTCTGTGGCATTTGGATAAAAGCCAGTCACCATGGCCTGTCATTCTGCCTTGGAACTCCCTGAATTCAATGTCTTCCTCTCCATTCCTACCACAACCACCAGAGTCCAAGTCCTTATTAACTCAACTGTAGACTATTCCAACAGCCTCTGACTTGTATCCCTAACTCCATGCTTTAATTCTGTCAATCCACCTGGTAAACCACTATCAGATTAATCTACTTCATACACTGCTTTCACGCAATTAGTCAGCAAATATGTATTACTTATTATTCTCCATCACTGTGCCAAGTGCTACTGGAAATTCAAAATTTTCACTGAATTGGAAGTTTTACTCTTTTATGGGGGAAGAAAAATGAATATACATAAAACCATTAATTAAAAAAAAAGACATATGCTGCATACTGTGGTAGAGCCATGGAGTGTATGTAGATCAAAGAAGGAAGAATAGGTAGGATTTTGTAAATCTTAAGAGGATTTGGGGTGCCTGGGTGGTTCAGTCGTTAATTGTCTGCCTTGGGCTCAGGTCATGATCCCAGGGTCCTGGGATCGAGCCCTGCATCGGGCTCCCTGCTCTGCGGGAAGCCTGCTTCTCCCTTTCCCACTCCCCCTGCTTGTGTTCTTTCTCTCGCTTTGTCTCTGTCAAATAAATAAAATATTTTAAAAAAAGGATCTGGGATGAGCATGGCACACATAAGGAAGAGTGAAATCATGTAATGATGAGCTGAGCTGTGTTAGAGAGTAGGAAAAAGACCTTAAAGAAGTCAGTCTAATACTTGATGCTAAATAAATACTTGTTAATTGTTTGATTGGTGCATTAATCCATTAAATTATAGATAGAAAATAAGATAAAAACTTTTGATTGGTGTGTGCTGGGTTGCTTAATTTGCCCTCCCCCAACAACTGTTACTCATCTACTGTTTTCTAAATATGGTAAGAACAAAGGTTATGGTTTTCAGCCTCTTTTTGTTAATCACCTGACTCATTTTACACAATTCCCATGCCCCTTCTTCCCAACAGCCATTGTTTAATGTACACATTTTTGTTTGTATATATTCATATAAAACGTGTATTACTGCTTTGATTTCATGTATTTTAACTTACATATATAGGATTATGTTACAGACTTCATTGTTTTTTTTTTAACTTGGCACTATGTTGTTAAGAATCATCTATATTGGGGTGTCTGGTTGGCTCAGTTGGTTAAGCGTCTGCCTTTGGCTTGGGTTCTGATCTCAGGGTCCTGGGATCAAGTCCCGCATCGAGTTCCCCACTCAGCCGGGAGTCTACTTCTCCCTCTCCCTCTGCCCCTCCCTCTGCTATTGCTCTCTCTCAAATAAATAAGATTAAAAAAAAAAAAGAATATATTGTTATATTATATCTAACCCATGAGGTTATTTGTAATGTCTATACCTATCATTTAATAATCAATATATAATGAGTTCCTATCAGTATTAAGGGGCTATGGTAGAAGCCATGGTCCTTATCCTAGCCTCATATATCTTACAATCCAGCTGGAACAGATAAACACACAAAAAAATAACATGCTATCAGGTAGCAATGGATGAAGACAGAGTAAAGTTCGGTTGAAGAGCTGAGTGAACTATACCTTGCCGTAACATGATATATTTAGTAAAAGAGGAAAGACAGGAAGGATGTGGCATCTAGATTTAAATGTACTGATACGAAGTTATAAAATAAATTTTTAAGCATTTCTAGACTTTCCTCTAGATGGTGCTAGAGCAACCATATTATCTTTTATAACTGAAGTTTCCTTCAACATTATATAAAAGGTAAGAGGTAATTTAGGACTCATTAGCAACTTAATAGCTCCTCTACCAATTTTATTGCCCTTTCATTCCCAGTCTTGGGCAGTGAGAAATCCTGGACATTACTAAGAAATTAAAACCACAGACAACTCAAACCTCAGTGGTTTCTCATCCAATCTACAAAGAGCTATAAATTCAAAGCAATGTGCTATTTGTGTGTGTTGGGAAGTGGAGGAATGGGATGGAATAATTTTCAGTCTCTGCTTCCAGGAAGTTTATAACCTACAATGAAGTAAAATGAGCAAAATTCTTAATATAAAGCAGAAGACATCATTACCAGCAATGCTTACCACTACTAATCCAACACATAACAGAGATGCATAGAGTAGGTAATGACTATTCTAACCTGCCTAAGGAAGTAAGGAGTTGTTTAGGGACTAGCAATAAGTTTTTAAAGATTGGCTTAAAATAAAATTGTTGGACATCCATGTAACAGCCACCCTAGATTCTGTTATATATTATTAGGTATCTGGACCAAATGGAATCCCTGTTTAGGAACAGCCACACTGTTCATTCTTTTTTTTTTTTTTTAATGTTTTATTTCATACGGTTGACTTATTATTTAGTTATTCAGGGATACCTATATGTCATAACAAGTTCTACCTTTTTTTTTTAAAGATTTTATTTATTTATTTGAGAGAGAGAATGAGATAGAGAGCATGAGAGCTGGGAGGGTCAGAGGGAGAAGCGGGCTCCCTGCTCATGCGGGACTCGATCCCGGGACTCCAGGATCATGACCCGAGCCAAAGGCAGTCGCTCAACCAACTGAGCCACCCAGGCGGCCCCATACGGTTCATTCTGTACAGACTTTCAGTATCTTAGGTAATATGATCTAATAATAGAGAGATGTGAACTGAACTCTAGGATTTCATGTTATGAGGTTGTTTTTTTTTTTAAGATTTTTTTATTTGAGAGAGAGCACATGCAAGAGCAGGGGGAGGGGCAGAGGAAGAGGGAGAGGGGGAGAATCTCAAGTGACTCAGCACTGAGTGAGGAGCTGGACTGGGGCTTGATTCTACAACCCTGAGATCATGACCTGAGCCGAAATCAAGAGTCGGGCACTCAACCAAATGAGCCACCCAGGCGCCCCTTTTTGGTCTGTTTTTTAAAAAAATACTCTGAATAACTGCACTTCCAGTACACAGAGATGGTGGTAACAGCAATGGTTAATGAGACTAAGATATGAGACTAACACATGTGAATAGAAACAAACAGCTTCTACTTCCTCCTCAAGAGGACAGCATCTCTAGAAAACTACAGTGTTGGTATCTGGAGAGTACCTGTGAGAAAATTCTACCTGGGCCTCCTCTATCAGCTACTACTGCCAGGGCAGCTTCTAAACCTTTAGGTCCTCTTATATCCTTACTATGTCAAGGATGCTTTTTCTCCCTGTATAGTCCTTTTGACAGCTCTGTCACAATCTTTGCCCTCCAATGCTAGTGGTGAACGGGCTGGGAAGGCCTTCATTGAATAGAGGCTGAGCAATGGCTCACTGCTCCTAACTAATAAGAGCATAATATTAGGCATCGATTTCAGTTACCTGGTCTAAAAAATAAACAGGCTAAAAATAACTAGGCTGGGGCGCCTGGGTGGCTCAGTCAGTTAAGTGTCTGCCTTCGGCTCGGGTCATGATCCCGGGGTCCTGGGATCGAGCCCCACCTGAGGCTCCCTGCTCAGCGGGTGTCCTGCTTCTCCCTCTCCTTCTGCCTGCCACTCCGCCTGCTTCTTCTCTCTCTGTCAAATGAATAAAATCTTAAAAAAAAAAAAAAAAAAAGGCTAATAAAGAGCTGGTGTGGACTGCTCAACTGGCTTACCCAGAGTGGCTCTTTTGGGAAAAGCTGAAAACTGAGCTCTATAATTTAGCCAAAAGTGATCTCTTTTGGTTCTCAATTATATGGCATCTGCTGAATGTATTATTAATAGGGCTCTTCATACAGGCCATTTGGTGTTATACTTACTTGCCTATATTTACTTAAAAATACTTCAGTTATAGGATTTCCTGAAAATGAACTCCCATATACAAAGCAAATGTGAAAAAACAACTCCACAAATCTTAGAAAACAAAGCTGCCTATCTGGCATTACATGGCAAAAATGTGACAGGGTATAAATTTCTTTTCATTCCAGCCCATTTGAAAGTAAACAGGACTAGCCTTAGGCAAAGTTGTTCAAGATGTTCTTTGACATAATAAAGGTTTACATTTTTTTTTTTTAAAGATTTTATTTATTTATTTGAGAGAGAGAATGAGAGACAGAGAGCATGAGAGGGAGGAGGGTCACAGGGAGAAGCAGACTCCCTGCCGAGCAGGGAGCCCGATGCGGGACTCGATCCCGGGACTCCAGGATCATAACCTGAGCCAAAGGCAGTCGCTTAACCAACTGAGCCACCCAGGCGCCCCAAGGTTTACATTTTAATGTAACCAAATCGGTAGATCTTTTTCTTTGTGATTTCTTCCATTACTTTTATGGTTAGCCTTTTCATCTGGAATTTATGTATTATTTTAATTAAGTGGCTTTATAAAAATCAAACAAACGTGTACCTCTTTAAGAAATCTTGAATTGGGTGCCTGGGTGGCTCAGTTGGTTAAGCGACTGCCTTCGGCTCAGGTCATGATCCTGGAGTCCCTGGATCGAGTCCCGCATCGGGCTCCCTGCTCGGCAGGGAGCCTGCTTCTCCCTCTGACCCTCCCCCCTCTCATGTGCTCTCTGTCTCTCTCATTCTCTCTGTCTCAGATAAATAAATAAAATCTTTAAAAAAAAAAAA
>NC_138377.1:93017920-93071135 GCF_054177405.1 Leptonychotes weddellii | reverse complement strand
AGATATACGACTTGCAAATATTTTCTCTCATTCTGTTAGTTGTCTTTTTAACTCTCTTCATAGTATCTTTTGATGAATAAAAGTTTTTAATTTCAATGAAATCAAATTTAACTATTTTTTTTCTTTTATTGCCCATGCTTTTGGTGTCATATCCAAGAAGCCAGGCATTTTTAACTCTGTAAAAAATGTAATTAAAAAAAAAAAAATCAGATGAAAAAATAGTTGCTAGTAGTGGGATAGAAAATGCAGAAGGAAATTACAGCTTACTGTCTCTCATCATGAATTCAAAGTACAGTATAAAAAAGCTCAAAATGAAGACTTTTAAGCATCCACATTCCTCCTCTTAGTAGAGGATCTCTTGGTCTAAAGATACATATAAAAGCTTCTCTACTTCAACCTTTCAACTTAATAACTTTTATAACAAAAACAAAGTTACCCACTAGATCAAGAACTCATCAACTTTGCCTACCATTTACAGATGACATATCAGATCATTTGCACAGTTTAAAAACAAGTGGATTTTGGGCGCCCGGGTGGCTCAGTCGGTTGAGCGACTGCCTTCGGCTCAGGTCATGATCCCAGGGTCCTGGGATCGAGTCCCACATCGGGCTCCCTGCTCTGCGGGGAGCCTGCTTCTCCCTCTCCCACTCCCCCTGCTTGTGTTCCCTCTCTTGCTGTGTCTCTCTCTGTCAAATAAATAAATAAATAAATAAATAAATAAATAAATAAAAAGACAATATTATAAAAACAAGTGGATTTAGCAAGACTTTTGGTACCAAACCATTTCATATGTTCTATGCAATTTACAACTGACCCCTAAGACTCACATCTCAAGGCAGAAGCCATGGTAAAGGGATTTATTCCTGGGTGTGCAAACATCAGTTCTATCATCTGTTATTTTTAAGAGACCCTTTTTTCTTTTTTAAAGATTTTATTTATTTATTTGACAGAGAGAGAGAGAAAGAGAACACAAGCATGGGGAGCAGGAGAGGGAGAAGGAGGCTCCCCGCTGAGCAGGGAGCCTGACACGGAGCTCGATCCCAGGACTCCAGGATCATGACCTGAGCCAAAGGCAGACTTAACCGACTGAGCCACCCAGGTACCCCTAAAAGGCCCTTTTTTCTTTTTCTTTCCCCTTCTTTTTAAATTTTAAGGCTTGTCACCTTAAAAAAGATTCCCTTGGAAGCTGTATTTCCTTAGTGTGGTTAGAGAAACACAAAGAGCTAAGCTAATGTCCAGTGCTAATGGGAGTGGTTAACAAGAAACTAATGGTTGTTGCTAACACTCTTTAAACTGATGCCCAAGTGTGGTACAATCTAGTCCTGTTCTCTGGAAGTTAAATACGCCTTCAGTTGTGCTCTTCTAGTTCGCTTTCCTAGTAAAGTCCTCTTTATTACTCCCCATACTTTTTATATGGGCCGAAGGTCTTTTTAGCCACCACTAAATGATCAAGAGCCTGTTAAAAGGGCTCTGCATAGGTCTAATTTCTTTCTAAATGAGAATGACAGACATGTTTGTCAAGTGGTATTGGGAATGGAGGCAAGAAGGAGGAGGATGCATCTGCAACAAATAACTTCCAGTCAGTACTAATTTCAGGTTTTCTAGTCCTCTGTAGAGACAAGGGTGGAGCAAAGTAAGTAAGTCACAGTTTCTGGAAACCTGTAAGCATAGCTGCATCTTGGGCTGGAGCAGTACACCACAGGAAATTGGTAGGACCGAGAGGAGAGGTACAAAAGGATGCCTATGAGGAGGGCTGGTTTGAAACTACCACCTCTGTGGAAACCCTAACTGGCAGAACACAGGAACTGTTTACTTCTCACAGCTGATCTCTGGTATACTGTCTAATGTTTAATCTTGTCCGGTGATTAGAGATTAGGCAAATTTTGAGCACTGTTTATTCCAGGACTAAAGTTCAAACCAGAGGTGTAGGAAAAGGGTGAATATAACTAGAAATTCATGCAAGGTAGTCACTTTCAGAAATGAAAAGACTAAGGAAAATTAGGGCCATCTGTGGTTCATCTACTACCTATGATTTTTTCTCTAAATCAGTTGTATTCTGAAAACTATTTTTTTTTATGGGTTTACCAGTAGTAATATCAGGAACTTTGATAAAAAGTGCCATATTTTAGGTAAAACTCTGGTCCCAAATTTGTCTACAGCAATGAAAATTATTAGAGAAAATGCTTTACTATGCTATAAATTCCTATGTCCTACCAAACCTCAAGCAGGCAGAACCTCAAATCAGCTTTACAGCAATATCCCCAAGGTGTTTTGTTTGTTTGTTTGTTTTTTAAATCTCACTTATCCTGGCAATCCATTCATCTGCAAGTCGGGGATTTGACTGTAGGGAAGAATCAAATCATGTATGAGTCTTCCAAAACCAGAAACCCAAAGGCAGAAGTGTGGTTATTATTCCCTTAGAGAAGATACTTCCAAAAAGAATCTATATTTCCTAGGAGCCCTTTAGTAATACTCTAAATATAAGTCTCTGAGGTTATCCTATAAAGCAATTTGGAATAAAGTCTTCTGCCGAAATGTTTGAAGTTTATGGACCAGTGGTTCCCCAACTTGGTGCATATGGGATACACCCCCAGATGATTAAAAAAATACTGACACCTGGTTCCCACCTGCAGACACTGTGATTTAATTTAACTGGGCAAGACCTGGGCATCAGGTCTTTAAATCTCTGCCCCCACATTCTAATGTGCAGCAAAATCTGGGAACCACTGTGTCTTCAATTTCTTCTGCCTTCAATTCTGGGATTGACAGGAAACAAAAATCCTAAACCCTTATTTCTGGGATCTTTTGGGGCTGAAGGAACCAAGAAAGCACAAGGTAACACCCACCATCCTGGAACCATTTTCACATGACCGTGGTATTTTCTCTCCACAGAATTTCAGGCTAAAGTATAATAGAGGGCCAGCTGAAACCACTGTCAAGCAAGTACCAATTTGGGGAGCTGGTTAGGTAGAGATGTAAGGCCAAAGTGGGACATCTATCAAATGTAAAGCCACTCCACCCCCAGACTGTGGGAACAGGGAGGCTGCGGAGGACAGTAAAGATCTAATACAATTCCTCCTCCCATCTATAAGTTCCCACACCATGGAAACTTTGCCTAAGTGCAACAAAGCCTGGCTCACCACACCCTGAAATCTCACATCCTCCCTTTCTTCTTGCTGAGGTAACCACACACTATACCCACACTGGGAGGCAGCTCAGCAGAGGTCATCACGCCCTCGGCTGTCCTGGGGAGTCCTTGTGTGAAAGCTACTGGAAATAAGAAGGATGGTATCATCTCAATGGGACAGCTTTGAAGAAATACTTGCCTGAGGCTGAGGTGGACTCACACTTGTCCACGGTTTTACTGCTTTATGGCCTAACAGGAAGAACCGGGGTAAGAATATGGCTAGAGGCTAGTCTACATGAGGCATTTTTCCTTTCAGCCTTCTTCAGCTAGAGGCTGACAGAAACGGCTAACTGCTGAAGCCTCTTTTTCTTTCTGGTAACCTCCACTTGGCATTTTCAGGGTTTGTTAACAGAGCAGAACCAAACCACACTGTAGTTCTCAGTGCCAAAAAGGGCGGGGGGGGATAGTAATGTAGAGAGAGGAATGGTTGAGATTAGAGAGTGGATGATCTTCTGCCCAGAGTGGCTCTGGGAAGCAGTGTCTCATATTACTATAAACAATTCTGGATTTCCTTCCTCTCTCTAACTTGTGACAATAATTATTTTGAAATTTTCAGTGGCTTCTGTTTGGGTTGAATTGTGTCCCCCCCGCCCCCATTTGGTTGAATTGAAGTCCTAACCCCTGATAGCTCAGAATGTGATCTTATTTGGAAACAGGGTCTTTATAAAGGCAATCAAGTTAAAATGAGGTCATTTAAGTGGGCTCTAATCCAATATGACTGGTGTCCTAATAAAAAGGGGAAATTTGGACACTCTGACAGACAGAAGGAAGAAGATGTGAAGGCACACAGGGAGAAGATAGCCAGCCATGTGACTGGAGTGATGACATCTATAAGCCAAGGGATGCCAAGGATTACTGGCAAACACCAGAAGCTAGAAGAGGCAAGGAAACATTCTTCCCTCAAACATCAGAGAATGCACAGCCCTGCTAACCCCTTGATTTCTGACATCTAGCCTCCAGAACTGTGAGACAATAAATTTGTTTTAAACTACCCAGTTTTTGTACTTTGTTATAGTAGCCTTAGGAAATATAGCCCCAAACAAAGCTGACCTGGTATTGATTAAATCAGTCAGATTTTACCTCAATTAGCCTCAATGAATTACTGCTGTTAGCCAAGATTACAGTCTAGGTCAGTGGCTCTCAAATAGGGTGGGTGGAACACAGTGGTGATGGTAGCAAATCAATTTTTTGGGAAACTGCTCCATAATAAATACTTAAGCTCTATACTGAGCCCACTGATTCAGAACATTAGGAGTAAGCGATAGTCAACATATCTTTTAAACAATCTCCCCAAGTGATATCACTGGCTTGCTCTGATCTCTGCACCACTATGCCACCCCCAACTGAGTAACACTAGATTAAATAAAAGGATAAAACTTTGGGTCTTCCCCAAATTTATCTGTAGATCTAATGCAATCCCAATCAAAATCTCAGGTGTTTTTTTTTTTCATAAAAATTCACAAACTGATCCTAATATTTATACGAAAATGCAAAAGGCCAAGAATACCCAAGGCAATCTTGAAGTACAATAAAGCCGGAGAACTTACAGTACTAGACACCAAGCCTCATAAAGCTATAGTTATTAAGACAGTGTAGTACTGACATAAGACTAGGCAAGTGAATGAGTGGAACAGAAGACAGGGTCCAGAAATAAACCCACACCTATGTCACTTGACATAACAAATGTGACACTGCAGTGCAGGGGTGGGGGGAGGATGGAGGTGGGAAGGATGGCCTTTTTAATGGGAAGGATGGCCTTTTTCAATAAGTGCTGGGTCAATTAGGTAACCATATGAAAAAAGTAGAATCTTGACTCCCAACTCATACCCTAAACAAAAATCAATAGACAGTAGATCTATATGTGAAAATTAAAAAAAAATAAAGTTCTCAAAAAAACACATAGGAGAATATCTTCATTACCTTGAAAAGGCAAAATTTCCTTAAACAGGACACAAAGCACTTACTATAAAAGAAAAAGAGATAAACTAGACTTTATAAAAATGAAGAACTTCCATTCATGAAAAGTTACCATTAAGAGAAAAGGCAAGATACAAAATAAGACATTTATAATACGTATACATCTGACAAAGGACTCGTAATCAGAATATACAAAAAATTCCTACAAATTTGTAAGAAAAAACATACAACCCAGTCCAAAAGTGGTTAAACACACACTTCATCGAAGATTTCCAAACGGCCAATAAGCACATGAAAAAAGCTCAATTTCATGATCTTCATGGAAATGCAAATTAGTCATACATACACCAAACACGATGGCTAAAATGAAAAAGAGGGATGTCTGGGTGGCTCAGTTGGTTAAGCGTCTGCCTTCGGCTTGGGTCATGATCTCAGAGTCCTGGGATCAAGTCCCACATCGGGCTCCTTGCTCAGCGAGGAGCCTGCTTCTCCTTCTGCCTGCCTCTGTCTCTCTCTCTCTCTGATAGATAAAATCTTTTTTAAAAAAATAAAATGAAAAAGACAAGTAAGGTCAAGTGTTGCTAAGGATGCCAAGCAACCAGGATTCTAATCAGAAGTAGGAGTATAAACTAGTTCAGACACTTTGGAAGACTGGCAATATCTACTGGAGCTAACCATATGTATACCTAAGGACTCAGGAATTCCATTCCTAAGTATATACAGAATAGGAGTATGTACATATATTCCTCAAAAGATACATACAACAATTTTTCCAGCAGCATTTTGCACAACAGCCCCAAACTGCAAACAATCCAAATGCTCATCAACAACTGAATAGTGTTACATTCACATAATGAAATACTGTAAAATAATGAGAATAAACAAAGTACCACTACATGTAACAACATGGATAAATTTCACTGGCATAATGTTGAACAGCTAGACATAAAAAAGTATACACTGTAATGATTTTATTTATATAATGTTCAAAATGGAGAACACTAATCTATGATGTTGGCAGTCAGAATTGATTTTTTTTGAAGGGGTTAGCTATTGGAAGGGAAGAATGAAGGGGCTTCTGGGGTTGTAGTAATAATGCATTTCTTCAGGGGCGCCTGGGTGGCTCAGTCCTTACGCGTCTGCCTTTGGCTCAGGTCATGATCCCAGGGTCCTGGGATCGAGCCCCGCATCGGGCTCCCTGCTCTGCGGGAAGCCTGCTTCTCCCTCTCCCACTCCCCCTGCTTGTGTTCCCTCTCTCACTGTGTCTCTGTCAAATAAATAAAATCTTTAAAAAAAAAAAAAATAATGCATTTCTTCATACCACGAAGTGGGCTCACTTTGAAAATTTGATGACCTGCATGCTTATGATTTGTGCACATATTTATATTTCTATTATTGTTCAATAAGACCTATTAACATAAAAACAAAAACACTTAGGTTTGTGACTCCTGTACAACAGTACCAGGATCAGCTGAGATGCAAGTTAGTTATATGCGCAAACTCCAGGGTAGCGGACCAGTCTAGTATCTAATGCAACTGTACTTGGGGGGATGGTGGGGGAGGGTTTCCACTTTCTTCATCCATTCTTTCTCCATACTGATAGTTGATTCTGGGAGACTTTTTAATAGGATAATTTTAAGCAGCAGGCTAAAAGCTGAAAAGCAGAGGGGAGCTTGGTAAATGGGAATATGCACAGTATTTCAATGTACTGAATGATACAAGAAATTTTTCAAAAGATGGGCATAATCAGTCAAATAAGGAGAAGGCAGGTTGTTCACTGAAATAGTTCAGGGTTAAAAAGTGTCATTTGATTTTGAGTTCAATGGGGGTAGAAAAGTATTCGATAGCAGTCTTTTAGGCTCTGTAAAGACATACTAAACAGAAAAGAGAGTACAGAGCTTGTGGGAGGGGGAACTACTCAATTTCTCACCATAGCCTTTTTGTCACAGAGCTTGTTGCTATGGAGAAGGCCATGAAGGCAGCAACGAGAGGAAATAAAGGATCTGGCAGGAGTAAGCACAGTGACAGTGGATTAAACAAAAATTCCTTGAGCAATTAGCAAGTAGCAGGGCCTATAAATGACACACTTTCCATTTTTTCCCTAACCCTTACCCTTCTAAAAGTATAGGGGCTTGGTTTGCCACTATAATTTAACTCAAATACAGAGAAGGCTGAATGGACCTAACAAAGCCTAAGCCTGGCAGACAAAACACAGGCCATTTAGCAATGCTGCCTCATGCCAGGGGGAATGAGCTACCTACCCACCCCTATCCTGGGGAAATGATCTCCAGCTGCCTAAATTATAAAGTTGATGCCCTATGATTTCTTTGTTCGGTAAAGCCTGAGGGAGATAGGATAATGAAGTATTAGAAGAGGTGCAGAACAGCCTCTTGTTTCATAAAGCAGTCAGAGACAGAAAGAGAGAGGAGAGAGAGAAAGAGGGAGTTCTTACTGGTATCATTAAGAGGCAGCAGCAGCGACCTGGGAGCAAAGCTCTGCCTGAACTGGTCTGAAAACTACTGCTGTGGGAGAAAAGGCCGGTTGCCAAGTTTGTTAATAGCTTCTGCCCATCATTGTTACAGCAGCTTTATCAACCAGGGCAGGGCCAGGACCTGTTTTTAGCAGTGTAAGCACCGAGACCAGAGGGTGCAACAACATCTTCCAGCAGATCTCACCACAACCAATGATTAACAAAGACAGTTCTCTTGTCTGTCCCACACAAATGATCACAGAATTGTAAATATCACAGCTGGAAGGACCACAGAGATATGCAGTCCAACCTCCTAATTTTACAAATGAGGACACTATGGCCCAGACCAGTTAAACAACCTTATCCCTTTTACCTCTTGGAATCATATGCCAAAGCTAAATTAACTGGGGCTAATGATCAGTCCCAGTTTATACCAGACTGTATTTATTGCCTAGGTATCACTTACTGGGTTTCATACATAAGTATTAGGAATTATTTGTTAAAGGATGACATTAATAACAAAATAGGTCTGTCTCTGAACCCATCTTAGAGTAACAACTGAAATATCAAAAGAATTTCATTTGAAGCAACCTTGCTTATCTGCCAAGTCCACAGTCTGGCCAACTGTACCACCCCCCACCGTGCTTTGCTGAAGTGAGGGAGGTGGTGGGTGACAGTGCACAAATGGACATCTCTCTCCCTTGGAGATTAGTTTATTTTGCAATTTGCAAAATGAAACTCAAAGTCTGTAACTGAAATTTTTCCTTAGGGCTTCAGGATTTAAGTATATGACAGTGGGCAGATAACATAATCCACAAGGGTATATAGACATGTAACTGCCCTAAAGCATCCCCTGGGAGTAAGCTGCTAGGTGGGAAAAATGTGTTGGCTGATGTTTTGGGTGGGGGAGGGGTGGGAGAAAGTAAGTATTGATTTCCCTAATGTTTCCTTTGTGTGGCTGCTGTTGCCATGTGGTGGTCTGTTGCTATGAAGATTTGTGGTGCCAGACAATGGCTGCTAGACTCTTTATGACTGTGCTATTGGTGGAGCTGTTTCTGCACGAGTCAGGCTAGTAAGCAACTGGCTAAGCAGTGGAGAAAGCTTGGTCACTGCGCACCATCTCTTTCTCCAGGTAAGTGCTGCCTGAGGCAAGACTGAAGGTGAAGGATTGTTAATGATAGCCAAGGAAAAAGAAAAAACCAGAAGCTGAGAACTAGTGTAACTTTCCAGTATAAATATCTAAAATTAGGTACTTCACGGTTCACACACATACTATCCTACGTCAGAATCACACAGAATATACCAAGAGTAACTACCAAGATTACCATTTCCATGAAAGAAGATTTATGGACAGCCCCTTCTTTTTAGCGAGGAGGATAAAGACCTGCAGCTGGGATCTGCAATCAGATGGGGATGAAGAACTGCTGAGGCAGGTTCTCAGCAGAGTTACCACAGGCAAACTAACTTCCTGCTAAGCAAAACCACTGCCTATTACTCTGATAATGAGAAAACTGCAACCCATAGACCAAAGCACAAGGCTCAACCACAGAGTTTGAAGCAGGGCCAAATGCTCTCCCAGGTAACAGGGGCCAGAGTCATAGAAATCACCCTGGGTCTGTGCAGATGTCAGCTACTTACTCACCCTCTTCATCCTCCCCCATATTTACTCTTCTTTCTATCTCACAGTATATTTTTACACTTTTAAAGTATATATAACGTAAGGCTCATCTAGCCCCTATGCTGTCCAATACAGTAAACCACTAGTGACATGTGACCATTTAAATTTAATAATCCCCAGTATCATGTGCCACATTTTAGGGTGCTCAGTATCACACATGACTAGACTACCATTTTGGAAAGCGTATTTCCATCAAAAGAGTCTTTTTTTTTTTTTTTAAAGATTTTATTTATTTATTTGACAGAGAGAGACATAGTGAGAGCAGGAACACAAGCAGGGGGAGTAGGAGAGGGAGAAGCAGGCCTCCCGCGGAGCAGGGAGCCCGATATGGGACTCGATCCCAGGACCCTGGGATCATGACCTGAGCAGAAGGCAGACGCTTAACGACTGAGCCACCCAGGCGCCCCATCAAAAGAGTCTTATTAAACAGTGCAGATCTAGTCCAAGCCCCCACAAATTAGAAATCTAAGGCCAGGATAAGTTAAGAGACTTACCCAAGATGACACAAGCTAGCTAACGGTACAATCTGCTCTGGAATCCAATTCTCTTGACACTAGTTCAGATATCTGTTCTGTATTACTATGCCTTTAAGACACTATTAGTTCTTGAAACAGTGATCTTCAAACAATGCCTGACACTCTTAGTTGTTAAATAAAAATGTGGAGATGGGGATGCATAGCCTTTCTATGTCTGCTTGTGCATATATATGACAAATCTTTAATGGATACAAAAATTGAAACTCCCTCCTCCCCACCAAATCTTTAAGCTAGAATTTAGCTTTGGAAGATGGACCGAACTCATCATATAGCTTTTCATGGCATACAAGGGAGTTGTACTTGCTTTAGCTTCAAAAACATGGTCTTATAGCCCTGTAACTTCTGTCTTTCTGATTTTTTTTTTTGGTCTTTCTGATATTCTGGTAAAAGACCATACTAATTTCAGAGATGTTATAAGAGCAATTGGAGTGGGAAGGTGAACCCAGATAAATGATATTGAAACTTTTTTTAGCAGAATACCCTTCATATACAGTTTCACAAAGGAGCCTAACATATAAATCACCGCAAAGTAGAAATATTCTGGGTTGCATCTGGTGGGACAGCAGAGGTAGAGCCTGGGTCTTGATCTCAGGGTCATGAGTCAAGGCCAACAATGGCCTCCATGCTGGGTGTGGAGCCTACTTAAAAAAAAAAAAAAGATGAAGTAAGAGTCAGAAATAACTCTAGGGAGGTCTGAGCCTAGAAAACAGGTAGGATGGTAATATAGGTAATGAAAGTAGATGTAATAAAGAGAAATAGAGAAGAGGGAAAGAGACGCAAATTTCAGGAGAAAGATTATTCTTTTTCAGACATTCTGAATTTAAGAAATCAGCTTCTGGTGATGTATGAAATGGGATTAGGCAAAAGGTCAAGTCTAGAGATAAAGATGTGGGGACTGTTCATACAAGGGAGACAGCTGAAGCAATGAATATAAAAGACTGCACTTACTAAAAGAAGGCTGCTGAAGCAATGACTTCTGGGAGTTATGACGTATGAAGGTTATGCAAAGAAGAGTGGCAGAGCAGGCTGCTTCCCCTTCTTCCTTAATATGACTCTATTTTGTATGGGTAAATAATGCATCCAGTTAAAACACGACATTTCTTTGTCTCCCTTGCAGAAGGGGTAGCCAATGAGATTTAGGGAGGTCTTAGATCTGGCTTCTGGGAAAGCCTGTCAAAGGTAAACAGATTAGGTGGGAAGCCAAAGCTACTTTACTCTTCTCCTTCATTTTCAACCTGGAAAGTAAATGTGATATCTAGAGCTACATTAGCAATTTTGTAATGAAGAAGTAACTTTAAGGAGCCTGGAACACTGATTACATTAGAAGTCATCATACCAGCCCCGGACTGCCTACCTTCAGAATTTTCTTATATTAAATCATTATTACTTCATCTTCTGTTCCTAGCAGCCAAATCCCATTCTTAACTCAATGTTTCCTCAACTTTCCCCACTATGGCATACATAGTATGTGAAAAAAATATATTGTGGATAAGGCTGCTTGTCTGGGGGAAAGGAGTGGGACACCAGTTGCCACAGGTCCTCCCAAAGGCCAAGAGAACAGAACTGACCAATATTTCAGCATCCTAAAACCCTTCTGGAACTTCTGACTTAATAAATACAAGGAAGAAGAGGGGCTGACACAAAATAAAGAGAATAACCAGTCAAAAAGAGAAATGAGATTTTTGAGAGGTATGATAATGACAAGAGACGAGAGTTTCAAGAATAGAGAAACAGTAGAGCTTCTAAAAGTCTAGGGCAGACTGAGAAAAGACCTTTAGAAAACAGATGATCATTGGTATGAGATCATTTCAGTCAAATGGTGGCAGAAGAAATCTGATGCCAAGATGGTATATGATACTGAGTAGGTAAAAAGAGATTGTAAACAGCAATAGCAAGTAGTGAAGAAAATGAGAGAGGTCAACAGTTCAAAAGGGTAGCAAGGATGAGAAAAATACTTTCATTCTAACTGTTGCAGAGAGAGTTTAAATAGAAGAGGAAAGAATGAAGATGAAGAAGAGTAGATAAAATTCATGGTACAAAGTCTTTTTTTTAATTAACATATAATGTATTATTTGTTTCAGGGGTACAGGTCTGTGACTCATCAGTCTTACACAATTCACAGCGCTCACCATAGTACATACCCTCCCCAGTGTCATGGTATAAAGTCTTAAAGAATCTTCAGAATAAGGAGAGAAAAAGGGGGGGGGCGCCTGGGTGGCTCAGATGGTTAAGCGTCTGCCTTTAGCTCAGATCGTGATCCCAGGGTCCTGGGATCGAGCCCCACATCGGGCTCCCTGCTCCGCGGGGAGTCTGCTTCTCCCCCTGCTCGTGCTCTATCTCTGTGTCTCGAATGAATAAATAAAAGAATCTTTAAAAAAAGAGAGAGAGAAAGGGAATAATAGGACATAAAAATACATTTTAAGAAAGAGGAGGGAAGCTGGGAGGGTTTAGGCAGGTATCTTTGATCCTAGTTGCTTAAAAGCATGAAGAGAGAATGAATTGGGCTAATGAATCCTGAGAATGAGGTTAAGTATTGGGAAATGTGAATGTCACAGGGTGATGAAGGGATTGCTAAGCAGTACTGCGAGCTGAGCTTATGTCAGCTACCATATACTTGCATCAAAAGCAACTGGGTTTTGTGAATTCTTCCACTTGTCAGACTAGGATCAGGAGTTGAAAAATGTGGGTGGAAATCTTCTGAATGGGAGACTGGCAAGGTGAGTAGTTTCATTTTTCTGAAAAACAACTCTATATAACAAGTGTATAATGAAATTTCATCACTGGTATTAATATTCTTTAGTTTTGATCTATGAAATTGTTCATTTTCAAGATGCAATAGTCAACTAGTATATGGCTCTCCTGTTTTTCACTCTGGTGCTCTTTCCACTATACCACAAATTCTTCCAGAAAGCACATTTGATAAAGTAATGTTACACTCAGTGTGACTGCTTGAAAAGAAAAACCTATAGCATCTCCTGGAATTCTTATTTAAAAATGTCATCCTTCCCTTTCTTAAAAACACCATAGAAGCCAGGAAGCAATTTTGCCTCAGTAAAAGAATATGGTCTGCTTTAAGGATTCTTATACATTGTTTCCAGGACCCTGGGTTAAAGTAAGCCTTGTGAACTAGGAATGGATTTGGGACCTGTTATTTGGATTTTTTTTTTTTTCTAAAGTACGCTCCATGCCCAACATAGAGCCCAGTGTGGGGTTTGAACTCATGACCCTGAGATCAAGACCTGAGCTGAGACCAAGAGTTGGACACTTAACTAACTGAGCCACCCAGACGCCTGTTATTTTGATTTGAAGTGAGGTGGGACAAAATGAAATCAGGTGGAATCAGACCTCTGCATAAGTGCTACATCTCAAAAAAGCCAAAGAGAACATTCCAAGTTATACTTAGGTCTTTAAAGTCCTAAGGTGGAGCCTAGTCAAGGAGGATCTGTGCAGTGCTGGCTGAATTATGAACAGCCTAAAAAGAGATGGAATCTGCAGGAATTTAAAAATGTCTCCAAGGCAAGGTTTGCACTGAGAGGGAAGAAAGAAGCAACACTGCAGGACAGGTAGGCAAAGAAACCAGGAAGAATTGAGGGCCTGCCCCTACACCTGTTCTCAGCAAGGTGGCTCAGTTCTACAAGGACCTCATGATCCTCCATTTCTCTCAGAGGCCAAGGATTCACAGCTTCTCTCTAAGCTCTAAGGATTTTTCCATTTGAAGATAGTAGTTTGCTGGGCAAAGAGACAGACAGAAGTACAAAGAGTAGGATGGCAGACAAAAAGCCTAAAGGCTGAAGGATTTTTTTCCCCTAAACTATCTGTATATAGTTCTTATTATTAACTTGAGGACTGACTCAGTATACTACATCTTATAGATCTGCAGAGAATGATCTTTGCAGGAAATCTCTGTCACCTGAAGATGAAAAGGAATGTAAACCAACTCTGATCCCAATTCAGACCTTTGCCAACTGATGGTTCAGGTGAAGGCCCTCTGGGAGGGCCAGAAAGCAGAGTACAGTATATAATTGCAGAACAGTTCTCTTTCCCTTGTGATGAATGAAAAAGAAAGAGGAGAGGTACTAAGCCCTGAAACACAATATAGTGAATGGGAAAAAATATGGTATTAAAAGCAGGAGAACTTTTTTTTTTAAAGTTTTTATTTATTTATTTGAGAGAGAATGAGAGAGATCACATGAGAGGGGGGAGGGTCAGAGGGAGAAGCAGACTCCCTGCTGAGCAGGGAGCCTGATGCGGGATTCGATCCAGGGACTCCAGGATCATGACCTGAGCCGAAGGCAGTCGCTTAACCAACTGAGCCACCCAGGCGCCCTAAAAGCAGGAGAACTTTAAAAATCTTACAGACATAAATAAATGAGAGTGATCTCACTACCTGGTGACAGCAGTATTTATTCTGAGTTTCAGAGAAGGTCTAGAATTTTATAAAGTATTTGATATGGTTTCTAAGTTCAAACAATATTACAGTAGCCATTAGATATACATTAACAGCTAGAAATGACAATGACTAAATGTAAGCATTCATTCACTCAAATATCTTTGAGGGCCTACTATAGATGCCAAGTGTTAAGTATCAGATATTCAATGGTGAGCAAAACAGAGTCCCTGAGCTCACAGAATTCTAAAACAGTGGAAGATATAGATATTATTGGAAAAATATAATTATATAAAATTACAAACTGTGATAACTACTGTGCAATAAAATGCAGGATGCATTCAAATGTGTAAAAGGGAAACTTGGTAATAAGCTGCCAGGTAAAACCAGAGAGCTTTTCAGAGGAAATAATTAAAACAATTTTTTTTGTGTGTGTGCTAACATCCCCTTGGCAGGAAGTTTCAGGGATTCTGGGATAAAAAAAAGTAACCCCATTGTTCTCAGGAGAGTGAAAGGGTTAGCCTCACTTCCCTGCAAAGTTTTCATCAGGTTCACATATATGAAAAGCATCTTGCCCTTGGAGAAAAGTCACCATCATAAAGATGGATAGAATAAATAGGCAGGAAATTGATGTCTTCTATCTTCAATATATTGAGGTAACAGGCCCTGAAGGTTGTTTGGTGTCACAGAGCTGTGGTCTGGACACGTTTGTCATTCCAACAGACTCTGTGGCTGTTTAGATGTGTGGCCATAGGCAGATGACATTTTTAAAATTAGAGATAGCCACTTGTGATTTCCAGATTGTATACTGAATACACACATCCAGAGTCAACTTCTAGGGTCAACCTCTCTCTCCATTTTCTCTGCATTGGTTTCTAACACAATAGGACATTTTTTTTTTTTTTTTTTTTTTGGCATTATGGTCTCAGGCACACAATAAAACTTCATCAGCAATGTTATTCTGAAAGCTGAAGCTTTACTATATTGCTGCTTAACAATGAGAAAGCCAAAAACACAGAATTCTTAACGTGTACCACCTCAATACCTACTGCATGGTAGACTTTAAATAAATACTGAATCATAACAAAACATTCAGAGGAACAGACTTTGATTAGAATGACCACAATGAAATGCCTGAATTTCCACGGGCAAACTGACAAGATAGCTTATGATAATTAGAGATAATGAGCTGTGCTTCTCTGGGCCTTTAAACTCCAGAGTGGGGATGCTTTGAAAGTCTGGTTACTGATGCAGAGACCTGATGGGACCCTGAGACCCAGCCTCTCTAAACCACACATACTTTAACAAGAACTTGGATTCTTTATAAAAAGAATGTATGTGCTGAAATCAAATTGCCACAGATGGTACCAAGGGATCAGGAATACCTGGTTAAGTCCCTTTACACCCCTACTTTTTCAGGTTTATGAACTTCCAAAATAGAAGAGATTCTGTTCTCAGGGGCAAATGGAACATACAAGAAGTCTGGATGGTAGCCTTGGGCAGAAGCACCCTACAGTGAGCCAACTGCTTAGTGGATGCCTGAAAACAAGACCATGTAAACATTTCCCTGTTGCCTAGGCCTATAAAATCTGTACTAAGTGACAGATGCATGAAGTGGCGTGGGTGGCTGGGCAATGAGGCAACCAGTGGGAAGGAGCTGACTGCACCTCCAGGTGTAAAAAAAGGCAAGAGTTGCATATTCAATGAGCCAACACTAAGTCCATTTAAGAGTGACTGTTTTCCATTTCCTTGACTCCCACAGCTGTCCTTTCATTACTTTTTTCTCTTCAAGCCTGACCCAAAAGTTCATTTACATTCAAATTCTCCCACATAAAATGATAAAGAGGAGTATGGAGAGTATAGACACGGTTTGAATTACCTGGCTAGCACTCATCAAGTGACTGCTTCAACACCAGGGCCACCACTGTTGATTGATATGAAGGGGAGATAATTAATTTTTAAAAAGTGGCAATCTCGAGAAGCTGGATGATTTTACTAAGAAGTTTGCTGCGATCCTCTGGATAGGTATCACAAGCAGACTATGGCACTTGAGACTCCTAATAAATACTTGGTGTTATGTACAATGATAAGCCCATGTTGGCAGAAGCAGGTTGAGAAGGTATAGGAAAGTCACACATAGCACTTACCATCTTCTGTCTCCTGCCATACGATGCCCTCAAGGTTGACGCTTGTCCCAGGTTCACAGGGGCCCAGGCACTCAGGCTCTGTAGCTAGAGCCACATCACATGTGTTGACCCCAACTGATCGGGTACGAACCATGATTTGCTCACAGGGGGATGAGATGTCATTACTGACCACTGGTACCAAAAGGTGCAGTGGCAGGACCGCTGGTGTAGAGACAGGGGACTCCATCTGTGAGGGAAGAAAAGCAGCAGCTGAGTTGCAGAGAGAACATTTAGAGGAAATACCTTCTCTATAATCTAGTCCTACATTCTTTCCTGCCAGTGTGGAAGGCTCTAAATATAAGACTTTGGTCCTTCCTTTCAAGTTCCAGCTCATGATACCACTAAAAATCTAGTGGTTTATATGAGTGCACCCTGTGGTAGGAGAAGCTCCGTTTCTTATTAATGATCTTCCTGATAAACTGTGCTTAGCTAAAAGTGTATTAAAAAATCCTGTCTCATTTAAAAATCTCTAGTGATAGAGAACCAGGTCCAGATTTCAACAGTATTAGAGCACACAGATTGATGAGAAAGAAAAGGCTTCTGAGGCATGTTCTACTGCCACCACTGTGTTTCTCACCAATCTATCATTTGACAAATAATACATTAATCAGGTATAAAATCCAAGAATATGGGTAGGGATAAAGAAGGGGAGAAAACATGCAGATCCTAGATATATCACTTCCAGAAGACTAGAGCTTTAATTCATCTTTAGCTAGAAGGACATCACTTAAAAGTGATGGGAGGGCTAGGATGGGGGTTTCTAACCCTCAGAGATTATAACAGCAACCGGTTAATGAGAATGGCATTTTGGAGCATGAATCCAACATCAAATTAACTTTAAGGAACAGCAGGTGCTGTTACTATCCAGAAGCTAATTCATGGCAGTCTGCAGATGAAGTTGATTACACACACACACACACAGAAATAGGTGAACACAAGAACCAGCAATCTACCTCTAAAACTAGAACCTCTCACAAGAATGCAATTACTTAGAAACCAAAAATTCAACATATCCAGAATTAAAAGTTGTAATAAAGAGGGTAATAATCCCTTAACTCTTTAAATCCTAGCATTTATCAGACTGATGGAAGTACTGAGTCTACAGTGCCCAAATCCTAACTAAACACAGTGTCCTGCATATGCAAAAGCACTGAATTCACACACTAACCTTCCCTGAAGATTAAGTGATACCAATCAAAAGACCTAGAAAACGAGAGTCAAGGATTGTGACTTCCTTCCCCTTGTGAAAGATTTTTTAAAAAGATTTATTTATTTTGAGAGAGAGAGAGAAAGCACAAGTGAGCGTGGGAGGGGCAGAGGGAAAAATTCTCAAGTATCCCTGCTGCCGAGCCCAGAGCCCTATGTGGGGCTCTGACGCAGGGCTCCATACCATAACCCCAAGATCATGACCTAAGCCAAAATCACTCAACCAAGTGAGTCACCCAGGTGCCCCACAAAAGATTTTTTAGTCCAGTTTGAATGTACTCCTTCAATGGCCCTACATCTAGAGAGCCACATATGCACCCATAATCCAAGCTGCCGGACAGTTCTGCAACAGAACTCTGGTTTTACTGAATGACCACTGCTCAACCTGTAAGTCACCTCCCTCCTCTTAACACATACATTCACACACACACACACACACACACACACACACACCTACCTCTTCCTGGCCTCAGATACTCCTCTAGAAGCTGAGATCTGGGTATTGCCTCTACCGCAGTTAGCTCTCACTTCTTCTGCTATTTGTGAATCATCACTGTTAGAGTCCACTGAATGCTAGAACATGGATTCTGATGAATTCTGGTCCCTGAGAGGTTGCCAAAACATTATCCTTATCTGCTTGTTGTCATGCACCCACTTCCCCCTGCCCCCCAACCCCGTACTCCCCTAACTCTACCTCTTTTATAAAATGAAATGAAAGTCAAAGCCCATATAATGAATTTTCTGCATTATGGTCAATGCCAAAAGGCATCTTTGCCTTCTTTTTGCACTTCTGAAAATCAGGCAATGATCATTTAATTTGGCAACCTTCTTGGGATGTGGTAGATCCCCGAAAGACCTGTAAGATTTCTATGCACAGATTTGAAGGCAAAAACAGAAAAAGTAAGCTCAATTCTCTACTACCCCTGTGTATGGCTGGAATCTGGGTCTAACCATCAAGGCCTTTCAGGAATGCTTCAAGAAGGTAGCTCATATAACTCTTTGGGAAGAAAGTTTCTTGGAGATTTTACTCACAAAAATTACTAAAAAGAGAAAATTAGAGACAGAGTACACAGATCATCTTTACTCTTGGCCTCACCTCTGTTTTTCTATTTTTTCTCCTGGGGAAGAACTGAGACAAAAACAATTTCACAATCAGTATGTGTATTTCCTTTGCTTAGAGTTTGTTGTCTTTTCTATACCGTTCTACTAGCAAGAGAAATTCCTGCAAGGTCTGCTTTCTTGGACACAGATTAACCTGAATCTTTTAGGTCACTCCTTTGAACTTTCTGACTGCCTCGCTTGAGCATGTCCTATTGCTAACCTGTTCCATCGCTGAGGCAGCAATTCTAAACACAGAAGGAGGTAAGTCCCCAGGGAGTCATATATATATATATATATATATATATATATATATATATATATATATACACACACACACACACACACACTCTCTCTCTCTCTCTCTTTCAGCCATCGAGGGTAGCTGTTTTCTAGAAGATGTTTTATTTCCTGCTAGGTTATTCAGTGCCTGGGAGGCCAAGAAGAAGGGAAGGAAGCTACTAACACTGTAAATAAAACCAAGGCCCCAGTTCTGTACCAACAGAGCCAGAAAACATCTAAGATGTAAGTAGGAGACACCCTTGCTGCATTCAGTTTGCCAAATTAAACCTGCTACAGAATACGTGCAGAGAAGGAACTTAGCAGAAATGATTAGTTAGAAAAACAGAATATACAAAGAGCTGATTAACATGTATATGCACCAAACTACTCTTACTGATCAGAGGTACTAAGTAGAATTCAGGATCTCTCTTTGTGTGAGGATGACTTTATTTAGTCAGTTAATTAAAAGAGATTTTAGGGGGTGAGAAGTAAAGAAATCCACCTATGGGTTTGGAACTATTCAGTTTCCTACTCTGCAACAGAAATCTGAGGAGAAATCACAGAGCAGCATAATAATGTTTAATTACAGCTCTAGCTCTGCTAATTACCGTTTGGTCACATCTATAATCTACATGAAGCCATAGTGCATAATAAGCAGCTCTGTGATATTCATCTAATAACCTAGGTGGCGTTATGGGATTTCATAGTCTACTATTCACTGGAACAAACAAAGCTTCATTTACCACTCTCCAGGAGAGGATAAAAATCAGAAAAGGACTTATTTTGCCACCTTTCCCATATACCTAGGATACAAGAGCAGGAATTGTCAGGAGACTGGACCCAGTAGGGAAAATTGAGTAACAGGAATATTAAAAGTTAAGGTCATTAAATACCTTAATAGCTACAACAATAAAAACCAGGCCAATTCTTGGTCTCTGAAATGCTAAAGTGCCACGGGGGGAGGGGATGGGACAATGGGATGGATGGGGACTGGACGGCACTCCTGGGACTCACTGAATGGGAAGATAAACAGCAAAACAAAAGAAAAACTTGAAAAGAGACAGAGAATTTAAAGATGCAAATATCTTAAGTTTCCCAACAGTTCATGTCCTTTATCTTTTAATGATACTTCTTTTCAATTCACCTTTAGATATTAGTCTTAATAGCACCTATTAGAGATCTAAGTGCTGATAGGCAGGTAACGCAGAAATGAGGACTGGAGAGAAGAAAGGCCAGAGCCATTAATCTCCCCTCAAGAAGTAATTATACACTGACTTCAGCTGCCTCCCACACATGAGAGGAACTGATGAAAGAAAAATTTCAAGACTGCAACATAATTTTTGGGGTAGAAAATGCAGCGAAGAAATATTTGGGACAGATCTTTCTCCCTCCCCTTCACAGATATGAGTCTGATACCTTCACCTTCACAGTCAAAAGGCAGAGAGGAAGATGGTTCTACTGATACCGAAGGTAACTCTAAGAAACTCCGTTTATCCAAGAATGAAAGATAATTGGAGATAACGGTTAGATAAATGTTCAGATTTATTCAGAATTATTGGATAAGATTATATAGGAAGTAGAATGTCATCAAATATACTAAATATTAATAACATGTTCTCTTTCTTTGATAATTCCAAAGGTCCTTCAAGATTTTACAGTGACTCAGCATCAGCAATACTAACAATAATATAGATTCCTGATTCATGGATAAACATGTAAGTACTCCCCTATAAAACCTGATTGGTTCACAAAATTTTTATTGTGGTTTTGTTTTTGAGAGAGACAGTGAATGTGGGGGAGGGGGAGAGGGCGAGAGAGAGAATCTTGAGCAGGCTCCACACCCAGCGTGGAACCCAATGCGGAGCTCAATCTCATGACCCTGAGATCATGACCGAGTGGAAATCAAGAGTCCAATGCTTAACCAACTGAGCCAACCAGGCGCCCCTAGGGTGGTTATTAAAAAGAAGAACTGGTATTTATTTAAAATACCATTTATCAAATTTTTTTTTTAGATAGAGAGTATGGGGGGAGGGGCAGAGGGAGAGAATCTGATGCTGACTGTGTGCCGAGCGGGAAGCCTGATGGGGGAGTGGGGGGCACTGAATCCCATGACTGCAAGATCATGACCTGAGATGAAATCAAGAGTCAGACGCTCACCTGCTGAGCCACCCAAACATCCCCCATTTATCAATATATTATGTTGTCTCTCAAATTAAAATACAGAGAAAAAAAATCCTCAGTTATTTGAATTGCTTCCTGTTGACTGAGATTTTGAGATAAATTAAATAAATAAATTTACTGCATTTTTTTTTAATAATTAAAGATTATCTTTGCTTATCCTGGAAGATCAGTAATTGCTTATCTGCAAGAGCCTGGCAGATAGAAATCACAGAGTAACTGAGGATGGAAGGAGAAATCTGAATTCCTCCTTTCCACAAAGCTCCTGACAGAATACAATAGAATATTCCAAGTAAATCACAAAATAACACAGCATTTAAGTTATTAGTAAGGAGGAAATCACTTCCTTTTCAAACACTCTTTGACCCTGACTATTGGAAGGAAGGTAGGAAGGAAGAAGGAAAAAGAAAGCATAGGCTGCGGGTCTGCTGAGCTTCCAGATTTCACTTAAGCTTGCTTTGAAAAAGAATTTGATTGTAACTCTGGTTAATTTCCAAGACATCTTGTAGCAGAAGGCAAGGAGGAAAAAGTGGAAAAGAAAGACACGGTAGTTGGCACCATAATCAGCCATCAAACAGTTCTTTGAAGCTACATATTCTGTTATTCACAGACAACTTACTTTAGCACTCAATTTTAACCAATCAGCCTGGCCAAGGTCAGCAGTGAAGGTTGCTCCAGTTTGTACTAGAAAATGCAAGCAAACATATAATTTGAAGACTACAATACTAGCCATAGGGAGGTCTTCTGCAATGATCCCTATAGAATCTCAGGTTCAAACCTAAAAGAACTCTTCTGGTAAAGAGGAGATAGCAGATCAAATGACCCTAAAATTCAAGACTGTCTAACTTCCCA
Organism: Leptonychotes weddellii; assembly: GCF_054177405.1. Lineage (NCBI taxonomy): Eukaryota > Metazoa > Chordata > Mammalia > Carnivora > Phocidae > Leptonychotes > Leptonychotes weddellii. The sequence goes on along the minus strand of NC_138377.1, from coordinate 93,049,158 downwards.
GTGTGTGGGAATGGGTTTATTATGCTGGAAATTTAACAAAGGAAGAAAAATCTCACAAATGAAATCAATGCATAACACAAATTACATGGCAGTGTCCATTAGTGGCAAAGGTTTTTTGAGAGAAGCATCTATTCTGCTCTTCTAAATCTTCTCAATCCATTATCTTCTGCTTGCTTGAAATTCACATTTTCCTCCAGCAATGCTATTAACTGCAGCTGATGAGTGATGATAGGAACCTAAGTACTACCTCTGAAACTATTTTTTTTTCCACAGAAGGTTGATGATCCCTCCCATTCCTGTATTGTTCCAAGGGAAGCACTACAATTAGCTTTTCAAGAATAAAGAATGAGAAAAATTCATTCTTTGGCTGCAACTACTTCCTCTCCTACACACAATTCTTACTTCCTTTCACATACTCATTTCCTAAAAAGTCAGGGCTGGAGCTTGTCATCTCTACTCCATTCTCTAACCCCATAGGATATAAAAACAAACAAGAAAATAAACAAAAAACAAGGGGTGCCTGGGTGGCTCAGAAGGTTAGTGTCTGCCTTCAGCTCAGGTCATGATGTCTGGGTCTTGGGATAGAGCCCCACATCAGGGCCTGCTCAACATAGTCTGCTTCTCCCTCTCCTGCTGCCTCTCCCCACTGCTAGAGCTCTCTCTCTCTGTCTCAAATGAATACATAAAATCTTAAACAAAACAAAAACAACAAAATAACCCACAAAGGTGAATACAACAGAAAGCTAAAGTCTTTTTTCTGAATCATTCAGAATCACAGATGTCAGTAGAAAAGTCTTAATTTAACCTATATCATGGATGGACCAAATTGTACTAAAGAACCTAATCATCATTCATATTGATGGTCCTATGAGAAAACACGAAAATTCTAAATTGAGACATCACAAACCACATCTTGTTCTGTAGTAGCTTGGGAAGGAGAAATGGGAATGACTCTCCCTGCTTCAAGCCAGCTGTTTTTAAATATTTTGGTCTTGGGAAACCTTTATGGTCTTAAAAACAGAGAACTTTACAGAGCTTTTATTTATGCAGGCTTTATCAACTAGTATTTACTGTATTAGAAATTAAAAGTGAAAGATTCCAACATGTACTAATTAACTTACTTAAAACAGCTAATGATTTTGAGGGGCTCCTGGGTGGCTCAGTGGGAAGTCAGCTTGGGATTCTTTTTCCCTCCCCCTCTGCTCCTCCCCCTGCTTGTACACTTTCTCTCTCTCTCTCAAATAAATAAATAAAATCTTAAAAAAATAAAACAACTAATGATTTTGAAATGACAAAATTAGAGACATGAGCAGATTATTCAGGAGGAAGGGTTGGTGGGAGGGAGAAGAGTTGAGAGTGGTTAGAAAGGGCAACACAAGGGATCCTTAGAGTAATGGAGATGTTCGGTATTTTGAATGTGTGGCAGATAACACAAGACTACACATGTGATCAAACTGCACAGAATTAAATACACACACATACACACACACAGAGAAAAACATACACAAGTGAACACAAGCAAAATGGGGGAAATCTTAACAAGATAGGTGGATTGCAATAATGTCAATATCCCCTTTGTGATACTGTACTAGAGCTCTGCAAGGTGTTACCATTAGGGGAAACTAGGTAAAGGGTACATGAGATCTCTCTGAATTATTTATTACAACTATTAATTATCTCAAAATAAAAAGATTAACAAAAAATTGAAGACCCCCAAAGTGCTCTGATGTGGAATAGATCTATTGATATTCACCATACTAGAATTTAAAAAGAAAAAATTTGACATGCATTAACTTGTTTAAAATGACATTTAAAGGGGCGCCTGGGGGCGCCTGGGTGGCTCAGTTGGTTAAGCGACTGCCTTCAGCTCAGGTCATGATCCTGGAGTCCCGGGATCGAGTCCCGCATCCGGCTCCCTGCTCGGCAGGGAGTCTGCTTCTCCCTCTGACCCTCCTCCCTCTCATGCTCTCTGTCTCTCATTCTGTCTCAAATAAATAAATAAAATCTTTAAAAAAAAATGACATTTAAATATGTACAACTATATGTAACATTTTAAATAAAAATGGCTATAATTTTTCAAAAGAAAGGGAAAAAAGAGCAGTGGCATTGATTTACATTTTGTAAATCTCTTCAATGGCTGGTTTAATAGAAGACTGTTAGATTCTCATGTCTGTTTCTGCATTCAATCTGTTGGTGAAATGTGTTGAACTATAAAGAAAACTGGCCTCACACAGATTTTATTTATTTTTTTAAAGATTTTTATTTATTTGTCAGAGAGAGAGAGAACAAGCAGGGGGAGCAGCAGAGGGAGAGGGAGAAGCAGGCTCCTCACTGAGCAAGAAGCCCAATGTGGGACTCGATCCCAGGACCCTGGGATCATGACCTGAGCTGAAGGCAGACGCTTAACGACTGAGCCACCCAGGCGTCCCCTCACACAGATTTTATATATGTATCCTTTTCAGATAATTGTGGTTATTCTTTGATATGACAGCAAAACTGAACAAAAGATAGTTCTTAAAGGTTAGTGGCAATGTGGAATCTGAAACTATATCAATGAACTTTTTGTACTCTGTTACATTACAATCCATTGGTCTGTCTAGTACTTTGAATGCTTTTTCTACACATGCCTGATTTTTAACATCATATATTAGTCATTTGGAAAATACTGGTTCACTAAGTTATACAGCTCTTTCATATACCGACACATTCCATTAATACAAAAAAGCATTATTTGCTGATACTGCCTCTGAGCTCATCAGAAAATCCTTTACGTATCGGTAGGCTGTCAAACTTATGTGGGGGGGGGGGGCAAATACAAATTTTCCAAAATTACAATGTTTGCTTGAAAGCTCATATTTTATCATTACTAACAAATAGTGTGGATTGTTTTCCTTGGAGTAACAGGCTCATTTCATTTATTTTTAAGAAAATGTCTGCCAGATACCCAACTCTGAATACCTATACTTTCAGTTGTTCTTTCAAGTAAAAATGATATTCCATAAAAAAAACTGGCTAGGTCGGCTTGCAACTCAATTACAAAAGTGCTTTACCTAGAGAAAAGTATCATACTTTGGAATGCAGCAGCAGTACTTTATGTGTACTTCCCCTTTGTCACATAGAATATAAAATGCATGTACTCAAAAGGTTTTATATAAAGATATTTTATATATACATATTTATTTAATATATATATTTAATATATATAAAGATTTTATATAAAGATACATATTTTTTAAAGATTTTATTTATTTATTTGACAGAGAGAGATACAGCGAGAGGGAACACAAGCGGGGAGGGGGGGTGGGAGAGGGAGAAGCAGGCTTCCCGCGGAGCAGGGAGCCTGATGCGGGGCTCGATCCCAGGACCCTGGGACCAAGACCTGAGCCGAAGGCAGACGCTTAATGACTGAGCCACCCAGGCACCCCTGAAGATATTTTAAAGATAAACTGGCTTTTAAAGACATTTTTAAAAAACTTTTGACCTCCCTCACTCATTTCTCCCACCTCTACTCCCTGCTTCTGGCAGCTGCTAATCTGTTCTCCGTTTTGAGCTTTTTTTAAAAGATTCCACATATAAGAGAGATCATGTGGTGTTTGTCTTTCTCTGACTTATTTCACTTAGCACAATGCCCTTAAGGTCTATCCATGCTGTCGTAAATGGCAAGATTTCCCCCCACTTTTTTTTAATGGCTGATTTTTTGTTTTTTAAGTATAGTTGGCATAGGAAAATGTCAAGAGTTAATTCTTTTTTGTGGCCAAATAATATTCCATTGTGTATATACATCATGTCTTCTTTATCCATTCCCCCATTGATGGTCTCTTAGGTTGTTTCCATATCTTGGCCACTGTTAAGTAATGCTGCAATAAACATGGGGGTACTTTTATCTTTCAGTGATTCTGTTTTCTTCAGATAAATACCTAAGAACTGAAATTGCTGGATCACATTGTAGTTCTATTTTTTATCTTTTTGAAGAACCTCCATATGTTTTTCATAGTGGCTGCACCAATTTACTTTCCCACCAACAGTGAACTTTTTTCCACTTCCTAACCAGTATTTGTTATTTCTTGTTGTTTTGGTAATAGCCATTCTAACAGATGTGAAGTGATACCTCATTGTGGTTTTGATTTGTATTTCCCTGATGATTAATGATTTTGAACATCTTTTTATATACCTGTTGCCCACCTGTATGTCTTCTTTGGAAAAATGTCTATTTAGATCTGCCCAGTTTTCAAATGGATTTTTTTTTTTTAAAGATTTTATTTATTTATTTCAGAGAGAGAGAATGAGAGAGAGCACATGAGAGGGGGGAGGGGCAGAGGGAGAAGCAGGCTCCCTGCCGAGCAGGGATCCCGATGCGGGACTCAATCCAGGGACTCCAGGATCATGACCTGAGCCGAAGGCAGTCGCTTAACCAACTGAGCCACCCAGGCGCCCTAAATGGATTTTTTCTTTTTTTTTTGCTGTTGAGTTGTATGAATTCTTACATTTTGGGTATTAGCCTCTTATCAGATATATATGCTTTGCAAATATTTTCTCCCATTCAGCAGGTTGCCTTTCATTTTGTTGATGGTTGCCTTTGCTATGTAGAAGCTTTTTATTTTAATGTAGTTCTACTTGTTTATTTTTCCTTTTGTTGCTTTTGCTTTTGGTGTCAGATTCAAAAAGTCAATGCCAAGTCTATGTCAAGGAGCTTACTGCCTATGTTGTCATCTAGGAGTTTTACGGTTTCAGGTTTTACATTCAAGTCTTAAATCCATTTGGGGTTGATTTTTGTGTATGTTTTAAGATGGTGTTCAAGTTTCATTCTTTTACATGTGGCTGTCCAGTCTTCCCCTCACCATTTATTGAAGAGATTATTCTTTCCCCATTGTATGTTCTTGGCTCCTTTGTCATAAATTAATTGACCATAAATGCTTGGGTTTATTTCTGGGCTCTCTAGTCTATTCCAGTGATCTATTGTTTCTATGCCAATACCATTCTGTTTTAATGACTATAGCTTTTTAATGGAGTTTAAAGTCAGGGAGCATGATGCCTCCATCTTTGTTCGTCTTTCTCAAGATTGCTTTGGCTGTTTGGGGTCTCTTGTGGTTCCACACAAATTTTAGGATTGTTTGTTCTAGTTCCATGAGAAATGCCATTAGAATTTTGATAGTGATTACACTGAATTTGTAGACTGCTTTAGGTAGTATGGACACTTTAATGATACTGAGTCCTCCAAACCATGAGCATGGAATATTTTTCCATTTATTTGTGTTGTCTTTAATTTTTTTCATTAATGTCTTGTAGTTTTCAATATATATGTCTCTCACCTCCTTGATTAAATTTAGTCCTAGCTATTTTATGCTTTCTGATGCAACTGTAAATGGGATTGTTTTCTTAAATTTCTCTTTCTAATATTTTGTTATTAGTATACAGAAATGCAACAGACTTTTGTATTGATTTTGTATCCTGCAACTTTACTGAATTCATTTATTAGTTCCAACAGTTTTTTATTTTTTATTTTTTTTAATTTAATTTAATTTTTATTTTTTTTTTAAAGATTTTATTTATTTATTTGAGAGAGAGAGAATGAGAGACAGAGAGCATGAGAGGGAGGAGAGTCAGAGGGAGAAGCAGACTCCCTGCCGAGCAGGGAGCCCGACGCGGGACTCGATCCCGGGACTCCAGGATCATGACCTGAGCCGAAGGCAGTCGCTTAACCAACTGAGCCACCCAGGCGCCCAGTTCCAACAGTTTTTTAAAAATATTTTACCTATTTATTTGAGAGAGAGAGTGCACACGAGTGGGGGCAGAGGGAGAGGGAAAAGCAGACACTGAACATGGAGCCTGACGTGGCCCGATCTCAGGACCCTGACATCACAACTTGAGCTGAAACCAAGGGTCAACCGCTTAACCAGCTGCGCCACCCAGGCGCCCCATTCCAACAGTTTTTTAATGGAGTCTTTAGGGTTTTCTATATATATTATGTCATTTGCAAATAGTGACAGTTTTTTTTACTTCCTCCTTTCCAATTTGGATGTCTTTTATTTCTTTTTCTTATAGAATTGCTCTGGCTAGGACTTCCAACACTATGTTGAATAAAAGAGGCAAGAGTGGGCATCCCTGTCTTGTGCCTGATCTTAGGAGAAAAGCTTTCAGCTTTTCACCATTGAGTATGATGTTAGGTAAGGACTTGGCATATATGCCCTTTATTATGTTGAGGTATGTTCCCTCTCTACCCACTTTATTGAGAGTTTTTATCATAAACGGATGTTGAATTTTGTTATATACTTTTCTAGAATCTATTGAGATGATCATATAATTTTTACCCTTCTTTTTGTTAATGTGTTGTATAACACCGACTGATTTGTGGATTTTTTTTTTTAAAGATTTTATTTATTCAACAGAGAGAGAGCGCCCACAAGCAGGAGGAGTGGCAGGGAGAGGGAGAAGCAGGCTCCCCACTGAGCAAGGAGCCTGATGTGGGACTCAATCCCAGGACCCTGGGATCATGACCTGAGCTGAAGGCAGTTGCTTAACCAACTGAGTCACCCAGGCGCCCCTAATTTGATATTGAAATATCTCTGCATCCCTGGAATAAATCCCACTTGATCATGGCCTATGATACTTCTGAATTGTTGAATTCAGTTTGCTAATATTTTCTTGAGGATTTTTGTACTTGTGTTTATCAGGGATAATGAATGGCCCTAATTTTCTTGTGGCATCCTTGTCTGCTTTGCATCAAGGTAATGCTGGTCTCATAAAATTAGTTTGAAAGAGTTCCCTCCTCTTCTAAAAATAGTAAAGGTAATAGATTAATCATATATAAAGCTAGTATAAAGGCTAAAAGACAAAAGTAGGAAAAATAACTGTGATTACAATAATTAGTTAAGGGATACCAAAGATAAAAAGATGTAAAATGTGACATCAACAACAAAACCTGGGTGGGGGGAGAGTAAAAATACTAAGCTTTGGAATGGGATCAACTTAAAATAGACTGTTACAGAGGTGCCTGGGTGGCTCAGTGGTAGGGCTACTGCCTTCAGCTTGGGTCATGAGCCTTGGGGTACCGGGATCAAGCCCCGCATCAGGCTCCCTTCTCAGCAGGGAGTCTGCTTCTCCCTCTTCCACTCCTCCTGTTTGTGCTCTGTCAAATAAATAAAATCTTTCAAAAAAAAAAAAAACAGACTGTGGGGCGCCTGGTGGCTCAGTCGGTTGGGCGTCTGCCTTCGGCTCAGGTTGTGGTCCTGGAGTCCTGGGATCGAGCCCTGCATTGGGCTCCCTGCTCAGTGGGGAGCCTGCTTCTCCCTCTCCCTCTGCTCCTTCTCTCTCTTGCTCACTCTCTCCCTCAAATAAATAAATAAAATCTTTAAAACAAATAGACTGTTACAGATATAGGTTGTTATATATGTAGGCTTCATGATACCTCAAAACAAAACCTACAGTAAATACACAAAAGCGAAAGAGAAAGCAATGTAAGTATACCACTAAAGAAAGTCATCAAACCACAAAGGAAGAGAGTAAAAGAAAAGAAAGGAACAGAGAGGAACCACAGTAACAGCCAAAACAAATAACAAATGGCAATAATTACCTATCAATAATTACTTTATTTTAAATTATTTTTATTTTTTAATTGAAGTACAGCTGACACACAATGGTATGAATTATGAAGTATCCATAATTACTTTAAATGTAAGTAGACTAGGGGCGCCTGGGTGGCTCAGTCATTAAGCGTCTGCCTTCGGCTCAGGTCATGATCCCAGGGTCCTGGGATCAAGCCCCACATTGAGCTCCCTGCTCTGCAGGAAGCCTGCGTCTCCCTCTCCCACTCCCCCTGCTTGTGTTCCCTCTCTCGCTGTGTCTCTCTCTGTCAAATAAATAAATAAAATCTTAAAAAAATGTAAGTAGACTAAATTTTCCAATCAAAAGATATATAGAAGCATTCAGGATGAAAAAATAAGACCCATCTATATGCTACCTACAAGAGACTCACTTTAAATGTAAGAACACACACAGACCGAAAGTGAAGGGTTGGAAAAGATATTCTATGCAAATGGAAATAAAATGAAAGCTGGAGTAGCTATACTCATACCAGACAAAAGAGTCTTTTTTTTTTTTCTTAAATAAACTCTATGCCCAACATGGGGCTCGAATATACAATCCCGAGATCAAGAGTCACAGCGCCCCCAGACAAAATAGACTTTAAAACAAAGAGACAAAGATGGGCATTACATGATAAACAGGTCAATCCAACAAGAGGATATAATATTTGTAAATATTTATGCCAACAGAGGAACACCTAACTATATAAAGCAAATATTAACGACCTAAAGGGAGAAATAGCAAGACAGTAACAGAGGAGTTTACTACCCTATTTACATCAGTGGATAGATCATTCCAACAGAAAATAAGGAAATATCAACCTTAAATAACACTTTAGACCAGATGGAGTTAACAGATATATACAGAACAATCCATCCAAAAGCAACAGAATACACATTTTTTTCACGTGCATATGGAACCTTTTCCAAGAGAGATCAAATGTTAGACCACAAAACAAGCCTTAATAAATTTAAGAGGACTAAAATCATATCAAACATCTTTCCAACCACAATGGTATGAAACTAGAAACCAACTACAATAAGAAAACTGAAAAATTCACAAATGTGTGGAGATTAAACAACATGAACAACCAACGGGCTAAAGAAAAAAAATGAAAAAAGAAATAAATACTACCTTGAGACAAATGAAAATGTAAATATACCAAAATCTGTGGGATTCAGCAAAAGCATTTTTAAGAGGGAAGTTCATAGTAATAAAAACACCTACCTTAAGAAATAAAAGTCTTTTTATTTATTTATTTTTAAAGATTTTACTTATTTATTTGACAGAGAGAGACACAGCGAGAGAGGGAACACAAGCAGGGGGAGAGGGAGAGGGAGAAGCAGGCTTCCCGCGGAGCAGGGAGCCCCATGAGGGGCTCGATCCCAGGACCCTGAGATCATGACCTGAGCTTAAGGCAGACGCTTACTGACTGAGCCACCCAGGCGCCCCAAGAAATAAAAGTCTTAAAGAAACTGAATAGGAACTAGAAACTAGAAGGAATTAGAAAAAGGGAAAATGAAGTACAAAGTTAGTAGAGGAAGGAAATAAGATTAGAGCAGAAATAAATGAAATAAAGACTAAAAAAGACCCATGAAATGAAGAGGTAGGTCTTTGAAAAGATAAAATTGACAAGACTTTAGCTAGATTCACAAGAGAGACACACAGAGACAGAGAGACAAAGAGAGGGAGAGAATTCAGATACAATCAGAAAAAAAAAGAGGACATATTACAACTGACATCACAAATACAAAAGGTCATAAGAGACTTCTAAGACTAATTATATGCCAACAAACTGAACAACCTAGAAGAAATGGATAAATTCTTAGAAACACACAACTTATCAAGACTGAATCATGATGAAGTAAAAAGTGTGAACAGACCAATTACTAGTTAGAGGAGATTGAATCAATAATCAAAAACTTCCCAATGAAAAACCCAGGACCATATACCTTCATGGGTGAATTCTACCAAACATTCAAAGAAGATTAATACCAATCCTCAAACTCTTCCAAAATTTTTACTTTTACGGTGAGGGACAACAGTGAAGAATGTGATGGCCAGTAGTACAATTTGGTGCCATTTATCTGATTTGTGCCAAGATACTTGCCATTTTACCCACCACTGCTTTTGCATTATCAGTGCATATCAGGGCAAATGTCAACAGAGTGAAAAGGGCAAATAATGTCTTTCTGTTATTATGAAAATAATTCTGACCTAGAGAACCTCTGTAAAGCTCTCAGAGATATCTACATGTCGGAGGATCGTATTTTGAGAACAAATCAGGTTTCATGTTCTGGGATTGAAGAAGTGATCAGCTTCTCCAGAACCATATGCCCATCTGATTCCTGAAGAAAACTGGGATTCTGGTAGCCAGGAAGTTGAGGGAGATTGCCTGTTTAGTGGGCAACAAGAGTGTCTGCCACAACAGGGCAGTTTAGAAGTAATGATGAAGGAAAATGAGACATGAAGGCAGGGAACATTATTAGCAAGAGGGGAGCAGGAAAGAATGCTCCTAGGATCCACAGACTACGGATTTTGTAAGTAAGGGATGTTTACAAGTTAGGTAATAATACATCTCAGCAGTTGGGCAATGAGCATTTTAAACACATGAGAGAATGAAGAGCTCAGCTAATGGTTTAGAAAATGGACAAATGAACGATGGTCATTAGAGAGAAAACTGACCTTACCATTGTGGGAGGAGGTGAAATCAGTCTCTCTAGTGCCTGTATGTTTTCAAATTGCCAAGAATAAGACTTCTTCGAAAATATAGCTTAGTAGTTCAGAAGCTAAACATGCCATTATCCAAAAGAAATTTTAAAATGGGTCTTCAGTTAACCAGGAGCCATCATTTCCTATACAAGTCTTCCTTGTCTATGCTCTGTAAACTAAAGGTATTACAGAGACAAAACTTCAAAGTGGCATGAACGGTCCTGTGCAGTACAGGTTAACGCCTGATTATGGACACCTTAGCACTGCTGAACCAAGAGGGAAATGGCCATCTGCTTAGATAGGCTTCATTGCCAAAGTGTCTCCCAGGCAATTTTATGTGCTAGAAGGTCACAGAATAGAGGGTAATTTTGTATAACAATGGGTAATTCCAACGAGCCGTCATTCATTCTAAAGAAAGCACCTTAAACAGAAAAGCGGATTTGGGTTCCTAGAGAACATGTTTATACTACAGCACCTCATTTTCTATCAGGTATATGTTCCTAAAAGAATATGCAGAGAAAAATCATAGCATCATAATGTGGAAGAATCTTAAAGATCATCTAACTAACCACTCAAGGGTGAAATAATTTCTATAACAGGTAGTCATAAAAACCTTGTTCTAACTCCAACCCCACCTATGTGGGAGGAGAAAATAACCCTCACTCTACTGGGGTGGTTTAAAAAACTAAATTCTTTTTTTTTTTTTTTTTTAGGATTTTATTTACTTGACACAGAGAGAGAGACAGAGAGAGAGAGAGGGCGCGCGAGCACAAGCAGGGGAGGTGGCAGGCATAGGGAGAGGGAGAAGCAGACTCCCTGCTGAGCTAGGAGCCCGATGCGGGACTCGATCCCAGGACTCTGGGATCATGACCTGAGCTGAAGGGAGATGCTTAACCGACTGAGCCACCCAGGAGCCCCTAAAAGATTAAATTCTTTAATAGGTCAAGTGTCTATAGCAATAGGTGTATAGTATTTTGGCAATCTCATGATAATTATTAGTTATTCTAATAGTCAAGTCACTCTTGGAAGCTCATACTCAATTTCATATTCATTAAAACTCCCTAGATCTTTTCTACTCAAACTTCAAAAGGATTCTTTCATCCCTGACCCCTAGTTTCCTTTCCCAGAAGCAACCAACATAATGCATATGCTTGCTTATATGTACCTTCCCTTTATTCTTTTTAGACAAATGGGAGTGTACTATATACTGTTTTATACCTTTTAACAAAAATGTAGATAATAATTTTAAACTTTTTTAAACTTTAAATGCTCATCTTCCTAAAAGACATACTGGTTAATATCTCAGCTCTATTTTTTTTAAAAGGTTATTTATTTATTTGAGAGAGAGAGAGAACAGAGCAAGCCAGAGAGCATCTGTGGGGGTGCGGGCAGAGGGAGAGGGAGAAGCAGACTCCCCACTGAGCAGGGGGCCCGATTCAGGACTCAATCCCAGGGCCCTGAGCTCATGACCTGAGCCAAAGGCAGAAAGACACTTAACCAACTGAGCCACCCAGGCTCCCCTCTCAGCTCTATTATTTAATAGCCGGGTGACCACAGACACATTATGCAGTTTTTCTGATTCTATTTTTTTCTGTAAAATAAAAACATCAAGAGTACCTGTATTTCAAATGGCCACTGTAGCAATTAACTGGATGTAAAGTGCTTAGTATACAGTGCCCAAGACACAGTAAAAGTTCAGCAAATATTAGCCGCTGCTACTGATAGTAATAATAACAATATCTTGTTAATTTAATTGTCTTTCAGTCTCATGACATTGTCAATTTCTACTCAGACATACAGTGCTTAAGCTCTCCATCTGTTTAGTGGTTTGTCATGGTAGAGTTTTGACTTTTCATCATGCTTTCCCTTCCTTCTACTGGTAGAGGAATTTCTCTTTCTTGTGAAAAATCCACTCTTCCAACCTCATTCCACTACAGGAGTGGGCCGAACTCTACACAAAATACATGAAATAAGTTCTCCACAGGCCATAGAAATTCTTTCTTCCTCTGGTACTGGAAGGACTAAATTAAAATTGGAGCTGCCAATATCCATTTCTACTAATACAGGACAAAGGCTTGACTCAATAAAGCCAATTCAGGGGAAAGGAGAATAGGGAAATGAGCAAAGACAGAATGCTGATGACATTATTTGAGCCCCTGCCGGAAACTAATCAACTCTATTTGTGGGAACATATAAATTCCTTGTTTGCTTAAACTAGCTTGAGCAAGGATTCCATCATACCTGAGAAAGTCCTGACCACTATGTATCACCCACAAATTTATATACCTATTTTATATTTAGTCATGGAAGTTATTATAAAAATGTTGAACAAGACTAGACCAAAGGCAGAGTCTTGTGGTACACCACCTCCATCCTAGCTGACAAACACCTAGTAATCAATACTCTTTAAATATAGCTCTTCAGCCAGCTATAAAGTCACCCAACTATATCACCATCCAGTCCACGTTTCCTCAACATGTCCTCAAGAATATCATAAAAGGCTTTCTCAAATACCCTGAAGAAATCAAGGCACTCCAATCTACCTACCCAACAACTGTATTGGGAACAGAGAGAGAGGAAGTTTACAGTACCATGTTTAAGGACTTAATTTGGTTTCTAATAAGCAAAAGCTTTCTGCATTCTTTTGCTCATTCAGAAATATTAAATAATTACCATGGTGTCAGGATGGTATTATGGCAAGTGATAAATCTTGTGGGGGGGAGGGGCAGAGGGAGAGGGAGAAGCAGACACTGGGCTCCATTCCAGGACCCTAAGATCATGACCTGAGCTGAAGTCAGATGCTTAACCGACTGAGCCACCAGGTGTCCCTCAAAGCATTTTATATGTATTCCTCAAAACCATCCACTGTGGTAATTAATATAGTAATATAGTATCTCCTTTTAAAAAATTAAATGAAAATTTATTTTTATTCAAATATAATTAACAAAGTATTAGATTAGTTTCAGATGGACAATATGATTCAACAATTCCACACATTTCTCGGTGCTCATCAAGATTAAATATACTCTTAATCCCCCTCACCTCTGGCAACCATCAGTTTGTTTTCTCTATTTAAAAGTCTGGGTTTTTTGTCTCTTTTTCTTTATTTTGTTTCTTAAAAATCCCACACGAGTGAAATTACATGGCATTTGTCTTTCTCTGACATGTTTCACTTAGCATAACATCCTCTAGGTCTTATATTGTTGTAAATGACAAGATTCCATTCTTTTTTATAGCCGAGTAATATTCCATTGTATGTAAATACAGACACATATGCATCCACATCTTCTTTATCCATTCATTTATTGATGGATACTTGGGTTGCTCCTCTATCTTGGCTATTGTAAATAAGGCTGCACTAAACATAGGGGTGGCATATATCTTTTTGAATTAATGTTTTCATTTTCTTTCGGTAAATACCCAGTAGTGGGATTACTCGATCATACAGTAATTCTATTTTTAATTTTTTGAGGAACCTCCATACTGTTTACCACAGTGGCTGCTCCAGTTTGCATTCTCACCAAAAGCACACGGGGTTCCTTTTTTCCCACATCCTCGCTAAGGAGGCTCATTACTGGTATCCCTGTCTAACATTTGTTGTTTCTTGTGTTTTTAATTTTAGCTATTCTGATAGGTGTAAAGTGTTATCTCATTATGGTTTTAATAGTATTTTCTCTTAAAGATGAATGTACTAAGGCTAAATAGGTTAGGTAACTTGGCCAACATCATACAGCTACTAAGTGATAAAACTGGGACTCCAACTCAGGCAGTCTGGCTCCAGAACCCTTGCAGTAATAAAGAAGTGAGAATCAAAACTGAATGGTGTCACAAGAAGTCAAGGGAAAAGGGAGTTTCAAGAAGAGAATGGGCTGGTGTTAAGTAATCTCAGTAAGAAACTGAAATTGCAGGAAAGGGTAAGCACAGAAGCTAAGAAGCTAAACTGACTGCACTGGGTAAAGAAAAGCATGAAGTGGTGAAGGGAAGATAATTAGAATTTATTACAAGTCTACTGTGTGCCAGGACTTCTACATACGTTATCTCATTAAATCTCCTAATACCCCTATGAAGTAGATGATAGCTTTGTTTGATAGAAAAACAAACAGAGCCCTGGGAAGGTTAACTGATTTGTCCATAATTATCCAATTATTAAGTGGCAGGGCCAGGAGTTGAATCAAGGTATGTCTGAATCTGAAACTTATACTCTTCCCCTTTATATGCTGCTACTCCAAAGAAGTTCAGGCATGACCTGGAAGGAGAGTAAAAGTGACTCACAAACTTTCTATTATAACATTTTGTTCTAGGATTTTGCTAAAGATCAATGGAAGTTTAATGATCTCTAATTTTGAAATTTTGGATATTTGCCTGCCCAGTGTTCTCCTGGTTCTCTCCCATTTGCCAGGATTCCCTAAACAATAGGATCTCTGACTCCACGTGCAAATTTTTTCAATATTTTTCAATATGATTAATTTGGATTTGGACACTTGCACTCCGTCAAACCTCAAGATGCTTTGTCACAGCGTAAAAAGGATACTTGCTATTTTGTAGTCCTCTGGTAAAGCAAACTTACCTTCTGTAAAAAGAATAAAGACTGTTCAAGAGTTTTAATCTATTTTTGGATCTGGGTTTGCACATTAGTTCCAGTAAATCCTTAGTTTCATATTTTGATTTTTACTTAAAGTTGCATTATATGTTTCTGATTTTTCAGTATAAACATCCTCTGAAGTGAGACTGAAAAATCTGTCATAAGGCATTCAAGCCCTGCTAAACTATATTTCATTTTTAAACAACTTCTCCTTAGCTCAGCTCTTCTAAAAAAGACCAACAAAACCCCAAATACTAAATAACAACACTATATGAAATTTAGAATTTTGTAGAACATGCTTAACATATGGGGCTCACGAAATCCTATGGAAATTGAGAGGAGCAATTCATCTTTCAAGGGACAGAAAGTTTCTTAAATACCATGACTTAGAAAGACATCAGAGTACTCTGCTATTGGAAAGAATTCTGTCCTTAAAAATCTCTTTAACCAAGGTAGCGCATTAGTCAAAGCCAACAATGTAAGAGTAACTATATTCTAGTTAAGGATTTTTACTGCCTTTACTACTAAACATGCTCCTTATTCTAATACTCACAAATCCATTCAACAAAGTAATAAAATGGAGAAACACACAACTCTATAAGGCTCAGAAAAACAGATGTATCCTGTATTTGTAAGAGTCAATACAAAGTTTATGTCCTTGCTTGCAAAACTTCATTTTAGATGGGAGGACAGACTGGTAAGAATATAATCACAATAAAGATAAGCAAAGGGCTACAAGTACCCTACCCAGGGGGTGACTGACAGAGGGAAAAGAGACTTCATACTGGAGAGGACCTAAGGCATAAGTAAGAGTTTCCCAAGAAAAGAACAAGAATGCACACTCCAAGCAGGAGGAACAACCACTCAGAGGTGCACACGCAGGAACAAATATAATATATTCAAAGAACTACAAGTTGCTAGATTTGGTTGGAGTAAAGAGTACAGGGAGAGTAAAATTTGTATTTAACTTTCCAGGTATTAAGAAACTACTAAGGAATTAAAACAAGGGAATGATTTTACCATTTGTATATATAAAGGTAAAATTAATGGAAGGGAGTAGACTACAAGAGACTGAAAAGGACGGCTCCTAGCTGGATGCCTGTTGCAATAAACCAAGTAAGTCAGAAGGAGGGGGATGACAGAAGATTCAAGAGACATTCAGGATGTATGAGCAACCTGACTTCGTGAGATATCAGACACGTAGGTAATCAGTAAAGGAGTCAGGCATGATTAGAATTTCAGATTCAGATAGTTGGGAGATGATTCATTCCACAAATATTTACTGAGCACCTAATACATGCCAGGCACTATTCTAAGGGCTGAGGATATGCTATAAACCAAACAGACTAAAATCCCAGTCTCTGGAGCTTAAATTCAAGTAGATGGTATCCCATACCTGAAAAAGAAAGAAAAAAGAGGAGAAACAAACAGGTTTTAGTTTTGATTTGGACAGAGGCTGAAGAAAGATGAATGAGATTAGTTTTTTGGTTTTCTTTTAAACTTTCCTCAGTGGCCAGTACTCTAGGAAAAGAAATAGATTGGTCTTCAGTGCACGGTCTGAGGGACATCAGAATAATATATAAATACAAATGAAAACAATATAATTTTCCATCTATCTGACTGGCAAAGATGAAAAAGTTGAACAAATATCCAAGTTGGCAAGGATAGGGAAAAAATCAGGCATTCTGTTGTAGTTGCTGGGAATATAAATTGACAGAAACTCGGTAGAGGGCACTTTGGCACTATGTACAAAATGTAAATTACACATGCTCTTTTGGCCCAAAATTCTGTTTCTATAATTTATATGAAAAAGATAACAGGACAGGCACACAAAGATGTATGACAGGGCTCCTGGGTGGCTCAGTCGGTTAAGCGTCTGCCTTCGGCTTGGGTCATCATCCTCAGGATCCTGGGACCAAGCCATACGTCTCATGCTTGTTCTCTCTCTCTCAAATAAATAAACCAAATCTTAAAAAAAAAGATGTATGATACAGTTTGTTTCAGTGTTGTTTCTAATCGCCAAACAAGGCCCAGAAACAATGTAAATGTCCACCACAGCATAGATCTCTATCAAGGACAGATATCCATAGCATATTTTTGAGTGAACAGAAGGTTACAACACAGCATGTACTATATTAGCCTATTATGTTAAACTGATGTCTACATTAAGTATATATGATTCTTAAACAATATGTAGATGAGAAATTAGAAATGGAAGTTGAGATCTGGAAGGATGTTCTTGCAGTCATTTCTGAGTAGTAAGAATCTGGATGATTTGGGGCGCCTGGGTGGCTCAGTTGGTTGAGCGACTGCCTTCGGCTCAGGTCATGATCCTGGAGTCCCGGGATCGAGTCCCACATCGGGCTCCCTGCTCAGCGGGGAGTCTGCTTCTGCTTCTGACCCTCTCTCCTCTCGTGTTCTCTCTCTCATTCTCAGATAGATCAATAAAATCTTTAAAAAAAAAAAAAAAAGAATCTGGATGATTTTTAGTTTCTCTTTTATATTTTTCAGTATTTGATCTTTCATTATATTTAGAATTTTAAAGTTTTTTTTAAAAAGCTATTTTTATTTTAAAGGAAAAGGGAGAGATATTTACATATGTAAAGGTTTAGATTTATTATTATTATTTAAATATTAAATATTAATTAAATATTTTATTTATTTGTTTAGAGAGAGAGAGAGTGTGTGTGAGGGGAAGGGAAAGAATCTCCAGCAAAGCGGGGCTTGATCCCACAACCCTGAGATCATGACCTGCGCCGAAACCAAGACTGGGACGCTCAACCAACTGAGCCACCCAGGCGCCCCAGGTTTAGGTTTATTATAAGAAAAGGGGCTGGGAAAAAAAAAAAAAGAAAAGGGGCTGGAGTTAATGAGGAAATGGGCAGGTAGGTGAAAAAGAGCAGCAACAGTGGGAGTAGAAGGGGGAGGCAGAAAGGTAAGGATATTAAGTCAGTACATCCACTGTAGAAGTCACTGGGTAACAGGACTGGTCCCAAACAGGTGGGTGGCTCCTAAGAGCTGGGGAAATGGGTAGTTATACACAAACATCTCTATGACCTTCGTAGGCTGATATTCATAACCTAGAAACTACCTGTATTCATTTGATTCTAGCTGTTGAGAACTGAGTGGCATCTTTCATGCATGTGCAAATATGCAAAATCTTTGTTGGGAAATAAACAACAATCCCAAACCCCTCTCTGTGGCAACCAGAATCCTACCTGGAACAGGGCCAGAAAAAGCCATGTCTCCAGCACTTCTGAGAAAACTGTGGCTGCTGTTTATCAAATTAAAATGCAAAGCAGCTCACTCCAGTGTCACTGGGAACTGTCAGAAAGGGATTATGGTTCCCACCCCAAGGATGCAGGTCAGCTAAACAATACCCATCTTCTTGTGCTGGGAAGGAGGGAGAAGGAGAAAGATTAGGCCTGTTTCCAAATAGCAGTCCCGCCTGCTTGTTACCGTGGTAACCTCCTTTCCCTGAGCTGCTCTCATTTGTCTCTCTCTGCCTGACCTTCATGTTGCTCTGACAGTAACTGAGGAGGAGAAGGTGCTCGCCTGCCAGCTCAGCACTCAAGTTGAGGGCGCCGAGCAAGAAAAAGAGGCACTCAAAGTCCCACTCATTCTAGACTCTAAACAGTGACCCTAGAGTGATTAGAGTCCTGAAAGAGATTTCTGGTAGCCCCTGTCATTCCATCCTTCCTCCCCTGCTCTCAGGGCCACCTCACTTCTCTGATAAACCCTTCCAGTGTGAGGAACTGGGAGAGTCAAGTGGGTAGGTGAGAAGTCACAGGGAAAAGAAAAAACAAGGCATGACAGGCTGAAGAAGAGACGTAATAAAATATCAACTAAAAAATGCCTGAGACAATTATCAGTATAATGGTTAAGTATAGCTTTTAGTTTCCTCTCTCTTCAGGATTCATGCCATATGTTCAGTCAGTGGAGGTGTGAGAGCAATTAAGGTACTCAGGACAGGCTAGGGGAAGGGCCCAGATACTTAGCGCTTTTTATTGTTTTTCTTCAAGCCACAGATACAAAAAATTCAATCATTTAACAAATAATTATTGAGTACCCTCTATGTGTAGGTCCTGTGCTAGACAATGGGTATGGAGTGGTAAAAGAAACAGACTGGTAAATAAAGAGGAACTGGAAACATACTGAGGACTATACAGGGCAAGTGATAAGAGAACAATGTGAGCTGTCTAGGGTAGTCAGGGATGGAATCTCTGAAGAGGCTGGATTTAAGCTGAGACCTGAAAGATGAGGAGATACGGAGAACCTGGGGATAAGCAATAAAGGCAGAGGAAACGGCATACGCAAACCCCTAAGGCAGGAAAAAACTTGGCATATATTTGAGGCCCATATTTCATTTCCTATTACCAGACACACCCAGAAAAATATTTGAGTCTGCTGATTCTAGAAGCTTAGGAGGCCCGAGGAATGGGCAACATTAGAATAGCTAGCCAGATATTATCCACTAAGTTCACAGATGACTGAGTTATGACGATATTAATCATGAAATGATATGATCTATGGACAGAACTCTTACCCAATAGTTTAGAAAAATAAGCACTACAATACTGGAGTCAGTTCTCTAACAACAGCAGTCACTCTCCAAAAGACACGCTGTGTAAGAGTGGGGCTGATTTACATTAATCTTAAATGCCATCCCAAACCCACTACAACCCCATCACAGACTTTACCCTAACCCTAGTTAAACTGATTTATGTTGGAGTAATGAGCTTATAAAGGAGGTGGCAGGGACAGGTTTTAGTCGTAGTTTCCACTATTTAGCTGTATCACTTGAGGCAAGTCAGTTCACTTCTCCAAACTTCAACCTTATGAAGTTGGACTTTCTCAGTTACAGGTGACAGAAAACCAAGCCTGACTGGCTTAAACAAAAAGGGAATTTAATAGCGCTCACATAACTAAAAAAGACCAAATTAGGCATTGCCTGATATAAGGGCTCAAATGATGTTATGGAGGCCTAGTTTCTATCTTTGCCTCTCTTGGTACTGCCTTCTCTGGTCTAGCTTCATTTTTAGAAAGGCTTTCCTCCTGGGTGACAAGGTAGCTACAGTAGTTCAAGCCTTATAAGCTCTTAACTCCAAGCCCAGTGGAAAGATGTGTTGTTTTTTAACCACTCTAACAAAAATCCTGGGGTGCCTGGGTGGCTTAGTCCGTTAAGTGTCTGCCTTTGGCCCAGGTCATGATCCCAGGGTCCTGAGATCGAGCCCCACATCAGGCTCCTTGCTTAGCAGGGAGCCTGCTTCTCCCTCTCCCTCTGCTTGTGCTTTCCCTCTGTCAAATAAATAAATAAAATTGTAAAAAAAAAAAAAAATCCTGAAATTCAGTCTGATTGGACCAGCATCTATAGTTTAAGAGCCAATGTCCCTTAAAATCTTTATAATCTTTATATTTTGTAAATATTTGAGCATATTCCAAGTCTTCACATTTTCAGGTTTTTATTTTTAAAAACCACTGTATACATGCAGTTTGGTCTGCCTAGTATCCCTCTTCCTTATAGGAAAACTGCCCCCTCCCAGGCATCTTACTAGAAACTAGTAAGATGGGCAATCACAGTCTCTTCTCTCCAGTCACCTGGCTTCTAGGGTGGGTGCAGCATCAATTTCTTCTAAAATATTAGAAGAAGCTGTTGATAGAATATTTATTTCATTTTTTTAGAAGGTAAAGCCTTGCTTAATAAGCCTGTTCATGATATAAAACCCTTGGCACCTCTCCTACTCTTAAAAGTATTACATTTTTGCATCTTCCTCAAACAAAATACTTGAATGATCATCAAAGAGTTCCACCACAAAAGTAGTATTACGGCCAGGCAACAAACACATCCAATTCTACTACAGGAATAAATTATGGTTGGATCATCAGAGCATTCCGGATTACTCTCGAATATGGGCACTTTCTTGAAGACCAACTGGAATTTTCAGATTGCAAAAGGCCATATTATCAGGATTTCACTGTATCATGAATATTTTTGTATCAATTAGCTATTAATTTAAAACAATTTTAAATGTTGAAAGAATTCCTCTGAACAAACCATATTTGCAGGTGGATATTTAGGCTGTCCGAATTTTCACTTGTTCAAAAAGCTGAGAAAAATATCTTAATGGCTGAATCTCTTACACCTGTTTCACTCTTTTTACAGTGCTAAAGTCCTACATATGGGAATAGTGGCGTAAAAGGGTACGTATATTTTAAGGCTTTTGATATACACTACTCTATCAAACTTTCAGCAGGCTAAGTTAAAAAAAAAAAAAAAGTCTACCTTTCCAGGGTAATGTAATTTACCCTTCTCAGGACCTTTTTAGGTGTTACTAAGAGTGTTCAAAGTATTCTACTTTGAACTTATTTTGTCTTTATCCCTAAGGATGATAACATTTTCTGTTGTTGTTTTTTTTAATAAAGATTTTATTTATTTATTTGTCAAAGAGAGAGAGCACAAGCAGGGGGAGCGGCAGGCAGAGGGAGAAGCAGGCTCCTCGTGGAGCAAGGAGCCTGATGCAGGACTCGATCCCAGGATCCTGGGATCATGACCTGAGCTGAAGGCAGACACTTAACTGACTGAGCCACCCAGGTGTCCCTAACATTTTTCTGTTTTTAATGTCTCCCTAACCATAACCCTGTAAATTTACATTTATAGCCACTGCTCTTAAGGAGGTCTACACTAATTTTTGGATTCCTTTTCTGGGTTACAAATAACTACGCAAAACCCAGATATATAAAATATATAATATTTAACATACAACAAACAATACACACTATATATGGGGGTTT
Organism: Leptonychotes weddellii; assembly: GCF_054177405.1. Lineage (NCBI taxonomy): Eukaryota > Metazoa > Chordata > Mammalia > Carnivora > Phocidae > Leptonychotes > Leptonychotes weddellii. The sequence goes on along the minus strand of NC_138377.1, from coordinate 93,027,491 downwards.
ACCTCATGCCCCCCCCACTCCCATATGCATGACCTTATATTTAACCTTGGGTAAGATTCAAATAATTCAGATCTAAGAGCTTGAATACTGGGAAGAGTCGGAGTCCCTTGCAGGCCAGGGCAGTAAAAGGCTATATTTCTTAGAGCACAGGTCGGGAGTTGAGATTTTTAATCAGCAAGCCCCTGGCAGACAGAAAGACTTAAGTTCATAAATTAAATGGGGCCATGTGCAGTATGTGTTTTTTCTTCCTCTCTCCAACTTCTCCTGGTGGCTCTCTGACTTCCTAGTAAACTTGAATGTTTTAGCCTTTACCATAACCAGTATGATCAACCATACCACATTAATTTTTTGTCAGCATCTATTAGTCTTAGTTTTCACTGTGAATTCCATTAAGAACCTTTTAAAAGGAGTTTCCCAGATAAAAATTTTTATAATGAATAAGACTCTTAAATTTCTGGGTCTGTTTCCACTATGTAAAATTTCTTAACCATTTTATTCATAATTTTAACCTTGTAGAAAAGAAAATCTCATATAAAAGAATATCCCTGAAAACATCCATAGATATGGACTGTTTTAGGAAGTAATAGAGGAGGCTTTTGGTTTAGGAATAGATAAGGGAAGAAAGACTTCTTCAGACAGAAGGAAAGAGTGAAGATAAGTAGGAGATAATTAAGAGAAATGGACTTTGATAGCCAACCTGGGTTCAAACAGATCCTCCACTATTGGCTATTGCAATTTTAGGCAAGTCATTTAACTTCTTTAAGCCACAGTCTTCCCATTAGTAAAACAGAAATCATACTAGTACATAACTCATAGAATTATTGTGAGAATTAAATGAAATATCATATAAAAGCATTTAGCATTGTTTCCTGGCACACAGCCTGATAAATGTTAAATGCTGCTGCTGCAGTTTCTGTTTTTATTAAGGGTGCCCTAGGAATCCTCCAAATGGCCTTTGTCCACTGACCTTCACCTCACAACAAAGGTTAGAAAGTTTACAAGCCAGATAGGAGCTTTTCAGACTAAAAGCAGGCCAAGAGTTGGCTACTAAATCATTAATTTAAAAAGTCAAATGACGGGCGCCTGGGTGGCTCAGTTGGTTGAGCGGCTGCCTTCAGCTCAGGTCATGATCCTGGAGTCCTGGGATTGAGTCCCGCACTGGACTCCCCGCTCGGCGGGGAGTCGGCTTCTCCCTCTGACCCTCCCCCCTTTCTTGCTCTCTCTGTCTCATTCTTTCTCTCTCAAATAAATAATTTAAAAAATAAAAATAAAAAAATAAAAAGTCAAATGAGTTTGTTTCCTTTTTAGCTTTTCAAGCCCATCCTTATTTCAGGTTGGAACATGTGCACGTAAGGTGAGTGCACCTTCCCTAATTCTTGTTTTACTTTACAACCGGGCTCCATAAGAAGAGTGTCCATAAAATGGACAGTTCATCTGTGCAAGCCAGGAACAAACCCAGGAAAGAAAGTCCCAGAATGACATTCTGATGTGTAAACCACTTGATCTATATGAGTAGCTGAAACATTATCCTGCTTGCACTATTAAGTCTCAGAAAGAGGCTGCCATAATCTCCAGTAGTCTGTACATTCTTCTCCTTCTTGTAGAACAAACTACATAACCCACCAGCCCACACTTTGCCCAAGCAGATAAAAATGGTCAGCAGGTGACAAGTTGGTAATAATAATCCTATAATTCTCTAAGGAGTTAGAAAGAAAGCACTTAATCTCCACTTCAATGAGGCATTTAGCTAATCACTCGCCTGAGAAGGAATCTCTGAAAAAACAAATGGGTGGGACAGCTTCTAATAAGGGGAAAATGCCTACAGCACAAATACTTTAGCTGTCTTAAAGATCAGGGAGGTCTCCCTCTCCCTCAATCTGTTCCTCTTCTGCCTTCTATAATAAGCAGACCTTAATTCTGCAAGGAAGCTATCCTGGTTCCTATTACTTAGTTGTCTAGCACCTTCAAGATTTCTAGACATTGGCTGCGGTCACTTATGCTCTCTTGGCCTCAGTATCCTTACAAGATTAATAAAATGCTAGATTTTCAGTCTCTCTCTAAATTCGATTCTTGCCTAAATCCAAACTGTTATGACTGTCTTGGGGTAGCTATCCTTAACAGCACTGCTATTAACTTGAGCTTTATTACAAGGGTCTTCATCAAAATGAAAATCTCTACATTCAGACAAGCATTTGCAGTACAAAAATTAAACACTGCCAACCAAAATGACCTGAATGAGATAAAGGCAGCACCTAAAAAAACACAATGACTCTGGACTGACACTGGGCTTAGGGTCCAAGCATGACAGGTGTTAGGTTTTTTTTGAGCTCCACAGAGGTATGTGTATTTCAAATAAAATACATAGTGAAATAGTTCAGATGCATTTATCCCTTAGGCAATGAGATATCTTCTTTCAATCTAGGAAATATTAAAATGGCCTACATTGGAATGCTCTAGTGTTCCAGAGCCTAGTATTGTTTCCTTTCTTCTCCTTAGAGGTTTTGCTCAGGTTGCCAGAAGAGATTCTATGGATTTCTAGCCTCAAAGTTGGATTGATCTGATTGAGTAAAAGATTAGAGTGAGAGAGCAGGCACACACATGCAAGAACTAGCAAAAAACATGGGGCGCCTGGGTGGCTCAGTCAGTTAAGCGTCTGCCTTTGGCTCAGGTCATGATCCCAGGGTCCTGGGATCGAGCCCCGCATTGGGCTCTCTGCTCTGCGGGAAGCCTGCTTCTCCCTCTCCCACTCCCCCTGCTTGTGTTCCCCCTCTCTCTGTGTCTCTCTCTGTCAAATAAATAAATCTTTAAAAAAAAAAAAAAGAACTAGAAAAAACTAAATAAACCAAATCACAACTGTCAAGAGGGAGGAAGAGACCAATAACAAGTACATGTGGCAGAAATACATGCTTTTCAAGTTCATTGTTTACCTCATGTCCTCAAATCAACATCCAATTAATTCCAGTCTAAAGAGAAGCTCCTAGTAAAAGTTCACTGTGGGCATCATTCTTTTTATTTTTATTTTTTTTTTTAAGATTTTGTTTTATTTATTTGAGAGAGAGAGAGAATGAGAGAGAGCACATAGAGAGGGGGGAGGGTCAGAGGGAGAAGCAGACTCCCTGCCGAGCAGGGAGCCCGATGTGGGACTCGATCCCGGGACTCCAGGATCATGACCTGAGCCGAAGGCAGTTGCTTAACCAACTGAGCCACCCAGGCACCCTGTGGGCATCATTCTATGAGTAACCACTAACAGGCCCAAAGCAAATCTTTCTGTTCTCCCTCAAACTAAGGTTTTACTTAACAAATCAAAGAATTTCTTTTCGAATCTCCTGTAGAAAGAGGAAAAAAAAAACCTAGTCACATTCTAAGAAGTTCTTATTTCATATACAATATTTGAAGCCATGTGGCAAAGTACCAAGTTATTTCTTTTTCTTTCTTTTTTTTTTTTTAAGAGAGGGAGAGGGGGTTGCAAAGGGAGAGGGAGAAAGAACCCTAAGCAGGCTCCATGCAGGGCTGAGATCTTGACCTAGGCCAAAATCAACTGTCGGATGCTTAAGCTACTGAGCCACCCAGGCACCCCAGCAAAGTACCAAGTTATCTCATTACCATCCTAAAAAGACTAGATTTTCCATTCAGAGGCAAAGTCTATATTCTCACATATATTTAGAAGGATGTTATCGTAGTACCTTGTCTTTGTTTCACAGAGCTCAGGAAGTGATACTTTGTACTTTATAACTTGAGGTAAGGTCTCAGAATTTTTATTTTATTATTTATTTATTTATTTTTTAAAGATTTTATTTATTTATTTGAGAGAGAGAGAGAATGAGAGAGAGAGCATGAGGGGGGGAGGGTCAGAGGGAGAAGCAGACTCCCCACCGAGCAGGGAGCCTGATGTGGGACTCGATCCCAGGACTCCAGGATCATGACCTGAGCTGAAGGCAGTCGCTTAACCAACTGAGCCACCCAGGCGCCCCAAGGCCTCAGAATTTTTAAACTCCCAGCCCTATATTCTTTTTTGGAATATAGGAGACATAGCAACAATGTCCACAGCAGCAATGTTTACATAGCAAAAATGCTGGAAAGAACCCAAATCTCCCTCAATAGACTGGTGATACATATTTTCATATATTCATAGAGTGGAATACTATAAGTAGTGAAAATAAATTAATTACACTGCACATATCAACATGGGACAAGGAAAAAAAAACGCATGACATACTGGTTCCATTTGTTATTTTTTAAAAGATTTTATTTTTAAGTAATTTCTATTCCTAATGCGGGGCTCAAACTTATAACCCCAAGATCAAGAGATGCATGCTCTGCCTAAAGCCAGCTAGGCACCCCCATAATGATCCCATTTAAATCAAGAACAAAATCAAGCAAAACTAAGAAAGATTGCTCAGTGATACAGACAAATGGAAAAAAAATATAAAGATAAGCAGGTGAATGATAAATATAAAATATCAGTGGGAGGTACAGAGGAAGGAGCAGGTGACCCTCATTAGGAAAGGGTCACCCAGGAGGTTCTAAACCTGAAGTGCTGTTAATACTTTACTTAAAGTAGGTAACGGGTACAGGTGTTCTTGTTATTGTTCTTCATGAAACAGTTTAAAACCAAGAGAAAGAAATAAATCATACCCAAAGGCAAAATATTCCTTATTATCTAGTGCCTACACATTGCTACAATGAGGAACAGGCCAAGCTATCCTGATGACCTCTTTAGGTAGTACAGAGATTCTACTAACCACATTAGTTTTCAAAAAAATTAAGCTACAGAGTCCACTTCCATAGCATCTCAGGTGAATGATAATTTTCCTTTGTAGCACTTACCTCACAAAATGACTTTTTGTAATGTCTCCCTTCCACGATAAACTAGAAATTCCGTGAAAGAGAGTATCCCCTCCTCCAACACTCTATCTCAGGGCCTTAGCACAATGCCTGATCATGGGAAGTACTCAGTGACTTTTTTTTTTTTTTAAGATTTTATTTATTTATTTGAGAGAGAGAGAATGAGAGACAGAGAGCACGAGAGGGAAGAGGGCAGAGGGAGAAGCAGACCCCCCGCCGAGCAGGGAGCCCGATGTGGGACTCGATCCCGGGACTCCAGGACCATGACCTGAGCCGAAGGCAGTCGCTTAACCAACTGAGCCACCCAGGCGCCCCCTCAGTAACTATTTTTTGAACAAATGGATAAATGGATGACTTGAAGAATCTAAGTTTGGTAACTTTTGCTAGTCTCTCCATAGATGTAGGAAAACACACTATAGCTTTCCAGCAACTTGATGTTTCATCCCTCTTATTAGGCATTCTGACCACTGTCCTAGAACTCGGTACTTATTTCAGCATTTATGTAACTTTATATAACAGCATTTAAGTTTACTGAGGCCCTCCTGTAAGTGCTGAAAATACAGCATTGACAGGATTGACAGTCTCATTTATCTACATAATAGTCACTCCATGTAAAAGAAGAATGGTAAGATAGCCTCCATCCAAACCCCCACAAACCTCTTAAGACACTGAAATGTGTACAAAGACAAAGCTGAGATTTCAACAACTGGTGGGTGGCAAAGATCCACACTTTGGAGAACAATGGGCTGCTATTTCCTTCAGCTGCTCTAAACGATGAACTAATTCCTTAGTCTTTACCATCTTTGTGAGTTAAATTAGATCATTCTTTGTTCTGCAGAGTAGCTTCTCATAAAATACTGAATAAACAGCAAAGCACTGTCCTTCTGGAACCTCTTCTAGAAAACAACAGGCAGAGACAATCACTCATAGGAAAAAAAGCTATAAAGGAAAGAAATTATTATGTTGAAGATGAACATCTCTGTTCTGGAGATAAAAGAGAGGAGCCATAAGTTGCCACGTTATAGCGGCCTCTCTGCCTCCAATATATGGGAAAGGTTAAAATTAGAGACAACTAATGAAAAAGCATTAAATAGTGGTTCTAAAAACTTCAGAACTATTTTGTTTCACTAAACTCAAGACTTTTGCTGCCTTTCGTTCTGTTTCAATACAGTCATCATTCTACCCAGCATTCCTTTAAAGGCCATGGTAGAAAATGCTGCTGACACCTATTATCAGCTCAAGTTATTTCTGACTCCCTTCTTCCATAAGCCAGCCAACCTAAAAGTTAAGAAATCAAAGATGGTAGTGTGGTTAGGGAGGACATGAAGGGGACAACCAGCACCGCTAAGAATGAACTTTGTTTCTACCGTGTTAGGTAATCAAGTTCTCCTTGAAAATTTAAAAAGGTTGTCAGTAATTTGACTTCACAAGGCATATTTCCATTTGTATATTATCTCAATTAAAAATATGCATTTCCAGGGGCCGCTGGGTGGCTCAGTCCGTTAAGCATCTGACTCCTGATCTCAGCGTCATGAGTTCAAGCCCTGCACTGGGCTCCAGGTTGGGCATGGAGCCTACTTAAAAAAAAATATGTGTGTGTGTGTGTTTGTGTGTGTGTCCGCGTATACACATATGCATACAAGCATTCAAAATCTCTTAGATTCAGTTTCCTCCTCTGTGAATCATTGTTTACGGGACAATAAGTTGGCATTCAGAATGCTGAAGTAAACTAAGGATACTGAGCACCCAATTAGGTGCTAAATAGCTACACAAAAAACTAGTTAAGATTTAGAAATAAAACATATTTATTACTATATTCAAAGGGAATACATACACAATTTACCAAGAACTGGGAAACTGAACCCAGTAAAAAGCACTCACAATTTGCTATAGAATTGAAAAAAAATCTATTACATTCAAGTTATCACCTAAAGACAACAGCAACAAATACACACCCAGGGTTACCACCAGCAAGCATAGGCCTTTGTGAATGAGAGAGAAGTTGCCTTCCCATGCTAACCAGGTTTAAAGTATGGTGAAATCAGACTGGATTTCAATCCTTAATTCAACCTCCCTCAGTAGAGGACCTTCCTGAAGGCCACCCTGTACAACTGAGGGTGACTGCTCTACATACACGTGTTGTTCTCTTCTCTCTTCCAGAAGCTCATTAAAATGAAAACACCTAAGTAGAAAAAGAGGTGTAAAGCCTTGAGGACAAGGAGAGCAAGAGAGATAAGAATAGCAGACATGAGATGTCAAAAACATTTTGGAAACTAGAAAGCAGATGGACAGGGACGCCTGGGTGGTTCAGTTGGTTAAGCAACTGCCTTCGGCTCAGGTCATGGTCCTGGAGTCCCAGGATCGAGTCCCACATCGGGCTCCCTGCTCGGCAGGGAGTCTGCTTCTCCTTCTGACCCTCCCCGCTCTCATGCTCTCTCTCTCTCAAATAAATAAATAAAAATATTAAAAAAAAAAAAAGCAGATGGACAAACACTAATCTAGCAGACCAAAGGAAGTTAAAACCCTTTTAAAAGTGTAAGAGACGTAAGCCTGTAAGCTGGGAGTGAAAGAACTATGCTAGCAAACATTCAAAACTCAGGAAAAGCTTAGTAGCATCAGGTACTTCTAAAAAGAGGGTAAAATTCAAAAAAAAGATCAGCTCATAGTCTTAATCAGACCTCTAGACTATCTCTACTGCCCAGTGCAGCCTCCCATCTCCCTACCCTACCCCTCAGGACTCTAGCTGAAGTCTGAAGGTTTAGTCTCTGTATATGTTGGACATCCAGGCTCTGTACTCACCCACACCAAGCACAACTGAGAATACGGATAAAATACAACACTGAGAGTACCAGTGAAACACAAAACCCTTTTCCCTTCACTGGGCTCTGTGCGAGCAGGCAAAAGATTAGTTGATTCCTCTGAGGGAAAAATGACTTGCCTAAGACAAAAGGACCTGCAGACACTGGCAGTTGGATGACCCCGAGTAAAGGGTCAATCACTCTTAATCTCTTAATCTCTTAAGACTCTTAATCTCAGGAAACAAACTGAGGGTTGCTGGAGTGGAGGGGGGTGGGAGGGGAGTGGCTGGGTGATGGACACTGGGGAGGGTATGTGTTGTAATGAGGACTGTATATTGTGTAAGGCTGATGAATCACAGACCTGTACCCCTGAAACAAATAATACATTATATGTTAATTTAAAAAAGAACTGTAGTGTCTTTTATTATTTTTTAAAGATGTATTTACTTTTTTAAATTTAAAATCTTTTTTTAAAAGATTTTATTTATTTATTTGACACAGAGAGCACAAGCAGGGGGAGCAGCAGGCAGAGGGAGAAGCAGACTCCTCGCTGAGCAGGGAGCCCGATCTGGGGCTCCATCCCAGGACCCTGAGATCATGACCTGACCCAAAGGCAGATGCTTAACCAACCGAGCAACCCAGGCTCCCCTAATTATTTATTTTTTTAAAGACTTACTTATTTACTTGTGGCGGGAGAGGGAGAGTAGGGGGGAGGGGCAGAGGGAGAGACAAGTCTTAAGCAGACTCCTGTTCAGCACAGAGCCCTACGTGCAGCTCAATCTCATGACCCAAGATCATGACCTGAGCCAAAACCAAGAGTCAGGTACTTAACCAACTGTGCCACCCAGGCGCCCCTGTAGTGTCTCACTTTTAAATACAAGTAGATAATCAAGATTGACAAGACATTTGATAAAAACCCTCTGAGTTGAAACTAAACAATGAATGAACTCATAGCAAACAGACACAATGCAGGAAAAAAAAAAACACAATAAAAAAAGCTATCACATCAAACATAAGATATTATCCATGGAAGCAGAACAAGAGATAGCTCCTTGCTCAGCGGGGAGCCTGCCTCTCCCTCTGCCTGCTGCTCCCCCTGCTTGTGCACTCACGCTCTCTGGCAAATAAATAAATAAAATCTTTAAAAAAGAAAAAAAAAAAAAAAGAAAGGGCTGTCTAGAACTTATCTACTAGGACAGATGAAAAGAAACCCACACCAAAGCACATCATAATAAAAGTTCAGAATAACAAAAATAAAAATACAGTATCTTCAAAAGGTAAAATTATTAGGTCAAATGGATGAAAATACCATTTTTATAGGCCAAAAATTGCTAACAGCAATTGCTTATAGCTCAACCTACTATTTCCAATCTTGAATTTAATACCTAGACAAACTTTCTGGACTTTTAAGTTCCCCAAAAATTTACCTCCCATACCCCCTTTTCTCAGAAAACTACTACTGGAAGATGTGCTCCAGTGCAAGGAAATAAACTGAGAAAGAGCAAGACATGGCATCCAGAAAGAAGAAGATCCAACATAGAAGAAAATTCCAAGGATAAATCCTAGGACAAAAACTATGTAGCTGGCCTAGAAAGCCACCAGTCCACATTTAGAGAAACAGTGCTCACGAAGTAATGTCTCTAAGGTGAAAAAAACTAAAAAAAAAAATCAAAAAAAAAATTTTTTTTTTAAGATTTTATTTATTTATTTGACAGAGAGAGACACAGTGAGAGAGGGAACACAAGCAGGCTCCTCGCTGAGCAAGGAGCCTGATGTGGGGCTCAATCCCAGGACTCTGGGATCATGACCTGAGCTGAAGGCAGACACTCAACGACTGAACCACCCAGGCGCCCCTGTGGCAAAATATTTTAAAACAGAGGAAGGTAAAGTATAAACCACTAGTAAGCTTATTACAAAAAAAAAAAAAA
>NC_138377.1:93001202-93017420 GCF_054177405.1 Leptonychotes weddellii | reverse complement strand
CGGAGCGGGGAGTCCGATGCGGAGCTCGATCCCAGGACCCTGGGATCATGACCTGAGCCGAAGGCAGACGCTTAACGACTGAGCCACCCAGGCGCCCCAAAGTTTTTTCACTTTTATATGAACAGTTTCCTCTGCCATTGAGAATATAGTTTTTTGTGGCTCTGTAATATTCCTTATACAGATAAACTGGAATTTAACTTGCTTCCTATAATTAGAATTTTGGGTTGCTTGTATTTTTTTCCATAAGTCATTGCAAAATGTTTCTAATTACTTACTTGTGATAAGCTCCTAACAAGTGGAATTGTAGGGTATAAACATTTTCAATTCATATTCTTGGGGTGCCTGAGTGGCTCAGTTGGTTAAGAGTCTGCCTTCAGCGGCACCCTGCTCAGTGGGAAGCCTGCTTCTCCCTCTCCCACTCTCCCTGCTTGTGTTCCCTCTCTTGCTGTGTCTCTATCAAATAAATAAAAAATCTTTAAAAAAAGAAAAAAGAGTCTGCCTTCAGCTCAGGTCATGATCTAGGGTTCTGGGATCAAGCCCCACATTGGGGCTCCCAGTTCAGCGGGGAGTCTGCTTCTCCTTCTCCCTCCCCCTGCTCATACTCTCTCTCTCAAATAAATAATAAATAAAATATCTTAAAAAATACATATTCTTGAGCTCCTGGGTGGCTCAGTTGGTTGAGCGACTGTCTTTGGCTCAGGTCATGATCCGGAGTCCTGGAATCGAGTCCCACATTGGGCTCCCCCTGCTCAGCAGGAAGCCTGCTTCTCCCTCTGCCTCTATGTGGCACTCCTGCTTGTGCTCTCTCTGTGTCAAATAAATAAATAAAATCTTTTAGAAAAATACATATTCTTGGGGCGCCTGGGTGGCTCAGTCAGTTAAGCGTCTGCCTTCGGTTCAGGTCGTGATCCTAGAGTCCCGGGATCAAGCCCCACATCGGGTTCCCTGCTTGGCGGGGAGTCTGCTTCTCCCTCTGTCCTCTGTCCTTCACCCTGCTCGTGCTCTCTGGCTCTCACTCTCTCAAATAAATAAATAAAATCTTAAAAAAATATATATACATATCCTTAAACTGTCTTCTAGTAAAGTTATATCAAATAACTTTTCTAATAAAAGGACATGAGATGCTTTATATCCTGATTACAATGGCCAGTTTAGTTTTGTTTTCGTCTTTTTTACATGAACTTTGTTAAGGTATAACTGATATACAATGAATTGTGCGAACTTAAATTATACAGTCTGGAGCTCCTGGGTGGCTCATTCAGTTAAGCGTCTGCCTTTGGCTCAGGTCATGATCCTGGGGTCCTGGGATCGAGTTCCACCATCAGGCTCCCTGCTCAGCGGGGCGTCTGCTTCTCCCTCTGCCCCTCCCCCCACACGTTCTCTCTCTCGCTTGCTCAAAAAAAACCCTTTTTTTTTTTAAACTAGTTTTTTGTTTTGTTTTGTTTTTTTAAAGATTTTATTTATTTATTTGACAGAGAGAGACACAGCGAGAGAGGGAACACAAGCAGGGGGAGTGGGAGAGGGAGAAGCAGGCCTCCTGCGGAGCAGGGAGCCCGATGTGGGGCTCGATCCCAGGACCCTGGGATCACGACCTGAGCCGAAGGCAGACGCTTAACCAACTGAGCCACCCAGGCGCCCCCAAAAAAACTCTTTTTTAAAAAAAGATTTTTATGTATTTATTTGACACAGGGAGAAACAGAGCAGAAGCAGGGGGAGCAGCAGGCAGAGGGAGAGGAAGGAGCAGGCTAGGCTCCCTGCTGAGCAAAGAGCCGGATACAGGGCTGAATCCCATGACCCTGAGCTGAAAGCAGACGCTTAACCAACTGAGCCACCCAGGTGCCCCTCCAAAAAAAAAAAAAAAAAATCTTTAAAGAAATTATATAATCTACTAAGTCTGACATGTATAATACTGTGAAATCATCACCATAATCAAGAGAGTGAATTTATCAGTCATACACTGAAGTTGCTTCATGCCTCCTTGTAACCCTCCATTATGGTCTTTCTCAGTCTTTCCAGATCTTCCCTTGCCTTCCCCATCCCATTCCTAACCAAACATTGATCTGCTTCCTGTCACTACAGTTTTCATTTTTGAGAATTTCATATAAACAAAACCATACAATATATACTCTTTATTTTATATAGTTTCTTTTGCTCAGGATTATTATTTTGAGATTCATTCATGTTGTGTATGTCAACATAGCATTCCTTTTTATTGATGAGTAATAATTTATTGCACAGGTACACCAAAATTTGCTTATCCATTAACCACTTAATGGACATTTGAGCTGTCTCCAGTTTTGGGCTATTACAAATAAAACTTTTATGAATGTTTATGAATAAGACTATATGAACAAAGTAAATACCTTGTAATGCAATGAGTAGAGGTTATGCTAGGTAAGTGCTTAATTTTTTTTTTTTTTTAAGATTGATTTATTTATTTGACAAACAGAAAGAGCGAGCATGCACAAGCAGGGAGGGAGGGGCAGAGGGAGAGGGAAAGAGAAAATCCAAGCACACTCCCCACCAAGTGTGGAGCCCCATGTGGGGCTCGATCCCAGGACCGAGATCATGACCTGAGCCGAAATCAAGAGTCGGATACTTAACCCACTGAGCCACCCAGGCACCCCGTAAGTGCCAATTTCTTAAAAAAATTGTGAAACTGTTTCCCAAAGTGCTTCTATCATTTTATATTCCCATTAATAGTATAAAACAGTTCCGGTTGCTCCTCAAAGATACTGTGTATAGTTAAATCTTTTTAGTTCTAGATATTCTAATAAAAGAATCTAGTGGTGTCTCATTATAGGTTTAACTTACATTTCCTTGTTGGCCAAAGATGTTGGAAATCTTTTCATGAACTTATATTTGGTGAAGTTATCTGTTCAAATTTGTTGAACATTTTTTATCAGGTTGTTTATTTTCTTATTACTGAATATCCAGAGTTCTTCATATATTCTGGATACAAGTCCTTTATCAGATATGTGATTTGCAATTATTTCTTCCCAAATCAGTGGCCTGCCTTTTCATTTTCTTAATGGTGCCTTTCAAAGAGCCAAACTTCCAGATTTGAATCAAGTCCAGTTTATCAATTTTTCGTTTTATAGACTGTACTCCTGAAGTCGTATCTAAGAATCTTTACCTAACCCAAGATCATAAAGGCTACTTTTATTATTTTCTCCAGAAATTTTATATTCTTAGATTTTACATTTGTCTAAATCCATTTTGAATTAAATTTTGTATATGTTGTGAGGTTTAGGTAGACTTCACTTTTTGGAACATGGATATCTAATAGTTCCAGTACCCTTTGTTAAAGCTATCCTTTCTCTGTTGAATTGCCTTTACACTTCTATAGGAAATCAATTGACCATTTATGTATAGGTCAATTTCTGGACTCTTTTCCATTGATCCACATTTTTGGCTATCTCAATGTCCATGCCACACTGTTGTAATCGTTATAGATTTAAAGTAAGAATTGAAGTCAGATAGTGTAAGTGCATTTCCCTATGAATTTTAAAACCTGCTTGTCACTTTCTTCTATTAAAAAGCCTGCTAAGAATTAGGACTCACTGGTCTATCAATCAATTTGAGGAGAACTGACATAGTAACACTGCTGAGTCTTTCCATCCATGAACATGGTAAAGCTCTCCATTTATTTAGAACTTTTTATGTTTCTTTCAGTAATGTTTTATAGTTTTTATTGTAGAGGTCTTACACATCTTTTGTCAGATTTACTCCTATGTAATACTTCTGATGCTATAAGTGGTATTTTAAAAATTTCAATGTGATTGCCAGTATATAGAAATACAATTGATTTTTATACACTGAATTTCTGTCCTGCAATATTGCTAAACTCACATATTTGTTTTAACAGCTTTTTTTGTAGCTTCCTTCTCATTTTCTACATAGATGATCATAGCATCTATAAAGACAGTTTTATTTCTTCCTTTCCAATATGTATGCCTTTTATTTATTTCTCTGGTCTTATCAGACTAGCTAGAACCTTCAGTGTAATGATGGATAGAAGTGCAGTGTAATGATGGAAAGAAGACCTTATCTTGGTCTTTATTCTAAGGCAAAAACATTGTTTTTCACCATTAGCTATGATATTAGCTGTAGGTTTATGGTAGATACTCTTTATCAGGAAGAGAGTCCCTTCTATTCCTACTTTCTTGAGCAAGGTGAGGCAAATGAGGCAAAGGAGGCATGAAAAGTACTCACTTCATGTGTAAAAAATTTAAAGGAGTACCAAAAAACTCGGTAATCAAGATAAATGATATCTTAATGCAATATTTTTTTTAAAGCTCAAAATTAATGCAAAACCCACAATGAACAAAATATCAAAAATAAAGACTGACTGGATTGTTACTAGTGATTTTTCCTTTTGCCTCTGGCTCCAGTATGGCTCTGCATGGCACAGTTATCGAAGCCAGGAAGAAGAACGGGCATTGCAGGCAGAAGGAAGAGCATACACAAAGGCCAAAAGGTTGGAATGTGCCTGGGGCATTTGAGGTATATGAAGGAAGTCAGTATGACAGGAAAAGAGTGAGAGAGGCAGAGGAGAGAATAAAAGAGGTCAGACTGAATATAGGGGCTAGATGATGTCAGTGACCATAAGAACTTTGATGGGGCGCCTGGGTGGCTCAGTTGGTTAAGCGACTGCCTTCGGCTCAGGTCATGATCCTGGAGTCCTGGGATCAAGTTCCACATCGGGCTCCCTGCTCAGCGGGATGTCTGCTTCTCCCTCTGGCCCTCATCCCACTTGTGCGCTTGCTCTCTCTCAAATAAATAAATAAAATCTTTTAAAAAAAGAAAAAAAATAACTTTGAGTTTTTCTGAATGATATGGGAAGCCACAACACAGTTTTAAGTAGAAGAGTGAAATAATCTGACATGTTTTAAAAGAATCACTCTGACTGCTATGTTGAGAAAAGATTATAGGGCACTAAAGACAAGGAGACAAGTTAAGAACTATTAAAATAATCCAGAAGTTAAACAGTGGTTTGGACCAGCTGGTAGCAGTGGAGGTAGTGAGAAGAGGTTGGATTCTAAATATATTAAAGATAAAGCCAGTAGGATTCTCGGTGGATTGAGTGTGGGGAAAGGGAGGATGAGGAGTCAAGAATGATTCCTTGGCCCAAGAAATTAGAAAAATGGGATTGCTATTTGCTGAGATGAGTAAGACTGAGGGAGGATCAGGTTTCAGAGAAAAAAATCAGGAGTCTGGTTTTAGACAAATCAGTTTGAAATGCCTATCAGGTATCTAAGTCAAAATGTCAAAAAAGCAGATGAATATATGAGACTGACAATAATTTTTAAACTGTCAGCATATAAATGAGAGCAAAGGAGATAAGAGAGTGGTACGACAGAATAGATAGTCTGAGGACTGAGCCCAGGGACACTTCAATGTTTAGAGGTTGGAGAGATTAAAATAAGATGCAAAGGAGACCAAGGTAAAGTGAGAAAAAGAAAAAATTACAAGAATGTGGTATTCTGGAAGTCAGGTGAAGAAAGTATATGAAGGAGAGAGTAATCAAATCAAGTAAGATGAAGATTGAAGAATTGAGAACTACCAAGAAAGTGAAAAGACATTCCATTAGAGAATGGGAGAAAATATTTGCGAATCATATAGCTGTTTGTTGTTGTTTTTTTAGATTTTTATTAATTAATTAATTTACTTATTTTGAGAGAGAATGAGAGACAGAGAGTACATGAGAGGGGGGAGGGTCAGAGGGAGAAGCAGACTCCCTGCTGAGCAGGGAGCCCCATGCGGGACTCAATCCTGGAACTCCAGGATCATGACCTGAGTGGAAGGCAGTCGCTTAACCAACTGAGCCACCCAGGTGCCCTCATATATCTGTTGTTAAAGGACTTGTATCAAGAATATATTTTAGGGGCGCCTGGGTGGCTCAGTCAGTTAAGTGTCTGCCTTTGGCTCAGGTCATGATCCCAGGGTCCTGGGATCGAGCCCTGAATCGGGCTCCCTGTTCAGCGGAGAGCCTGCTTCTCCCCCTCCCTCTGCTGCTCCCCCTGCTTGTGTGCACTCTCTCTCTCTCTGTCAGATGAATAAATAAAATCTTAAAAAAAAAAAAAAAGAATATATTTTAAAGACTCTTACAACTCAACAATAAAAAGACAACCCAATTAAAAATGGGCAAAGGATCTGAATTCTCATTTTTTTCCTAAAATCTTCACTTATTTTTCCAAAGAAAATACATAAATGGCCAACAAACACATGAAAAAATGCTCGAAGGGCACCGGGGTGGCTCAGTTGGTTAAGTGTCTGCCTTTGGCTCAGGTCATGATCTCAGGGTCCTGGGACTGAGTCCTGCATCAGGCTCCCTGCTCAGTAGGGAGCCCACTTCTCCCTCTACCCCCCCCCTTGTGCTCTCTCTTGCTATCTCTCTCTCTCATAAATAAAATCTTGAAGAAAAAAAAAGATTCTCAGAATCATTAGTCATTAGGAAACTAAAATCACAATGTGATACTACTTCATACTCATGAAGATGGCTAAAATAAAAAAAGACATTAAAAACTGTTGGTGAGGCTGTAGAGAAGTTGGAACCTTCTTACACTGCATGTGGGATTGTAAACTGGTGCAGCCATTTTGGGAAAAAGTCTGGCCGTTCCTCAAAATGTTAAAAAGAGTTACCATATGACTCAGCAATTCCACTTCTAGGTATATAGCCAAGAGAACTGAATACATACCTCCATACAAAATTTGTACATGAATGTTCACAGTAACATCAGTCAAAATAGCCAAAAAGTAAAAACAACTCAAATGCATCCATCAACTGGTGTATGGATAAACAAAATGTAGCATATATATCCATACAATGGAACATTATTTGGCCATAAAAAGGAACAAAATACAGATGCACGCTATAAAATGGATGACCCTTAAAAACATTATGCTAAGTTAAAGAGGCCAGGCACAAAAGCCATATTATTATATGATTCTATTATATGAAATGTCCAGAATAGGCAAATTCACAGAGATGGAAAGTAGAGTAATGATTTCCAAAAGCTAAGGGAACACAGGAATGTAGAGTGACTGCTGATAGGCACAGGGCTTCTTTTTGGGGTGATGACAATGCTCTAAAATTAGACAGTAGTAATAGCTGCATAACTCTGTGAATATACTAAACTCCTCCAAATTCTATACTTTCAAAAGGTGAATTTTATGGCACGTGATTTATATCACAAGAAGGTTGTTACCCAAAAAAAATTGAGGGCGCCTGGGTGGCTCAGTCGTTAAGCGTCTGCCTTCGGCTCAGGTCATGATCCCAGGGTCCTGGGATCAAGCTCCGCATCGGGCTCCCTGCTCTGCAGGAGGCCTGCTTCTCCCTCTCCCACTACCCTTGCTTGTGTTCCCTCTCTCGCTGTGTCTCTCTCTGTCAAATAAATAAATAAAATCTTTAAAAAAAAAATTGAGACTTGATCACTGGATTTATCAATGAAGAGGTCACTGGTGACTTTGACAAGGGCAGTTTTTGTAGAATGGTAGAGACAAAAGCCAGATTAGAGCTGGTTTAAGAGAGAAAGGGAGGAAAGGAATGGAGATGGTTGTGTAGACCGTCACTGAGTCTATACTATAATTGGTGTATAGACTGCTCTTTGAGAAGTTGTACTAAAGGCAGCAGAGAAATAGGGCACTTTCTGGATGAAGATGTGTGATTAACAGAGGTTGTTTTAAAAGATCAGAGAAATTTAGCGTGTGTTTGCTGCTGATGAGAGTGATCCTATACACAGGGAAAAAGAAGTAATTCTGCAATTGAGGAAAAGGAGAAATGCTGGAGTGAAGTCCTTGAGTAGACAAGAGGAACAGATTTTGTGCATAAGAGATCAGTTCTAGATAGGAACACAAGCAGCTCATGGGCAAAGACACAGATAAATGGGTACACGTGAGTAAAAATAAATGGAAAGATGTGTATAGAATGGATTGAAGCCTTTGCTTCTATTTTTTCAAGGAAATAGCAAGCAAAGTGAGAGTGAGGATGGGAGAGGGATGCAGCAAGTTTGAGGAGATGAGAAGGTATGAAAGACTAATAGATAGTAAATGTAGTAGGATTGCTGTGAAGTATTAAAGGCCCACTTAAGGCTAAGGATCATGAACTTAAAGTGAGAACAGGTAGAATAGTTGTTGGTTTTCTCCAGCCACCTTTAGATGCATACATGCAAACATGCAGAAAGCTGAAAGTCAATTTTAACCATGGTTGGGGTTCTGTCAATGAGCAATTTAAAAATGTACAGAAGGAATTAATTATAATGTGAGGAGGTAAGGGTAAGGAGGGAAGTAAAGATCTGAAAAAAGTGAGATACACAGTGCAAAAAGGTGGTGAGGTTAAAGAATTGATGCAGTTGAGATTCTAGAGGAAGGGAGATGCAAAAAAGGGGGGGGAGGATGGTTGGAGAATAAGATTCTTGAAATTGAGATAACAGAAGAAATATAGCTCTAACTGACTAGTTTTAAGGCTGGAGTCTGTGAGCTTTTTCTTTAAAGAGAATAAATATTTTAGGCTTTAAGGACCAATGGTCTCTACTGTAATAGCCAACTCTGCTATTGTAGTCTGAAAGAAGCTGTAGACAATACATGAATGAAGGAGCAGAGCTGTATTTAAATAAACTTTATTTACAAAAATAGTTTGGCCCAGGGATACTGGTACGTGGAAGCAGTAGCTGAGATAAGATGGAGGACAAAAATCACTGGGAGAGAGGTGGTCAAGGAACTAAGAAGCAAAGGCGTGGGCAAGATCGTTAATAAGGACACTGAATTCATCAAGAATTAAGTCCAGGAACAATGTTGGAGACAGTGACTGAGAGCCAGAAATTAAAACCTTTAAAGAATGGCAGGGGCAGGGTGGAAAAATCAGCAAAAAATGGCAGAGCAAGGATCTCTGAAAACTCCATCCTCTATAAAAGCAATAAGAAAACTGGCAAAAATCGTTAGAATCAAGTTTTTCAGAATTCTGGAAATTAACCAAAGGCTTGCAGCAATCTGAGGAGCATTTATTCAAGAAAAAGCTCATATCACATATTGAGATTCAAATCTGATACTCAATCTCAGTAAGAACAGCGAGCTTTGTGGCATCCTAACTTGCCCTATTCCCATCCTCGGGCTGAAAAATCAATAGCCTACAATCACAGTGAAAAGCAGCAGCCTGACAACCACTGAATGGGCAGAGCACGACTGAGGCTCCTTCCAAGCCTCATTTCCAAAGAATTCTCATTATATGACCTTTCTTGTGGTTTCCTGGAAGACCCCACTTGTAAGTTTGTCTACATTTGACCAGACTTAGAGTATGCTCATCATGAAAAGCTTTTTCCCTAATAGTGGGAATATCTGTTGAAAATACCTGCAGGCACGTGTTTCACTTTGTGGATGCCTGAGACAGTGGATAAGAGTTGGGGCAAATAATACACTATCCAAAGAGCTTAAAAAGAAAGCTAGGGAAGGAGATGTCCATATGGGCTTTAAAAAGTTCTGACGTGGTCCTGGGAATCTAGAAGTCCACATGCATGCAGAAGGCTATGTGCATGCCAGGGCTGAGCACATGCTTAGAAAAGACCTGAGAAGGCTCTAAGTTCTCATCTCTGAGTTTGAGGCTTTGCACAAGCAGAAAGTGGAGGCTAAACCAGAGCATCAAATGCCTGGCTGAGTGTTGAATTCTATATGCAGCAAAACTAGTCCTCAAAAACTAGGAGAAATTAAGATATTCCTAGATAAACAAAAACAGAGAATTCATTGCTAGCAGAACTCCCATACAAGATATGCTAAGAGAAATCCTTCAGGCTGACATGAAAGGACACTAGGCAGTAACATAGATCCACAGGAAGAAATAAAAAACACCAGTAAAGTTAACTCCATAGTTGTATTAAGTTT
Source organism: Leptonychotes weddellii (assembly GCF_054177405.1). Lineage (NCBI taxonomy): Eukaryota > Metazoa > Chordata > Mammalia > Carnivora > Phocidae > Leptonychotes > Leptonychotes weddellii. The sequence continues at coordinate 93,007,544 of NC_138377.1, read as the reverse complement.
TCTATTGTTACTGCAACATAAAACCACAAACTTAGAGGCTTAAAACAACACAAATTTACTATAGTTCTGGAGGTTGGAAGTCTGACATGGTTCTCACTAAACTAAAGTCAATATGTCAGCAGGGCTGCATTTCTATGTAGAGACTCTGGGAAAAAATTTGTTTTCCTGCTTTTTCCATTAGAGGGTGCCTACATCCCCTGGCTCAGGGCCTCTTCCTGCATCTGTAAAGCCAGCAGCATAGCATCTTTAAATCTGTCTTATTTTCCTGTCTCTCTCCCTCCCTTATAAAGATTCTTGTGATTACACTGAGCCTAACTGATTAATCCAGGCTAACCTCTCTCTCATTCTTAATCCTTAATTTAATCACATCTGTAAAATCCCTTTTGCTATGTAAGGTAACCTATTCACATGTTCCGAGAATTAATAAGTCAGATTGTTTTTTAGGGGATCATTATTCTGCCTAACACAGCAGGTAATACAAAAAAACAGTATAAATGTGTTTTTTGTTTGTAACTTTTTGTTTCTCCTATCTGACTTAAAAGACACAAAGCAATAATTATAATTTGTGGTGATGGGCATATAATGTTTAAAGATGTCATTTGTATGACAATAACAGCACAAGAGAGAGGAGGGAACAGAGCTATATAGGAACAAAATTTTTGCATACTATTGAAATTAAATTGGCATTAATCCAAACTAGGTTATTATAAATTAAGATGTTAACTGTAATCCCTGGGGCAACCAATAAGATAATAACTCAAAATATTATATTAAAAGAAACAAGGGAGGGCGCCTGGGTGGCTCAGTCGTATAAGCATCTGCCTTTGGCTCAGGTCATGATCCCAGCATCCTGGGATCGAGTCCCGCATCGGGTTCCTCGCTCAGCTCCCTCTGCCTGCCTGCCTGTCTGCTTACTTGTGATCTCTTTCTCTCTGTCAAATAAATAAATGGAATCTTAAAAAAAAAAAAAAAGAAACAAGGGAATTAAAATGGTACACCAGAATATATCTATAACACACACACAAAAAAGACTGTTGTGGAGAAACAGAGGAACAAAAATAAGACTTATAGAAAATAAAAAGCACAATGGCAGACATAAATCTTATCAATAATTATAATAAATGTAAATGAATTAAACATCCCAAGAATGAGAAGTAACCCCAGAGTCTATGACTAAAATAAACAAATGAAAAAACTAACCTAGGTTTTAGAGAAGAGAGAGAGACAATGATTTGCAAGTGATAAGAAAGAAAAAGGACACCAACCCCAATTTTAGGTTTAATGGTATGAGGAATGCAAAAGAGAGGACAGATACTGCTTGAGAGGACTACAGTCTAGCAGGATCCTTTGGTGATATTTATAATCTTTTTTTTTTTTTTTAAGATTTTATTTAGTCATTTGACAGAGACACAGCAAGAGAGGGAACATAAGCAGGGGGAGTGGGAGAGGGAGAAGCAGGCTTCCCCCCAGAGCAGGGAGCTCGATGCAGGGCTCGATCCCAGGACCCTGAGGCACCCAGGCGCCCCTATAATCTTTTTTGATACAAAGAAATTAACAATTTTTATTTAGTAAAACCTGTCAATCTTTTCCTTTGTTTCTTCTCTTGGCATTCAGGCTTATTAAGTCATTCACAGGGCGCCTGCATGGCTCAGTTGGTTAAGCGTCTGCCTTCAGCTCAGGTCATGATCCCAGCGTCCTGGGATAGAGCCCTGCATCAGGCTCCCTGCTCAGCGGGGAGCCTGCTTCTCCCTCTGCCTTTGCCCCTCCCCCCTGCTCATGCACGCTCTCTCTCTCGCTAAGTAAATAAAATCTTTTTTAAAAAAGTCATTTACATCCTGAGAGCAGATAAAAAATATTCATCTGTATTTTCTTTTTATATCCAAGATTCTTAAATTAGGCCCTCAGTTCATTTTAACCTTACTGTAGACTCTGCTGTATAGAACTCTCTTATTTTTCTTTCATAGAATCAGAAGGAAAGCATAATAAAGGAGACAATGATATATCCTAGAAGAGCACTCAATTAAAAGGTCGTAGTACTGACATTTAATCCAAACTCCACTACGAAGCCATTGTGTGGCAGCAGTTTGATCTCTAATCTGCCTCCCTCTTCCCCCACTACTACAGTTGAACTCCCTATCATCTCTGGTCTATGGCTATAGGTTATTGCAATTATCTCTCAGTTGGCCAAGTTGACAATGGTCTCTCCTTTTTCCAATTCATCCACCATAAAGGCTAGAATTATAGTCTTTAAAAAACCTTAAAATGAAGGATTCATATCTATTATTTATATAAATCATTCCTACAAATCATTAAGAAAAATAAACAATTCAACAGAAAAATGAGTAAAGGGGCGCCTGGGTGGCTCAGTCGGTTAAGCATCTGCCTTCGGCTCAGGTCATGATCCAGGGTCCTGGGATCGGAGCCCTGCACTGGCTCCTTGCTCAGCAGGGAGCCATCACCCTCTGCCTGCCGCTCCCCCTGCTTGTGAGCTCTCTCTCTCTCTCTGACAAATATGTAAAATCTTAAAAAAAAAAAAGAGTAAAGGGTGTGAACAAGCAATATACAGAATAACAAATGACCAATAGATATATTTTTAAAATAACATTCAACCACACTAATAACTAGGAAGGCACAAATTAAAATGACAAAGCATCTCTCCCATCAAATTAGCATAATTATAAAGAATAATAAACACCTAGTTTGGGTAGATACGTAGAAAAATAAACCTGTATATTAAAATCCTGTTATACTACGGAGTTTCATACTTAATAATAAGGAAATCCAAACTCCTTAAAATAACTTAAGGACTCTCACAATCTGGACTTGGCCTATCTTTCTCTTCTCTGTACTCTACCCTGAATTTTACCCACATACAAACACAAACAAAAAGCAATGGAACATGTCAGATTTTTCATCCCCCAGCAATTAGGATCATGCTGTTCCTATTGTCTGAGATGATCCCTTCCCTTCATCTCCTTAATACAAATGATATATTTCCTTTCCAGATGTAATTTAAATACTTGCTTCTATGATGTCCCCAAATTTAGTTGTCTTCTCCTTTGTGTTCTCATAGCAGTTTAAAACTCCACTGGAAGTTGTTGATAATTGTTTTCCTAATGGACTGAGGATGGAGACCCTTGAGTCTTATTTAGTTTTGTTTTTACAGCACTGAGCACATAGTTGGCACTCCATAAAAACTGAATTAGTAACATTTCATCTAGCACCTAAAGCTAACCGCAAGGCTTTTTTCATTTCTCAAAGTCTTCAAAGACCAGGATTTATTAGTATCTTAAAATAATCTTCTCCAACATACCCCTGTCCAAAACACCAAAACCAGCTATCTTATATTGATAATCTAGGTCTTATTACTGAACATCTACAAGGCTAAAAAAAGCTAAATATTGGGGCACCTGGGTGGCTCAGTCATTAAGCGTCTGCCTTCGGCTCAGGTCATGGTCCCAGGGTCCTGGGATCGAGCCCCGCGTTGGGCTCACTGCTCAGCGGGAAGCCTGCTTCTCCCTCTCCCACTCCCCCTGCTTGTGTTCCCTCTCTCGCTGTCTCTCTCTCTGTCAAATAAATAAAATCTTTAAAAAAAAAAAAAGCTAAATATTGCTTTCATCAGTATGTGATCTTAGTAGGTTAGAAATAAAAATAATGCTGTTAGAAGTAATTGTGCAAGATAATTGATTCCATGTTGATAGACTGAAATTGGCCAGGGTAAGATTATTTATGCCATGGAAATTGGTAAACACTACAAACAAACCCCGTCCTCTTCTCCAAGCTGGTTAAACCAGCACACCAATCGACTAAAGTATATTTATTCTAATAGGACAGCACTGTGACTAGCTGATGAGTAAATAGTAGTTCCAAGTTTTCCTTCTTCAAGGAGCTTCCTGGTCTAGTCTAAATGCATGTATTTCCCCTAATTTAGAACATCGAGGGGCGCCTGGGTGGCTCAGTCGGTTAAGCGGCTGCCTTCAGCTCAGGTCATGATCCCAGAGTCCTGGGATCGAGCCCCGCGTCAGGCTCCCTGGTCCGCGGAAAGCCTGCTTCTCCCTCTCGCTCTGCCTGCTGCTCTGCCTATCTGTGCTCTCTGTGTCTCTGTCAAATAAATAAATAAAATCTTTTTAAAAAATCCCAAACATCTAAAGTACTTCTATCTCTGTCAGAAAGTTTTACTTACATTCATCTAATTCATTCAATAAATATTTACTGAGTACCCTAGCACTGTCCATACTGATGATCAATTCTTTTACCCACTCATTTTCTTCTTCTTTTTTTTAAATGTTTTATTTATTTGACAGAGAGAGACACAGCGAGAGAGGGAACACAAGCAGGGGGAGTGGGAGAGGGAGAAGCAGGCCTCCCGCCGAGCAGGGAGCCCGACGTGGGGCTCGATCCCAGGACCCTGGGATCATGACCCGAGCCGAAGGCAGACACCCAATGACCGAGCCACCCAGGCGCCCCTCATTTTCTTCTTCTAAATGGTAAAGCTTCTTGAAATAGAAGTGGGTTCTCAGTAAGTACTTAATAGGCAATGACTGGCACAGCTGACATTATGGTTCACTACCAACATCCATTTCATCTGAGACAATCAGTCAATCATTGAAATCCCATTCCCCTGGTCAGTGACTAGTTTAAAAGAGGGTTTATGACCCAGTTAATGGTCAAAGAGATATGAAAATAGAAGTCTGCTGGGAGCTTCTGGGAAAGGTTTTCTTGCTTCTAAGAAACAGAAGTAGATTTCCCTTCCTAATACCCCTAATTTAGGGGTATTTGGACGAAATATTTATAAAGCTGCAGCCATTGCATTATCCAAAACAAACCCCAACCACAACAAAAAATCCCAAACATGACCCACCTCTGAAATTCTGTTATGATTGATAAGAAAATTCCTTATTAAGCAATTTAAAATTTAAAAAGTTTTTTTTTTTTTAAGATTTTATTTATTTATTTGACAGAGAGAGCGAGAGAGCACAAGCAGGGGGAACAGCAGAGGGAGAGGGAGAAGCAGGCTCCCCCCCAAGCAGGGAGCCCTATGTGGGGCTCGATCCCAGGACTCTGGGATCACGACCTGAGCCGAAGGCAGACGCTTAACAATCTGAGCCACCCAGGCGCCCCTAAGAATGGGTTTCTGCTACTTGCAGCTAAAAGCAAATTAACTGATTAAACCAGAAATGTGGACAAAGATCTATGTAGTGAACTAGGATTCTTTTTTTTTTTTTAAGATTTTATTTATTTGACAGAGAGAGAACAAGCAGAGGGAGAGAGAGGGAGAAGCAGGCGTCCGTGAACTAGGATTCTTAACATGATAAAATTTGTTAGAGAGTAATTGTGTGGGTTTTTTTAAAAAGAAATATTTTGGGGCACCTGGGTGGCTTAGTCGGTTAAGCGGCTGCCTTCGGCTCAGGTCATGATCCCAGGGTCCTGGGATCAAGCCCCGCATCGGGCTCCCTGCTCTCCCTCTCCCTCTGCAGCCTCTCTGCCTACTTTTGCTCTCTCTCTGTCAAATAAATAAATAAAATCTTAAAAAAAAAAATAAAAATAAGGGCGCCTGAGTGGCTCAGTCAGTTGGGCGGCTGCCTTCAGCTCAGGTCATGATCCCAAGGGCCTGGGATCGAGTCCCACATTGGGCTCCCTGCTCTGCGGGGAGCCTGCTTCTCCCTCTCCCGCTCCCCCTGCTTGTGTTCCCTCTCTTGCTGTGTCTCTCTCTGTCAAATAAATAAATAAAATCTTTAAAATAAAAAAAATAATAAAAAATAAAAAGATATTTTATTTTAAGTAGGCTCCACACCCAATGTGGGGCTCCACCTTGTTACCCTGAGATCAAGAGTTACATGCTCTACCAACTAAGTCAGCCAGGCCCCCCAATTGTGTGTGTAATTATGTATGTATGTATTTTATTTTATGTTTTTGGAGGGGGGAGAGAAAAAGAGAGAGGAGGAGGGGGAGAGGGAGAGAGAATCTTAAGCAGGCTCCATGCCCAGCACAGAGTCCAACATGGGGCTCAATCTTACAACCCTGAGATCATGACCTGAGCCAAAACCAAGAGATGGAGGCTTAACTGACTGAGCCAGCCCAATTGTGTTTTAAATTAAGTTTTTTCATTTAACATTTTCTTCCAAGGCACACACCTATTTTTTTTTAAGAGATCAAAGTTAGGGCGCCTGGGTGGCTCAGTTGGTTAAGCAACTGCCTTCGGCTCAGGTCATGATCCTGGAGTCCCGGGATCGAGTACCGCATCGGGCTCCCTGCTCGGCGAGGAGCCTGCTTCTCCCTCTGACCCTCCCCGCTCTCATGTACTCTCTCTCATTCTCGCTCTCTCAAATGAATAAATAAATC
>NC_138377.1:92921661-93001102 GCF_054177405.1 Leptonychotes weddellii | reverse complement strand
AGCCCCGTGTTGGGCTCCCTGCTTAGTGGGGAGTCTGCTTCTCCCTCTGCCTTTGATACCCCCCATGCTCTATCACTCTCAAAAAATAAATAATAAAAAAAGGAAAATAGTAGCCCTCACCTCTGTTGCTGTCCCATTTCCAGGTCCGAGAGGCAAACCACTTACACATCTTTCAAGTGATTATTTTAGAATTCATCTCCATGTTTCTAAATGACATGCTCATGTTGTTACCTCTTAATTTTTCAGTTTTGGGAATTATCTATTGATTTCCCACTTTGAAAAATGATGATTTAGATCTCTCTTCTCCTGCACCCATCATACACATGCATCCTTTCTATCTCCCCAACTATCCTTTATAATAATGCTATAATTTTGACTAGTTCACTGTTCAGTGTACACTGTAATGACTTTGTAAGCCTATTCACAGTTGAGCCATATAGTAAACCATGATTCCTTTTCCTTTCCTGCACAACTTTTTGCTTTTCCTGTAAGCATTAGATTTTTTATTCATATGCTTAGATTTCCATGTATTCATCATTATTTCAACCCAGAAAATTTTTGTCAATTATCTACATTTCCTCTCAAGTCATTCAGACCGATCAAGTATTCAATTTCATCTTCCTAAAGAAGTGTCTCTTTTGGAGCCTTCAAACTTTCTCCAAATTGGGCTGGCTGGCCATTTAGTGCTGATAAATTATTGTTTATCTGAAGTCCATTCACTATCTAGAGGAATCCCCTAGCCTGCCTGCCCTTTCTATTTTTTAAAAAAAATTTTTGCCCTTAAAAAAATTTTTTTTAATTTAAGTATAGTTGACAAATTAGCTTCAAGTGTACAATACAATGTTTCAACAATTATGTACATTATGAAATGCTCACCAACAGTTAAGTATATTACAATATTCCTTGTGTTGTATTTTTCATCCCCATGCTTATTTACTTTATAACCAGGGGTCTGTACCTAAGATTTTAATCCCCTCACCCATTTTGCTCATCCTCCCATCCCTATGGCAACCACCAGTTTATTCTCTATATTTATGGGTCTATTTCTAGCCTTTCTTGTTGATTGGATTTCCTGTTTCCTCCATTATATGTCTTCCTCTTTCCTGGTTGAAACTCTTATTTTGTGGAGAACATCTTCCACCAGCTTCCTAGAATGGTGGATAGGAAGTACATTTTTTGAGACACTGCAAGTTTATTCTAGCTTTTCATATAAGACTGATAGTTTGGCTGAATTAAAAAAAACAAAAAACAGAAAAAACAACACAAACACAAGGGATGCTTGAGTGGCTCAGTCGGTAAGTGTCTGCCTTCGGCTCACCCATGATCCCAGAGTCCTGTGATCAAGCCCTGCGTCAGGCTCCCTGCTCAGTGGGGAGCCGCTTCTCCCTCTGCCTGTGCTCTCTCTCTGACAAATAAATAAAACCTTTATAAAAACACACAGAAAAAAAACCTCTAGGCCTGTTCTTGGATACAATATCTGGCAATGACGTGTACTGACCTTCTTTTTAACTTTTAGAACAAAAATTTGATGATGATTTCTGAATTAACACAGAAACCGAGAAGCACCTGACTATGGAAGTCTGTATTGGAATTTATAATACATTTAAGCTAGCTTATAGTTAGTGTTAATGTTTAAAGAAAGCCGCATAAAATAGGCAGCAAGTAGGCACTGAATAAATGGTAGTAACAAAATCATATTTATATCTGTGAGTTCTGATATAAATGAAGTAGATAACTTTTATTTTTTAGATTTTATTTATTTGACAGAGAGAGAGAGAGAGCATGAGCAGGGGGGAGGAGCAAGGGGAGAGGGAGAAGCAGGCTCCCCGCTGAGCAGGGAGCCTGATGAGGGACTTGATTCCAGGACCCTGGGATCATGACTTGAGCTGAAGGCAGACACTTAACCAACTGAGCCACCCAGGGGCCCCTGAAGTAGATAACTTTGACCCAAAACTAACCCAGTGGTTTTGACTTCTCAAGCTGCCTGATCTTGATTAGTCTCCAATTTTATTAACTTCTCAAATATATCAAGTAATTTTTTTTGTATTTATATTTTCTCTGTTGGGTGAAACCAGCTTGCTTGGTTGACTGTAGATTAAACTCCAAATACTGGCAAAATGACTATGTCATTAAGTTTACCTTGCTAAAACCTCAAAACCTTTTTGTAAACACACAGGTTATACTGCCCAGGATCTCAGTAACTTATGTAATTAACAGCACACAAGAACCCTGAATAAGGAAAGGGAATTCATTATCAAGAGAAAACAAAGATGTCAACCTACCTGAGGAATCAACATAATTTCCTCAAAGGTTGTTATTCCCATTCTGTCTCCAAAAGATTCACATTGCCAAAAATTTCATAAGCATGAATCAAATCTCCTTTTTTGATTATAGGCAATTCTGTTTCTCTCCTCTTCTTTCTTCCCCTCCCCACACCCATCCTCTAAGGAGTCAATATTCAAACCACTGGTGTTCAGAGGAAATTCACTCTTTTTCTCCCTTAATGAAAACTGTGTAAGTAGGAGGCATTCTAGCCTTCCCTTGGTTCCCTGATGTCTTACCACTTATCAATGCTTACAATCAACCCAGCATTCTCAAACACAATAGTCAAGGCTCAGTATTAGGAAAATCTCTCAGACTGAGAGATATTTAAACTAAGGGCCAAGAGAAATTTGATTAACTTCATACAACTACATAACAGTACTAAAATATTAATAAGTATTTGAAGGATCAATATAGATTATGTATAATATAGTCTCAACCTCTGTGAGAACTGTATTTATGTTTAACAGCAACAAAAATTTTATTTACTAATACTAAAATATAAAATAATGGGAACAATATGTTTGTTTAAAAATAATGGCCCAGGGCGCCTGGGTGGCTCAGGTGGTTAAGCGACTGCTTTCGGATCAGGTCATGATCCTGGAGTCCCTGGATCGAGTCCCGCATCGGGCTCCCAGCTGAGCAGGGAGTCTGCTTCTGCCTCTGACCCTCCCCCCTCTCATGCTCTCGCTCTCTCTCTCTCTCTCAAATAAATAAATAAATAAATAATCTTAAAAAAAGGATCAGAAGAAATAGTGCCTAACCCCACTAGCCATAAAATAAATAAAAATAAAAATAATAAAAATAATGGCCTGGGCGCCTGGGTGGCTCAGCGACTGCCTTCGGTTCAGATCATGATCCTGGAGTCCCAGGATTGAGTCCCACATCAAGTCCCACATCGGGCTCCCCAGGGAGCCTGCTTCTCCCTCTGGCCCTCCCCCCCTTGTGCTCTCTCTCAAATAAATAAAATCTTAAAAAAAATAAATAAATAAAATAAAAATAATGGCCCCACTATAGCAGCAAGGAGCATGCCTAGTGCCTAGATCTTTTTTTTCTAGTATCATTAATAATAGGAATCAAGTCTCCTTGGAGAAATGGGCTGATTCTAGAGACTAGGGCAGGAAGTATACAAGATGAGTCTACCTCATCTTATGGTGTGAGAAAGCGAGGAAGTGTTAAAAAATAAAGCACACAAGCACATTTGTACAGGCATGTGCATATACACACACACACACACACACACACACACACACACACACAAAAGGAATGTGGGAACTGACTGAAAGGGGTCCCAAGGCTGAAGCCACAACAATTTGAGCAACAAAATAAAGTAGTATTGGAATGAAACCCAAAATATAAAACAAATATCCATGAGCCCATAGTGGTATCTAAATAAATGCTTGAGTAAATGCATAAATGGGGAGAAGAGACAAATCTCCCAAGCAGAAGAATTCTAAATAATTTACGTGGATACTCTACCTGCAAGGAAGGAGAGCAAAACTCCCCACTCTTTAGGTTGTGGACTACACACAAGGACTTCCATCCAGAGGGTACAATATGGAAAGGGAAGAAAAAGGGAATAACTTTATAGTGAAGAATCTGACAAACGCTATTTCAGCCAGGTGATCAAGGTCAACATTGACAGTCATAAATAATGTTTATAATATGTACGTTGATAAGATGTGATGAAAATGGCACTTTACCTCTGTGGGTACCTTCCCAATAACTCATAACCCCAATCTTATCATGAGAAAACAATAAAACAAATTCCCATAGTGGGGCATTCTACAAAATACCTGACCAGTACTCCTCAGAACTGTGAAGGTCATCAAAAACAAGGAAAGTCTGAGAAACTGCCATGGCCAAGAGGGGCATAAAGAGACTCAACAACTAAACATAATGTGGTATCCTAAATGGGATTCTGGAACAGAAAAGGGAAAAGTAGGTTAATCTAAATAAAATATAGACTTCAGTTAATAATAAGAATTATAATATACCAAAATTGGCTCATAAATTGTAACAAATGTATCATACTAATAATAGAGAAAAATGGGTATGAGGTATATGGGGAATTCTCTATACTATCTTCTCAACTTTTCTATAAATCTAAAACTATTCTAAAAAATAAAGTCTATTAAAAAAGAAACAATACTGATCCCTGCTGCCATGTCAGAATGTGATCTAACCAAATCAGGGTGGGTGAAGGAATTTAGTAAATTAGAGTTCACAAAGAAACAAACATCGCACATTTCCCCTACTTTAGGAAACAATTTAGAACCCATTAACTCAGGCACATAATATCAGATAAATTGTCTCATCATAAATATAAGACATTTAAATTTCAAGGTAACTACATCTTTGCATATCAGAATCAAACACCCCAACAGATATACAGCTAGCAATAAACATGGATGATCTGACAGAAGATCTGTGGGGAGAGGGTGGCTAAAAGTAAAAAATTCAGATAATATTATTAACAGACTAGCTTTGCTTGAAAGTAAAAGCGGATAAAAATCTTTGGAAATCTATCACATCCTAAGAGAGAACTAATCACTAAAAAATCAAATCAAATCAAAAAGTTTTGAGTCTTAGCTATGTATAAGGCATTATCCCTAGGCCAGTACTACTCTAAGTGTCTCTAGACTGGGAGCATCAGCACATCCTAGGGACCTGTAAAAAATACAAATGGACCTCACTCCAGGTTTAGTGACTCAGAAGCTCTGGAGGTGAGCCTAAAAATCTGTTTTAACATGCTCTCCACGTGATTCCTATGCACACTAAAGTTTGAGTATCACTGTGGCAGACATTGTGATCCCTCTATAAATGTGGCAGATGCACACACTGGTCTGGAAGACAGGTAAGCAGATGAAGAATTCATGTCACAAAGCAACCTACCTGCTATATGATTACCAAACAGCACTGGTAAAGCAAGCAGTCAACCCTCCTCTACCAGAAACTCAGTAGAAACACAACAGTTAGATCCTCTGAGCTTTTTGCCACAATTTCAAAGACAAGCAAAAGGGAACGGAAGTCAGAGTCAGGCTGAAACGCTAGCCAGGAGGGAGACATACATATTCCACCCAGTGACCCCCAAACAGACTAAGTGTTGCAGTCCAGTTTGCTTAACATCAGGTTCTTGTTTTCCATGGAAACCTGTGGATTTCGTTTTGACTCTTCAGCACTTTGAGACTGCTGTTTCCATCTTGTTCTCACCTATTTAAAAATGAAAAGCACTTTCTATATCACCAACAAAAGCAATTCAGCAGGATTCATTTCTATATACTGTGCTGCCAAATATAAGCCCCATTAATGAACAGCACAAGGGACTAAGGCTTGGCTTGGTAAAATGATTAGAGTGTCAGGAGAAATCTAGCTCTGCAAGCTGCTGCTTTTAGAAAAACGCATTTAACTACAGCCACAGGTCCCTCCCTCCTCTTGCTTCAAAATCAGATGTTCACTCATCCCTAGCAGCAAGATGAAGACCTTAGAGAGAGGGCCCTGACAGCAAACCACAGAGGCTGCAGACACATCTCGTTTTAATTGCATCAGCAACTGCAAAGCAATTAATGAAACAGAAAGAAGGAGGGAGCATCAGGGCAAAGAGAAAAGAGACTGGAGCAACCATGTGGAAATATTTCATCCTCACCCCAATGAGAGCAGGTTATTTATGGCAGCTGCATAGAGCATCAAATCCTTGCAACTGAACTCCCAGGCACTTTCCAGGCAGCAATAAAGCTACATAGTCTAGATTTTCCTCTTGCTTACAGTTTTATATCTCCCACATTCCTCTTTGTAGCCACCAACAAAGATGAGGGAGGGAGAAAGCCAACAGATCAAGTGGGTGATTTAGCTATTAAGTCCCTTGGGCAGATTCTATGCTTTGCACAATACTGGGATATGAGGATCAGTAAATACTAAATATTAACAGCAGTGATTCACCAGAAGCATGCACATTCTAGGCCTAGGGCATGGTGGGGCAGGAACTCCATCAATAAACCTCTGCAGTTTCCTTCTTTTTCAAGCTGTATCGTTATCCTATCATAGACGAGAAAGGCAATAAGATAAAAACTGCCAACAAAAATGAATCCTCAAATGTGGCCTGGGGTGCCAAAAAAACATCAGCATGAAAGAGAAACAAGAGCTCAAATAGTCATTCAATGCCAAGATTCCAGCTGTCATTTCCACAGTGAACATGGAACCCTAAATAACATCAGTGAAGGCTGGTGTTCTGGGGGGTTAAGGGTGGAAGCTGATGAAAAAATTAGATGGTCTTGACTAATTCATTTGGGAAATTCCTAAATAGAATAATATTCAGGTACCCTCATTTCCCCCCTCACTATTTAGTCGTGAGGACCACAGGTTCTGGGTTTTCTACAACCCTGACTGAAAAATTCTACCTACCATACTGCATCTGGATTTGAGGTTACAAGAAAAAAAATGGCCATTTCATATACAGCTTATCCCAAAGCCCCTTGCACAGATCTTGATAGGACATGGTAAACCAACATATGCAGGCAAAATGCAATGCCAAATAGACAAGGGTGAGATAAGTAGGCAGGAGAGAGATCTCTGAGGCCAAGGTCCAAAACTATTGAAAGTTGGACTTCAACTAACTTGGCCTGTGTCTTTCTCTACTACAGAATTACTTGCACTGCTTATTAAAAATACAGAAGATTATGATTCAATGAAAAGTATTCCAAGGGACTTCCCAGATGACTGCTGTTAGGGGGAAAAAGAAAACAAACAAAAAACAAACTCCTTGGAAGTCCCTACCAGATCGGTTTCCGCCCATCTCTCATCCCATAACCACTCTCCCCTCCTCACTTGAAACTAGCCCATCATTCTATAAATATTTAGTCAGGTATTGCTACATGCTAACACTGCTGTATATACTATGGATGCATATAGGTCTGTCATGCAATGTTCGTTCAATTCCGTCCTGTGTAAGGGCTCCTAACTGAGGAAGTAGGAAGAGGCTGCAATCCAGATCATGCTTTGCTAGCTAAGTTGCATGTCCTGGCATGGGGCTGCAGTCTCTTGGGAAGGAGACTTGTTTCTAATTTACTGAAAGAAGGCCCGTGGCCTAAGAGAGGCTCTAGGTACAGTGACAAATCAGACAAAAATCCCTGTCTTCATGGAGCTTATTTCCCATTTTGTGGGGAAACAGAGGAACCAAAAGAAATTATATAGTATGTGAGACAGTGATAAATGTTAAGGAGAAAATAAAAAAGAGAAGAGGGAAAAGTGTATAGGTGTGTAGTTGTATTCAGGGAAGAACTCAATGAGGTGACATTGAGGAACTCAATGAGAAGGTGACATTTCTATGTTGAGAACCTTATCAAATCTATTCTTCCCGTCAGGCCTTTGCACCTGCCTTACTCTACTTAGAACTCCTTCTGGCACACGTCTCAAAACCTGCTTGGCCCCCCACCCCCGCCTTTTTTGTCTGTTCCCTTTTTATCTTTCAATTTCAGCCTAAATGTCACCTCCTCAAAGGGGCCTTCCCTGGCTACTCCAAGTAAATAGCTACTCAATGTACTTAGGCATTCTTAACCAAATGAAGACTCAACTACACAGACTAGAAATTTGAATTCTATTTCCTGATTTAACCTCTGGCATTTAGCTTCCCTATCTGCAAAATGGATAAAAATAGCACCTACCTTATAGGGTTGCTGTGAAGATTAATTACAACCACCACCACAAAAATATAATAATAAAAATGGTAATAGCAGCTATTACTTATAAAGCTACACCATGTACTAGGCATTATTCTATGCACTCTGCATTTATTAACCCACTTAATCCATTCAGTTAATACATTTAAAGTGCTCAGCACTGTATTTTGTGCACAGTAAATAAATGTTTGCTGTCATTATCACTGTCACCAATGCCAGCATTATGAGTGATTCAAGTGAAGTATCTATCTAAGCCTCTGCATGACTTTCTGCTCCACTGAAGGATCTATGCCCAAAAGTTCCTTATATTCCCTTCCAGCATTAACACCCTCTGGAAGGAATATATGTATCAACTTCAGCATTCACTATGTGCAAAGTGATCTTTCATTCCTGGCAATGGCATGGACCTTCAAAAAGAAAAAGACATAAAACTGTCCTTATGGATCATAGGCTACAAGAGTCACTAGAGGGCAAGTAGTATGGTAGTGTGGAATTACAAGTCAAAATCCCTGGATTCACTGATTCACAGAATGTTAGAGGTTATCCAAATTAATCTCTCACTTCACACATGAATAAAATGAAGTTCAGAGAAAGGAAGTTATTTGCAGATATTATATATGTGTATTTTATTTATTTGCTTAGTTACTTATTTATAGTTAGTTCATTACAGACCTGGCACCAGAATCTAAATCTTTCATTTCCCAATCCAGCACTTTTCTTAGTACTCCACAGAAACACCAGTTCAAAGTGGCCACTTGCAAAATAAGGGAAATGAATTTGTTCATCATAGAAGTCTCTCCTCAATCTGTTCTAATAGTGTAAAATTCTAATAGGAATACAACCAAGAAAGAGATATAGTCCAAAACAAATTTCCAATTTGGGGGAATTTTAGGCTTTTTTTCTCTTTTAATTTTTTATTGTTATGTTAATCACCATACATTACATCATTAGTTTTAGATGTAGTGTTCCGTGATTCATTGTTTGTGCATAACACCCAGTGCTCCATGCAGAACGTGCCCTCCTTAATACCCACCACCAGGCCAACCCATCCTCCCACCCCCCTCCCCTCTAGCACCCTCAGTTTGTTTTTCAGAGTCCATCGTCTCTCATGGTTCGTCTCCCCCTCCGATTTCCCCCCCTTCAGAATTTTAGGCTTTTAACACTAGGTCAAAGTTTAGAAGGCAACAAGGTTGAATCCAGAGGATTCACATGGCATCAGGTTCATGGCAAAGCGATAAGGAAATATAAGGCCCTGGAAGGGGTAGAGTTATTGGAGTAAGGAGAAACAAACTTAAAATATCTTGCTACACATGGATAACAGATGATATTAAGGAATTATTGTGTAGTATAACAGTGATACTCTGGTTATATAAGCAAATGTCCTCATTTTTTGGAATGCATTTCAAGTGTTTAGGAGAGAAACATCAAAATGTTTCAAGCTTCCAAACTGTTCAGCAAAGCAAATAAATAAAATACACATATATAAACAAAGCAAATATGACAAAACTATAACGATTATTGAATCTGGGTGGTGGGTGATTTTACTTCTCTTAACTTTTCTGTATTTAAAATTTTTCCTTAAAAAAAGGTTGAGGGAGGGAAAATATCCTGCCACAATATAGTCAATTATGTTTCAAAAGCTGTCTTGGTAATTTTTTTTAGATGGAATGCCAGGCTCTTTAAAGGAGGTACCAGTTCATGCTAGTCCAGTTGAAAATATAAAATAAAAACCTGCTTTTGAAAAAATTTTCTAAATATTCAAAGTTTGTTTATATTTTCTCTCAATTCTACTTAGCAAGGTCCTTTTTAGTCCTGTATTACCTTTTAACTGTATAATAGGTGAAACTCACACCCTCTACAGAGTTTATGATGTTTCACTCTTTCTGGGAATCAGATTTCCCAAACCTTACCAATAAAGGCATCCATGCTATCAGCACCTTCAGGCTGCCTGCCATTAAATAGTCCTCATCTCTGAATGACACTAAGAGATACCATCTACGACCTGGAAGAGGATGGTGACCTCCAGCAAAACTGAGTTACATACTACCAGGCTGTAATATAATCTCTCTCCACTAGCTCTCAAAAGCAGCTCAGAACTACTGAACTGTAATTAGGGTCACCCAAAGTGAAACTGGGAAGAAGGTAGTACTGTCTCTACCACTCCCTACACTGGCAGTTTAGGACCCTCCAATTCTAAACCTTTCCCCATCTCTTCCATATCTATTTCCTTCACTCACATTTAATTTTAAACTGTATGTCAACTAAATAAATGACTCCTAATTAAATATGTTTAGCTAACTGGCCTTTTAAAAAATGTTTAGAATTTTTGGCTCTTAGCTATCTCTTCAAATCATATTAGTCTGATATATATTACATACATACATATTCTGAAGGACCCACCTATGGAGTCTCATTTGAAGTTCCTATTAAAACCAAATCCGCTTTTCATACAGTTCAAGTGCGGACCACAGACGGGTCATGCTTACTTCTTTCTCCATGGCTACTCATGGCTACTTACTTAAATAGAAAAGTCCCTGATTTAATGTATAGGTCAGCATCAAGTGAGTACTTTTTGCCCTCCTTACTTTAACCAAAACTCATGGTGAATTTTAAGGAGAAAAAAAAAAAAAAAAAGAAAAGAAACTTAGCTCAATATTAAGGGTTATTATTCTAGTATCATTCCTATCTTGGTTTTCTTAAGAGATGATCAGAATTACCATGGTGACTGCTTCAAATGCCCTTGCCAAACCTAATTCTGCTGGTTTTCCATTCTGTATTCAGTACTTCTGAAATTAAATTCATTTGCTAAAATGTTTATGTAACTTAGCGGGCATTCTTAGTAGCTGAAGCAGACATTAAGGGTAAATTTAAGCAGTTTCATAAATTATCAATAAAGAACTTACTTTAAACTAGTAAAGGGACAAACACTTACAAAATTAAGGAACTATTAGTGGATAAAAAGACATGTTTAGTGAGCAGTATGCACAGCAATGGATCAGTGACAATACTTTTATTCACTATAATCTAAATGTACCAAAGGGAAGCGGTTGAGTTTCATTGGCTCTTTTATACAGCCAGTTTAATTAAACTCAATGGATCAAATAGATTGAAGCCACACTGAAATGGGTATAGTTCTCTTCACTTGTTCTACAACAAAACATAAAGACCCTGGTTTCCCTTGTGAATTTGACAAAATACCATGAAGAACCAATTCTCACTGAGGGATGGATATCATTATGCCTGAAAACAAAATAAAACAAAACGCTTTTTATTCCAAGTGTTGTAAAAAGCCAAAAATAAAGTCAAAATAAACCTTCACCATTTACTCTCAACCTCTTAATGTTAACCTCTTCCTCACAACACCTTCAACTTAAATAGGACCAGAGAAGCAGTAATAGAACACTCAGCATGCTTACAGCTCCTCTTATGTGAACTAGCACTATAGTGGATTTCATAACAAGCAGCTTCCCTGACCACAACAGCTCTCTCTTCTCTGACAGAATTATTGTGAATATTACTCATCTAGCTTGTAGACTGTTTGGTATACTTAGTCATCTTAATCCTTTTTATAAGTATAGGTCACCCCTTTCTTCCAATTAGATAATTAGTAATTGCTCTCTTTCTAGGCAAACACACACACACACACACACACAAAGTTGCTGCTAATGTAAAGATTAAATTTTTGTTGGCTTCAACTTCTGAACTATAAACTCAGGTTACTGTTTAATTATGACAATCATGAGATTATTTCAAATAAAGATTTTAAATCCCCTTCCTATTTGTCTAGCACCATTAGTTAAATTTGAGAAATATAATAGAATTATGTAAAGTTATCTCAGCCAGGAAATCTAAGAATGTGTGTGGCTGTGATACAGAGGGATTATTAGTAACATATGAGCCCAATGTGGGTGTCATATTAGTGTCTCCATCAAATTAAATGATACAGGCAGCCAAGCATTGTGGTAAAATGACAAACTTTGAAGTCACACACAGACCTAGGTGATAAATCAACTTCTATTCATTTCTAGTTGTGTGATCTTGGGGAAGTAAATGTTTCTAAGCCACAGTTTCTTCAAATGTAAAATGAAAATAGTTACCACCTTCTTGTCAAGGTTGTTGTGAGATTATCAAGATAAATTGTTGCCTAGCAGAGTATTCTTTGAAGGCACTCAAAATAAATGACAGCTATTATTACTAATTACAATGACTTACAGTGAACAGAACTTTTACATTTATTTGGCAACCAACATTTATCAATATCCTTGGTACTATGCCAAACTAAGAATGAAGAGTGGATCTTTGAGAATGAAAGGACTGAACTGAAATCATTAGGCTTTACACTAGGATCTGAGATTTATTCTCAGGAGTTTGCAAGGAATTTGGAAATCTGTAAAACTCAAAAGGATAATTCAGATGTCAGATGGTACATTAATAAACATAATACCAAATTTTTCACACGCAGCAGGATGTACACCCTCAGTTCTTAAGGTAGCTTAACAAAATGGCATGCACCAAGCCTGCTCTGAAAAATAACTGAACGACTTTCATCCTCACAATACCCAAAGACGTCAATGTTTGGTTCCTGGTTCTCAGAGGACAGAAAACACAATGTTAACATCAATCAGTTGCCTAGGATAGATTTTTGGCTATAAGGCCTTGGTACGTTATTAGTTGGTCATTAGGTACCAGTTCAGAAAGAACCAGGAATGAAAGCTATTATGAGAGAATCCATTTTGCATCATAAAAAGGGAGTTAGAATACAGAAACCTTAGGTCTCTAAGCAGTCCAATCTTAATAAGTAGCATTATTATTTTTTTGAAGTTAAAATCTATCCTATTTCGGTTTACTATGTTAAGACATACAGTAAGAAGGTTGGGCAATGGGACTTAGCAATCAGTGGACAAGGACCAACATTCACAAAGATTTCTCTAGAAGACAAAGACTGTCAAACAAGAAGACAGTTTCAGAAAGTGGCAAGTGGTATTACAAAAATAAAATAAGGTAAATGGGTTAAACTATGAATTACTGGGGGAAGGTACCATTAGATAAGTAAATCTGGAAGAACGGACGGCTGAATGAGGAGTAAGCCAGGTACTAGGAAGGAGCAACCAGGTTGAGGGGCCATTAAGTGCTGAGGTTTAGCACTTAAAATACACATTCTATAGATTCCAGTCATCTTTGACCTGTTTCTATTCCTTACTTCCCTAATCCAATCAGTTAGGAAGTCCTGCCAATTTCTCTTTCGTAACAGTCATTTATTCCTTTTTGCCAAACAT
Organism: Leptonychotes weddellii; assembly: GCF_054177405.1. Taxonomy (NCBI): domain Eukaryota; kingdom Metazoa; phylum Chordata; class Mammalia; order Carnivora; family Phocidae; genus Leptonychotes; species Leptonychotes weddellii. The sequence goes on along the minus strand of NC_138377.1, from coordinate 92,987,829 downwards.
CCCACTTTAAAATCTTTTCCATCTCTTGTTTTTTCCCGACCTTCTCTCAAACACATGTATGTCTGCACAGAGATGAGCATAAATTTAAGAGATAAGCCTGTCAGAAAGGGGAGGTCCCTGAGTTTTCTATGTTAAAATCTAAATAATGAGCATGAAAAAGTATTTCATTTTCAGAAATAGAAAATGAGGGGTTCCCTGGGTAAGAGAGGAATATGAACAAGGACTAAATAAACTCTATCGAGATGGAATAGCATCTGATGGGTTGTAGAAAGCCAAAGGACCCTTCACTGAAAAAAACAAAACAAAACACTAGGGAAAGAGGAAGGGTGTTGAAAGTATGTGGCTATTCTAGATCCAGGACAGGTACAACAACTCATCTGGTGTAAGATATGGCTACAAAAGCTACTAGTTTCCTCTACTCTGTTTATCAAAACCTTATTCTCCTTTTAAATGGCCTGCTTAAAAGGCCATGTCCTGAAAGAGGCTTTCTGTGAACTTACCAAGCCAGAATTAATTTTTTCTCCTTTATAACTCATATTTGAACTTTCATTTAATTGAATTTATTCTGCCTTATGTTACACTATTATTCTTACGGATACTGCTATCATCTTGCTTACATCACAGAGGGGATAAACAGGAGCAAAAAGTAGAATACTAAATGACCTATCTATGAAGGCACCTCGGTAAACTGGGAAAGGTTAACAATTCATTTATTCCGTTAATATTTACTAAACAACTACTAAGTGCCAGACATAAAAGCAGATATATTTTTCTGTGTTCTCTTGGAGTTTATATCCTTGGAGACAGTGAGAAATGTTAGCATTTATTATAATTATTCATTTATGTCAATCTTTCCTACTAGACAGTGAAATTCTCTAAAAGGACATATCATTTTTTTTTTTATTCCCCCTAACAATGACCACTGCACCTAGTACACAGCAGGTGAGAAATAAGTGTCAGTATTGGGAATACTTTACACAAAGACTTTTCTAGTGCCCAGTCACAAGGCCCCGTCTAAAGGTCCTGACTTGGCCACCAGTGTTCTCCTTCTTGCTACAGACCCTAAGCCCTCAGTCAATCATCCTTTCCCCTTACTGCTACTCACCATTTTTATCTTTGACGTTCTCCCCCACTCCATCCCTGGCTGACTAACCAAGGTCAGCTTTTGGCTCTCTGCTTTCTGTCTCCAGAATATGAGTCTCACTAGCATCACACTCTGATTCCATCTTAAGCCAATCTATCTTGTCTTTCCAAACAGACGTTGCAATTAAAGCAGAAAAACAAGCACTTTCTTGCTCTAAAATGAAAAATCTACATCTTTGAAGCCCCACATTAAAATAGTTCCTAAGGGGGCGCCTGGGTGGCTCAGTCCTTAAGCGTCTGCGTTCGGCTCAGGTCATGGTCCCAGGGTCCTAGGATCGAGCCCCACATCGGGCTCCCTGCTTGGCGGGAAGCCTGCTTCTCTGTCCCCCACTCCCCTTGCTCGTGTTCTCTCTATTGCTGTGTCTCCCTCTGTCAAATAAAATCTTTAAAAAAAAAAAAAATGACCCTCCATGGATGTAGGTTTAATAAATAAATAAATAAATAAATAAATAAATAAATAAATAAATAAATAAAATAGTTCATAAGGTTAGGGTCCACCCTGGGAATTATCCTCTCTGGGAATTTCTTCATAGCCAAAGGGGCGAATTTAACTGCAAATGCATATATTCCCTTAGACACTAAAAAGGTCACTTAGTACAACAGCTTGATTTCAGACTGAGACAAAAATAGGGTGAAACAGAAAAACCTTAAATTCTAGGGTGAAGGTCCGGATGAAAGACTTGCTGACTAAAAGGGAATGGTTGGTGACAGGGTGAAAAAAAAAAAAAAAAAGCCATAATTTCAAAAGAATGAACCTGAGCTATCCTCAAGAGCCAGAGTTTCATTTTTACCAAAAACGTCAGGAAGAACTATATTTAATACTAAATTATGTTTACTGAATGGGTCTGGATTTTAGGTATAATTATCCTATTTCCTCTTTGACTTTTTTTTATCTTTAATGCTTAAAAGTCCTACTGTAGAGGCGCCTGGGTGGCTCAGTTGTTAAGCGTCTGCCTTCAGCTCAGGTCATCATCTCAGGGTCCTGGGATGGAGGCCCACATCGGGCTCCCTGCTCAGCCAGGAGCCTGCTTCTCCCTCTCTCACTCCCCCTGCTTATGTTCCCTCTATCGCTGTGTCTCTCCCTGTCAAATAAATAAATAAAATCTTTAAAAAAAAAAAAAACAAGTCCTACTGTAGGGTCTTATTTAATATAAATTGAACAAAATCTTTTTTCTAAGCAAATAGGATATAAATAATAATTTAAAAATTCTCACAAATGGTGAATAACTTTAAATACATGTTAAATCTAGTCAGTAGGAAAAAATTTTAATAGACCTAGGTAATGTTACAACCATTAAACACACTGTATATAACATCTGAGTACTGGTCAACTTTATGTTATGAGGCTATAAATGCATTAAATACATTGAAACACCAAAGACTAGTAGTATTCAGTATTAGTGGCTAGAAGGGAAGGACAAAATCTGTATATTAAAGGGGTGTCTGGCTGACTCTTGGTTTCAGTTGGGGTCCTGATCTCAGAGGGTCCTGGGATCAAGCCCGGAGGCTCCACGTTCAGCAGGGAGCCTGCTTGAGGATTCTCTCCCCTTCGCCCTTTACCTCTCCCCCCACTCACATCCTCTCTCTCTTTAAAATAAATATATATTTTTTTAAGATTTTATTTATTTGACAGAGAGAGACACAGCGAGAGAGGGAACACAAACAGGGGGAGTGGGAGAAGCAGGCTTCCCGCGAAGCAGGGAGCCCGATGTGGGGCTCGATCCCAGGACCCTGGGATCATGACCTGAGCCGAAGGCAGACGCTTAATGGCTGAGCCACCCAGGCACCCCTAAAATAAATAAATCTTAAAAAATATTTGTATATTAAACTTTTAGTTAAGGTTTGGAAAACTGATATTTTTTTAAAGATTTATTTATTTATTTGACAGAAAGAACGAGAGAGCCCAAGTAGGCAGAGTGGCACGCAGAGGGAGAGGGAGAACTAGGCTCTCTGCTGAGCTGGGAGTCCGACACAGGACTCGATCCCAGGACCCTGGGATCATGACCTGAGCCAAAGGCAGATGCTTAACTGACTGAGCCACCCAGGCACTCTGTGGGAAATTGACATTTATTTAACATTTCTGTTAAAAAAATATCTGAGGGTTAATGTATATGAAGCATTTAGAATAATACTTGACATTTAATAAGCGCTACTGTCATGTATTGTCATTATTGACAGATTAGGAGTTGTAATAAAGGGCTCATACAAATTATTAAAACAGAGATCCACAAAGTCCCAAAAATAAAATGAAAACAAAAGTCAAAACAGAATTTACAAAAAATATATATAAACAGGTATAAAGCATTTGAAAAATTATTGAACCCTATTATTCTACTTCTAAGAATCTACTCAAGAAAGAAAATAAATGCAAACAGATATATGTATCAAAATGGGCACTGTAACATTTATATTTAAGAATGTATCCACAACATATAAATGTAGATTAAGCTGCCTGTTTGAAGAATCTAGAAAATTTATTTGTAAATAAAAAAGTTAAAAACAGCCCTAAAAGTTTAACAGTAGGGAATTAAGGAAATGGGTAATTTATGATACATCCCGACTCTGGAATATTTAGCATTAACCAAAAAATGTTTACAGGGGATTTTTAATGAAATAAAAAGATAACTTAAGAAAGCAGTAGGAGGTCAATGGTACATAGCAAAATGCATATAATAAGGGACTAGTACCCAATGTTAAGAGTGGTTATTACTAGGGGCGCCTGGGTGGCTCAGTCAGTTAAGCATCTGCCTTCGGCTCAGGTCATGATCTCAGGGTTCTGGGATCGAGTCCTACATAAGGCTCCTTGCTCAGCAGGGACCCTGCTTCACCCTGTCCCTCTGCCTGCTGCTCCCTCTGCTTGTGCTCTCCCGCTGTCAAATAAATAAATAAAATCTTAGAAAAATAAAATAAAATAAAAGTGGTTATTACTACAGCTGCCCAGCTGGCTCGGTCAGAAGAGTGTGTAACTCTTGATATGGGGGTTGTGAGCTTAAACCCATGTTGGGTATGGAGATTACTTAAATAAATAAAATCTTTTTTTTTAAAAAGTGGTTATTACTACATGCTGGATTATGAATTTTTGTTCTCTGTACTTCTCTGTGTCTTACAAGTCATCTATATAAGCAGAGGTCTTAACAATAAAAAAATTAAACATTTTTAAGGTGGGGGGTGTCTGAGTGGCTCAGTTGGTTAAGTGGCCAACTCAGCATGGAGTTGACTTAAAAAAAATTGGGGGGGGGGCACCTGGGTGGCTCAGTTGGTTAAGCATCTGCTTTGGCTCAGGTCATGATCCTGGAGTCCTGGGATTGAGCCCTGCTTTGGGCTCTCTGCTCAGCGGGGAATCAGCTTCTCCCCCTCCCTCTGTGCTCTCTCTCTCTCTCTCTCGAGCAAAAAAATAAAATCTTTAAAGAAAATTTCTTTTAAGGTGGGGAAAAAAAAGTACCTGAGGGTTCCACTCTGCAGAGAACTGGAGACACAATTAGAAGTCCTACTAAATAATCCCTATAGTAATTCCTACTACAGTTATTATTACAAAGTTGTATGGCATGATGTCTTTATTTTTTAAAAGATTTTATTTATTTGAGAGAGAGAGAGATAACAAGAGAGAGCATGAGCAGGGGGAGTGGCAGATGCTTAACTGACTGAGCCATCCAGGTGCCCCAGCACCACCTCTTTAAAAATCAAAAAAAGTTGTACCAAAGTCAATGGCAGTAAGCTGTATGGCTGGTAGTAAGCTCAAGTGATAGTTTTTACTTGCAGCACACCTCCAATTAAAATATCTTATTAAGGAAGAACAAGCAGGTAGGAAGGATAAGATAATAGTGGAGGGAAAACACGTATTTTATCCTAAGTTTAGATTTGCACAAAAAGTCAGCAGAAGGGAAAGAGATCTTTTTTTGTTTTTCTTGTTTTAGCCATGTACTAAACATACTTCGTTTAGCCCCAACAGTCCATATCCCTCATCAAATAAAGAAAAAATGACTAAGGTATAAAATTTTTCACAATGCCTTTTATCTCCATAAACACTGCTACTCTATGGATTCTGCCACCATTCTGAAATGCCTCACCTTTAGGATATCAAATGACAAAATCTCTCTAATCATAACCCCTATCCCCTTCTCTCTAGCCTTTTGGTTCTGCAGGTTCCCATGATCGCTTACTTGGGAGCGACTGGAGGACTCCAGTACTTTGATCTCTCAGTCAAATTCCTGGTTCACCCTGATCATCACCAATATTTCCCTTGCCACTCAGCCTGATTTCAAGACCAACCATTTATATAAGGATCTCACTATGGTGGATTTCATAGATAACAAACTAGTTCTGAAAAAAAATAAATAAATAAATTTAGTCAAAAAAGGATAGTAAAAGAAGTCAAACACCATCATCTATCATAATTTCATAAAAGGGCATTTAAATACCAAAAGTAGGAAGGTCACTCTCAAAGGAGAGTGCGGTCCCAGGAAGAAAGGAAAAAAGAATAAAAACAAACAAAAAGAGGGGCGCCTGGGTCGCTCAGTCAGTTAAGTGTCGGCTTTCAGCTCAGGTCATGATCCCAGGGTCCTGGGATCTAGCACCACACATCTGGCTCCCTGCTCAGCGGGGAGGGAGCCTGCTTCTCCCTCTTGCTCTGCTTGCCACTCCCCCTGCTTGTGTTCTCTCTCTGTGCCAAATAAATAAAATCTTTAAAACAAACAAATGAATTAAATTTTTTCAAATGTAAAATATTTTAATTTTCAAATTTAAAATGTTGCCTTGATAATATTTTTCTATGTAATTACTTTCCTTACGTAAGAAAATCAATTTGTAAAACTATATTCAGTAGTGCCACCAGAATTGAAGCTTATGAATGTCAATTCAGAATTTTCAGGGTGAACAGAGGCAGTTAAAGAACATTAGTCTCTATCCTTCAGTAATACTTGGAACTTTTCCCTGAAGGGCTAGGATCGCAGAGCAGGCATGGAAAAGGCTCAGAGCCGTCTTCCATCACTCACCATGAAGATGACAAAAAAATCAAATGACAGAATCATCCCTCTGAAAGAGAATTTAAAGACCACTAAAAATAGACATGGATACCTTGTTTTAGAATACATCTTTTGGAATCTCTTCTTAGAAGATATTTTCCCCACTTTAGCATGGTTCTTCCTTTCCCCTTTTCTTTAAGAAATTTGCCATCGGGCACCTAGATGGCTCAGTTGGTTAAGCATCTGCCTTTGGCTCAGGTCGTGATCCCAGGGGCCTGCTTCTCCCTCTCCCTCTGTCTCCCCCCCTCCCCCCCCTTACTGCTCGTGCTCTCTCTCTCTCTAATAAATAAAATCTTAAAAAAAAGAAATTTGCCCCTATCTACACCAACCTCCTCCAAGGCCACTTATAATAACTGAATGGGCTATGTGGGAGTAGGAGGATGGGAGGCATTAAAGACTTAACTTAGAGGAAGACCACTAAATGATCAAACATTTGAAAATTTGAAACGAGAGATGGAGAGAGATCAATGGTTCTCAACTTATTTGACCATAACATACAGTGAAAATTACATTTTATTTCATCATCTCTCACTTGATTATATTTCTCTCCCAAATGGGTCCCAATGTTTCCACCCTTGACAACCTTTAGTCTGTTCTTAATACAGCAGTTAGAAGGATCCTGTTAAAAACTAAATGATGAGACTTTCACCTCCAGCCAAAAGTGAGTGTAACAGAGATCAGATTTACCCTGCTACCTGAAACAAAGTAAAAAAAAAAAAAAAAAAAATATATATATATATATATATATGAAATGCTTTTCAAGACAATGGACATCAAGAAATGCTTGAGACTGAACACCTGGGTGGTTCAGTCAGTTAAGCATCTGCCTTCAGCTCAGGTCATGATCCCAGGGTTCTGGGATTGAATTCCGAATCAGGCTCCTTGCTCAGAGGGGAGCCTGTTTCTCCCTCTGCCTGCCTCTCCCCCTGCTTGTGTGCTCTCTCCCTCTGACAAATAAATAAATAAAAAAATAAAATCTAAAAAAAAAAAAAAGAAAAAGAAAAGAAATGCTTGAGATTCTCTCTTCCTCTCCCTCTGCCCCTCCCCACTGCACACTTTCTCTCTCAAATTCTAAAATAAATCAGTAAATCTTTTTTTTAAAAAAAGATTTTATTTATTTGAGAGAGAGACACAGTGAAAGAAGGAACACAAGCAGGGAGAGTAGGAGAGGGAGAAGCAGGCTTCCCACCAAGCAGGGAGCCCGATGCGGGGCTCCATCCCAGGACCTTGGGACCATGACCTGAGCCAAAGGCAGAGGCTTAACGACTAAGCCACCCAGGCGCTCCTAAATAAGTAAATCTTTAAAAAAAAAAAGAAGGGCGCCTGGGTGGCTCAGTCGGTTAAGTGGCTGCCTTCGGCTCGGGTCATGATCCCAGAGTCCTGGGATCGAGCCCCGCATCGGACTCCCTGCTCAGTGGGGAGCCTGCTTCTCCCTCTCCTCCCTGCTCAGTGTTCTCACTCGCTATCTCTGTCTCTCGCTCTCAAATAAATAAAATCTTAAAAAAAAATAAAGAAAAAGAAAAGAAAGAAAAAGAAAGAAAGAAATGAAAATAGTGATTCCCCAAAAGATGAGAAACAAATGAGGTAAGCTGTACAATTGCCCCAGCTTACTGCCTGAAAGAATTTCTAGGCTGTTAACGTGCGTGAGGAGGAATAACCCAAACAGAACCCAGCAGTCTCCCAGATTGAGAACAAAGAGCTGCAAGTTTAGAGAGGGTCAAAAGAGCTAGAGTTTACAGGGCAAAGTACAACAAAGGAAAGCCCTGCACAAATTCTAGAGATCTACAAAAGGTCCCCTTCAAGTTATCAGCTGACTACTGGTCAGCACATGTGTGTGAAGGAACAATCTAACACGGAGAAGAGAAACAGTCAAAAGTAATGAGGGAAAAATACCTGTAGCTCACACAGGACAGGGAATAGTGCCTGCTCCCACCACCAGAGAGGAAAACCTCACCACACAGCATACATAGCCACCCTCTCACCTCAGTACCTTTGCACTTGCTGTTCCCCCCACACCTGCCCTTCCCTGGACATTTTCCTTCCAGATATCCTCTTAACTTGCTTCCTTATCTCCTTTAGGTCATTTATCAAATGTCACCTTCTCCTTCCACTCCCCAAATCACCCACTCGTCCTTCTCTGCTTTTTCTCCACAGCACTCAGCACCATCTAACACACTATTTATTTATTTTGCTTATTGTCTGTCTCTGTCGACTAGATTATAAATTCCATAAAGGCAGGAATTTTTCCTCTAGATTCTTTAATTAATTACTTAAATTAATTACTTAAAATCCCTATGTTATAGTTTTAACATCTGGACAATCTCTAGGTCTGGTTGTATTTGTGTTGCTTCTTTTGTATATCTCTTAATTTTTATTTTTTAGATACTATGTCTAAAAAGTAGAAACTGAGGAAAACAGTATTTATGCTTGGAAATAATCATACCTGTTTCTGCCAGGCCATTAGGGTGGGGATCTGAATCAATCTAGTGCATAGGTGAGCTGGGTTTGGTCTTATTGTTTTTGTTAGCTTCAGCGCATCACAGGCTTCAAATTCTTCCAGTGCTAAACTGACGATACCTTGTGTTTTAGTGTGAGGAATGGATTACTGGAGAATTTTTCTGAAAGTTCTTGTTTCATCCTCAGTTTTTAGTAGGTCTTTATTTATTTTTAAGATTTATTTATTTGAGAGAGAGGAAGAGAGAGAATCCTCAAGTAGACTCCCCACTGAGCCCAAAGGCAGGGCTTGATCCCAGGACCCTGAGATAATGACCTGAGCCAAAATTAAGAGTTAGCCACTTAAGTGACTGTGTCACCCAGGCACCCCTCAGCAGGTCTTGTATACCTGTGCATAGAGCAGGTGTCTTCATGTTCCTGCCCCCACCCCAAGTGGTAGACTAATGTTGCTTGTTACTTGGTGAAAGACTAGGGATGGGAACAAGATTCTCTTGCTCCAGGTGTGGCCTTTGGCAGGCCCTGTACACCTGAACCTCGGGAGTAGAACTTAACCCAGGGGCACACAACCTCTGTTTCCTACACAGTGCAAGATCTATATAGCTCAGACAGGTTTCCTACAACCCTTCTTCCCTACCCCTTGCAATGACCCCTTGCCCTCCCCATTGGGCAACTGAACTCTGCCTACTCTGCCTTGTATTCTGAGAGGTTCTTGGGCAGGAGGAAGCAAAGGGCAAGGATTTTGGTTAATTTACTAATGTATCCCTGTTTGGCACATAGCAGGCACTCAATATATGTGATTAATTTTATTTTGCAATAAATATGCATTCAAACACACACACAGCTTAAAATAACCCTACTAACTGTATTGAATTACTTTTGTAAAAAAGCTGGTTGCAACCAACTTAACTGATTTTATACCCACTAATGAGTAAAATCTGCAATCATGAGGAGGGTGGGGACTTACACAAAGGAAGTACCGTGTCAGTATAGCCATGTGCAGAGTAAGGCACTCAAGAAAGATACAAATCCCAGAGATGAACATACTGAAGAGATGTCTGTGTTTCTGTCTTTGGTTGCCCTTATGATTGTCTCCTGAAACCTTACAATAGCTCCCCACTGACTTTTGTTAGAGTGGATTTCTTGCCCTTACAACCCAATTATTCCTAATACAACCTTAATCCAATATCTATCATTCAATTTTTTGCTTTTATTTTTTTTATTCTTTTATTGTTCTCCTGGCTACAAAGCAATGCTAGCAAATTCATGTAATTGTGGTATCTTGCCCAACAACAAACTCCTGACAACCATCCTTTGGTGGCCCTTCAATGCTATTCAGCAATCAACTTCTTTGTTTCTGCACAGCTCCTATCCTCAATCTGTCAAACTTTCCAACCAACTTGAAACTCTCAAAATCATCCCCAGTACTCCCAATCCACCCTCAGCAAATGACTTTGCCACCAAAATGAGACTAAGATTTATCTGTCCTGGGTTCCTTCTATTCTTTAATTCAAAGGTCCTTTGTAAAAAAATTTTTTTCACCTCTTTTCTCTGCCTCCCTCCTATCTTAGAGGAAGATTTAAACCTCCCTTTGATGTGGCTAAACTTTCCAAGCTTTATTCTTTTATGTTCTGTTTATTTTTATTTTTTTAATCTTTTTTTAAAAAAGATTTTATTTATTTGTGAGAGAGACAGAGAGAGCACCAGTGGGGGGAGGGGGAGAAGGAGAGGGACAAGCAAACTCCCTGCTGAGTCTGGAGCCTGATGCTCCATCCCAGGACGCTGAGATCATGACCTGAGCGAAAGTCAGATGCTTTAACTGAGCCACCCAGGGGCCCCTTATGTTCTTTCTAAGTTATTGTTATTATATTTCAAACATAAAAATAAAGATCATAAATACCTCTGTACCCATCAACTAGCTTTGTTGAATCCTAGGTATTAATGTCATATTATTTCAGACATCTCTTTTTTAAAAATTATTAACATCATAGGTTGAGGCCTCCTATGTACCCTTTCCTCATCCTGTTCCCCCCTTCTGCTCCCAAGGGAAACCATTATAATGAATTCAGGATTTATCATTGTCAAGCATAGATTTTAAGCATTTACTACATATTTACATATCCATAAACATTATATATTATTTGTTTTCCAAGATATGTTTTATCTTAATATTTCTGACCTCTCCAAATTTTCTCCAATGAACATGTTATTAAAGAAAAATATTCTCTACCTAAAAACAGCAATCTTTTTCTTTGCCTCCACCTTCTAACTACTGAGATTTCTAAATGAGTAATCTATACTTGCTACTGCCACTTCCTTACTACCTACTTTTCCTATAGCCATTATGCCGACTCTTTAAATTGAGAGTGGGTGATAAAGACAATAGGTGAGAAATTAAGCCATAGGATAAAAGTTGGATCTTTACCTTAACCATATACAAAAATTAATTCAAAATAGATCGAAGGAGCGCCTGGGTGGCTCAGTCGGTTAAGTGGCTGCCTTCGGCTTAGGTCATGATCCTGGGGTCCTGGGATTGAGGCTCACGAGCCTGCTTCTCCTTCTCCCTCTGCCTGCCACTCTGCCTACTTGTGCTCTCTCTCTCTATCTCTCTGTCAAATAAATAAATAAAATCTTTTAAAAAAACCCAAAAACCAAAAACAAAATAGATCAAAGACCTAAACTAAGAACTAAAACTATTAACACTCTTTGAAGAAAACACAGGGGACACTGGATTTGGCAATGACTTCTTGGCTGACAACAAAAACGCAGGTAACAAAAGATAAAATAGATAAATTGGACTTCATCAAATTTAGAAACTTTTACACATCAAGAGGTGAAAAGACAACCTATAGAATAGGAGAAAATACTTACAGATCATAGATTTAATAAGGGATTAATATCCAGTTATGCTAAGAACTCCTATAATTCAACAACAAAAAACCCAATGCAATTCAAAAATGGGCTAAAGATTTGAATAAATACCTCTCCAAAGAAGATGTATGAAGGACAATAAGGACATGAAAAGATGCTCAACATCACTAGCCATTAGGGAAATGTAAATCAAAACCACAATTAGGTACTACTTGATACTCATCAGGATCTAGGATTGCTACTATAAAACAAAACAAACAAAACAATAACAGACAATAACAAATGTTGGTGACGATGTGGAGAAATTAGAACCTTTGTGTGTTGGTAGGAATACAAATGATGCAGCTCCTACGGAAAACAATATGGCAATCGCTCAAAAAAATTAAACACTGAATTACCATATGAGTCAGCAATTCCACTTCTGGGTATATACCCCAAAGAATTGAAAGGAGGAACTTTAGCAAATAGTTGCACATATGTTCATAACAGCATTATTTACAGCAGCCAAAAAGTGGAAGTAACCTAAGTGTTCTTCAAAAGATGAACAGATAAACAAAATGTGGTATAAACCTATAATGAAATATTATACCTTAAAAAGGCATATATTTTTTATTAAAAAGGTGTATATATATTATTATAGCCATAAAAAGTAAATTCTGACACATGCTACAATGTAAATGAAACTTGAGGACATTATGCTAAGTAAAAAAAGCCAGTTACAAAAAGACATATATTGTATGATTCCACTTATATATGAGGTACCTAGATTGGTCAAATTCATAGAGACAGAAAGTAGAATGGTAGCTGTCAGAGGCAGGGGAAGAAGGGATTGGAGAATTGTGTAATGGATATATCAGTTTCAGTTTTATACGATGAAAACAGTTCTGGAGACTGCACACCAATGTGAATGTGCCTAACACTACTGATTTGTATACTTAAAAATGGTTAGGATAATAAAATTCATGCCATATACATTTTATCACAATTTATTTATTTATTTATTTATTTATTTTTTAAAAGATTTTATTTATTTGCGAGAGAGAGAATGAGAGACAGAGAGCATGAGAGGGAGGAGGGTCAGAGGGAGAAGCAGACTCCCCGCCGAGCAGGAAGCCCTATGCGGGACTCGATCCCGGGACTCCAGGATCATGACCTGAGCCGAAGGCAGTCGCCTAACCGACTGAGCCACCCAGGCGCCCTATCACAATTTTTTTAAGTAAAAAAAAAAAAAAAAAAAAGAGTAAACTCTGGAACCAGGTTACCTGGCTTTGAACCTTGGCTTTGCCCCCTCCTAGCTATGGGACCTTGGGTAAATTACCTAAGTGCTCTTTACCTCATTACCTCAGCTATAGATGGGATGACATTTATAGTACCTACATCATCAATTTGTTGTGATGATTACATTAGTAAATATATATATAAACTTCTTTTCAATTACCAATAATCGCATCTCGGGTAAACCTCATTGGCTACGATACTGCCACTGCGCAAAGCTATATATATAAACTTCTTACAACAGTCCTAGCACACAGTGAGTACTATTTTTAAGTGTCTGTTATTATTATTAGAGTCAGCATTTTGAAAAGATAATTTAATGTGGAATTCAGGCCTATGGGCAAAATTGAGTTTCTCCTATGCAAAACTGAATAAGACAATTCATATGCTGTTTTCAGGTGAACTCCTAATATAAAGCAGCACTACCACTCACATAAACTGAGAAAGATTTCCATAATATCTTATTTTTTCAAAGATTTCATTTTTAATTTTGGGTATTTCATCTCAGTTTGCTTTAGTAGATGTGCAGAATGTTCTAAGAATTTCTGTTTAGAGATTCTAAGCAGTGCTATTTACTGGGCACATTTACTAATGTCTATTGATTCATCAATCTGTAATGAAAAGCATGGATTTAATAGCCATCTGGTGTAGTGCTGTTTCTATGGCATCTGATGTTTTACAATGTCCAAAGTAGAATTATTCAAAAGTGGCACCTTTTCTGTTTCTTCGCTAATCTCGAACATAATACTGACCATTTCTAAGCAAAAGGGTAAAATGAACAATTCTACAACTGTGTAGAATTTCCTATTTTGTGTTTGTAGATGTTGAAAAAATTCAAATTTTGGGGACGCCTGGGTTGCTCAGTTGGCTAAGCATCTGCCTTTGGCTCAGGTCATGATTCCAGGGTCTTAGGATTGAGTCCAATATTTTGCTCAGCGGGGAGCCTACTTCTCCCTCTGCCTGCCACTTCCCCTGCTTGTGCGCGTACACTCTCTCTCTGACAAAAAAAAAAAAAAAAAGTTTTAAAAAATTCAATTTTTTTTCCTGTGGAAATGGGGTATTTTGTGGTGAGGGATCACTGTAGTTTGCTGGGAACTGTCTCTTCTGCAAACTCTTCCTTGCAAATAAGACAATTAGGTTAGAGAAGATAATCATTAGGGAATACCTATCTAAACTTGAGATAATCCTCATCAGAGGATCATCACTGACTGAATAATTATTAACCTTTTTTCCTACTACTTGGTTTATGAGGTGAATCTGATGACTTTCCAGCTTTAATCAAATAGTCTATAGGGGTCTTAAAAACAGAGTACTTTCTATACACCCACACCACCCCTTCTCTACCTAATTTTTCTCCAAAGCCCTGTTCACAATATATTTTTATGCCTAATATTTATTGTGCATTTCTCCCACTAGAATGTAATCAAAACAGGGATTTTTGACTGTTTGTTCACTGGTGCATCCCCAGTACCAAAACAGTGTCTGGTACCTGGTCAGCACTCACTCTCACTCACTAAATATTTGTCCAATGAATGAATTGTAAGTGGCTTTACAAATGGCCAGAGGTAATGCCATTATCCTCTGCTGTACCTTGGTTTTACGAAGTGCTTTTTTTGGGCTAGAGCCAAATTTTATTGTTCTTTAGAGTTCAGGACCTTCTTTCTAAATTTTCAAAAACCCAGAAGGCAAAACAGCCTTGTTTACCATCTGCCATGCCAATTCTACATATGATTATTACTGCAACCGTGTTCATCCACTTCATATTCATGGTTCACACTTCAATTATGTCATCCTAACATGCATACAGAGGCCTATAAAGATAAGGCTTTCAAATATCCAGAAAACTACACAAGCCAAAAATCCAGGTTATGTGGATTGTATGCTTACTGCCTAAAGTTGAATAAGGTAAGTGCAAATCAACACCAAACTGTTTATGTAGAAAATCCTAGGAAATCTAAAACAAAATACACACACACAAAAAAACAAAACAAAAGACTGCTAGAGAAGAACGAAATGACTTTGATGCTAAGGTCATATACAATATTCAATTGCATTTCTATATGCAAAAAAAAGGAATATGAAATTTTAAAAAACACGATTTACAACAGCATCAAAAAACACAAAAAATTAGGGGCACCTGGCTGGCTCAGTTAGAACATGTGAATCTTGATCTCAGGGTCATGAGTTCAAGCCCCACATTGGGCATGGATCCTACTTAAATAAATAAATAAATAAATAAATAAATAAATAAATAAATAAATAAAGATAGCTTAAAAAAAAAGAAAAAATGTGAAAAATTAAAATAATGAGATACATCTCACACCCACTAGGACGCTATGATGAAAAAGACAGACAATACCAAGTTTTGGCAAGGATTTGCAGTAACTAGAACTCTCATACATTGCTGGTGAGGGTGTAAAATGGTGCAGCCACTAAGGGAAATAGTTTGCCAGTTTATTACAAAGTTAAATATATACTTATATAACCCAGAATTCCTCTCTTAGGTATATATTCAAGAAAAGTGAAACCCAATGTCCATGAAAAGCAATGTATATATAGATATTCACAGCTTTATTTATAAAAGCCCAATACTAAAAATAACCCAAATTTCCTTCAACTGGTGAATAAATAAATTGTGGTATATCCACATAATAAAATAGTACTCAACCATAAAAAGAAAGAAACAACTATTACATGCAACAACATGGACAATTTTCAAAGATGTTATACTGAGAAAAAGAGGCTGGAAACAAAAGAATAGATAGTGGGTGATTCTTTTTATACAAAATCCTAGAACAGGTAAAACTAGATTAGTTTTACAGGTAAAATTAGATTAGTGCGGCAAATCAGATGAGCGGTTGGTTGCAATGGGGTGGTGAGAGGAGGCTGAATGCAAAGGGACACAAAGGAACTTTGTGGGGAAATTAAATTATTCTACATCTTAGTTTGGGTGATGGTTAAACAGGTGCATTCATTTGTCAAAAATCATCAATCTGGGGCGCCTGGGTGGCTCAGTTGGTTAAGCGACTGCCTTCGGCTCAGGTCATGGTCCCGGAGTCCTAGGATCGAGTCCCACATCGGGCTCCCGGCTCGGCGGGGAGCCTGCTTCTCCCTCTGACCCTCTCCCCTCTCATGCTGTTTCTCTCTCTCTCTCTCTCAAATAAATAAATAAATAAAATCTTAAAAAAAAAAAATCATCAATCTGTACATTTAAAATGTGTGATTTTTATTGTATGGATATTATACTCAATAAATTGATTTTTAAAAATCCTGATTATCTGGATCCTTTTTTCACCAAACAACCCTTTTCTCCTCCCTGCTTTTATCAAGCAGATCTGGCTGCAAAATAAAGGGCTGAAAGTACCTCCTAGAGACACAAAGGCTTCAAGAAGGAAGTAGGTTTCTACTCTCACTAATCCTGATAAGTAGCCAGTCTTAATCTCTTTTACCTGCTAATCAGAATGGCAGAAATCACAAGTACACAGTTCTCTCATAATAGGGAAATCACAGCTTTCTGTAACTGTTCAACAACTGGCAGCAACCTTGAAGTATGCCCACACAGCACCTACAACGTGATGGGCCAACAGCAGAGGACAAAGCACTAACAGGAAATCAGGAGACTGAAAACCAAATGCCCTTTAACGACCAATGCCCTATATTCCTAGCTCATGGCTTTCATGCTAGACTGGTAAGAAGAGGTTTGTTTGCTGACAGCTTAGAGGATTTATGAGAGGGGATTAGTCCTGGCAGTGCTGTTGTGAAAACTATGGGCAAAGTCTGACAGTAACCCATGGACTTCCTGGAAAGGGGTTTCAGATGAAGCTGTTGAAGAAACAAGTCTCCATCAAAAACAAAAAAGAATGCTGCCTGCTGTTTCAAAACAGTAAGCAAAACCAGCCTGAAAAGACAACTTCCAACCTCAGCATCATTTGTTTGGTTGACAAGAATTACCTTAATCAACATTCTGCATGAATCTGGATACCAAAAACCAGTGAATGTATAAAGCACATCAAACTATATTCCAACAGGAATTCTTTGATTTTGTTGGACTTTGGTCTAATATTACTTAGAATGAATGCTCAAGTTGAAAACCTTTCTGTTCCACTGAAATTTTTTTTTTTGAAAAAAAAATTTTTTTTTCTTTTTAACATGAATGAGATTCAGTCAATTAGCATTTATGGAGCAGGTACTTGGAACCAGTGCTGTTTTAAGTAATATGGAGCCTAAAATAAAGATGACACACTGTCCTCCAGAAGATCTTACAGTCTGGGTGGAAAAGAGTAAGAATTAGATTATGTAGCTTGGTGTGTAAATGCTATGACACAAATACATATGAGGTCTTCAGAAACAAAGCTTCCCAGAGCAAAACTGGGAAGTTTTGCTTTTGATCAAGTTAAGTGATCAAAAATGGAAGAGGCAGAGAAAAAAGTATATACAAAGTATATACAAAAAAAAGTATATACAAAAATGTTGTAGACAGAGAAAAAAGCATATACAAAGGCACAATGATATATGAAACAAGAGAAGGTACAAAACCTAATGGCATGTCTAGGGAATTGCGAGTACTTTATATGGCTGAAAAAAAGGAGTGATAGATGAAGCTCAGAAAAAACAGACTGGAATGGGTTTCTGAAGGACTTTGTTTCTCAAAATTAAGGAAATGAAATTTAATCTAGAATGTTACGGGAAATAATTAAAATATTTTATGTTAGGAGTCTGATGTCATGTTGTCAATTTAGAAAGATAACCTGGCAGGCAAAGTAGAGAATGGTCTGGAGAGATACTAACCCAGAAGCAGGGAGATGGACTGGGAAGTAACTGGGATGATGCAGGTAGTAAGTGATAAGGTCCAACTTAAAGCAGAGAAGTGGAGATGGAGAGGAGTAGAAAGGATAGTTTTAAGAATAATCATTCACAGAGCTTACGACTTCTGGAGAAGTAAAAAAGAGAGTCTAGGACAATTTTCTGTTTCACCTTCAGCAATGAGTGGATGGTCCATTAAACATCACCAAGCCATGGAATATTTAAGTAGAAAGATAAGAACTATTTTAGACAAGCTGATTAAAATATGAGTATTGGTCTGCAGTGCACAGAACCTTCAAGGTGACAATCTTTAAATCTTATTTTAGTATTACACAGCTGAAGATCTATTTGATGATGGGAGAAATAACACACAGAGAAATCTTCAGTCAGAAAGGAAATTCCAGGGAAAAAAAGTTTAAATCTCACAGTTGAACTGAGAAGTTATCATTTCTACCTCCCTCTCTCACAGTAACCTACTTGCAAAACAATTCTAATAAATTCAGGCAAATCGTATTTTAAATTTTGCCCAAGAGGCCAAATATTGTAAGGCAAGTTCAAAGTTTGAGAAAGAAGGGCACCTGGCTGGCTCCGTTAGCAGAGCATACAACTCTTGATCCTGGGATTGTGAGTTTGAGCTCTACAATGCTGGATGTAGAGATTACTTAAAATAATAATAAAGTTTGAGAAAGATTGGTTTTAGACCATTTTCTAAGCTTCCCTACTCTCACACAGCATAGAAAATATATACTGGGGAGCAGGTTCTGGGCTCACCCTTCTCAAAAGGACCCACTTAAACTGAAGGGAAGTCTCAGTTCACTAAATAGTTAAGACCTAACAGGCAAGGGCAAAGAGGAGAGATTCCACCTGGATAACAATTCCCTTTCCATAAAATCATTTATAGTCCCATCGCAACACATTTGAAATGTTCCTCTCTGCCAGTTTTTCTCCTTCTAGGGAAATGCAACACTTTCCCATTTTTTCCATATGTTCTATTTGGTAGAAAAGAGGAAGGGGACAACAAATGGATTTTGTTTTCCTGCTAGACTCGAGTTTTTCATCTACATTTAAAAAACCTGTATGTTTTCAGAGGCGCGTGGGTGGCTCAGTTGGTTAGGCCTCTGCCTTCGGCTCAGGTCATGATCTGAGGGTCCTGGGATTGAGACCCACGGGCTCCCTGTTCAGTGGGGAGTCTGCTTCTCCTTCTGCCCCTCCCCCCACTCATGCTCTCTCCCTCTCTTGGTTTCTCTCTCAAAATAAATAATCTTTTTAAAATAAAAAAATTAAAAACCTATATATTTTCATAATGATTAATGGCCTATTCTGGATTACTGAACACAAAGTTACCAACAACTGACACAAAGAAAAGAGGTATCAGTACCCCAATGCTTAAAATTAGAGTCTCTTCTTTTAACCAGCCCTTTTTCTCTCCAGCCTTCAAATCCTCACAAAGTCCTGCCTACTCCTACTTCTCCAGGAACACAAAGTTTAAGAAAGAGAAGATGAGGATGGGGGAAATGGGAGAAAATAATCTTTTTTTCTACTGTATTATAGGGCACAGGAAAGATGCATAAAGCTAGTATCATAAACCAGCTGGTATTAAAAATCCTCACTTTACAGACAAAATTTTAAGAAATTAAACTCTCTGATTCCTGCCTATAGCCAAATGTACTAATTTATTAATAAATGATATTTTAAACCAGTCTATGAGCTAAAGCAAAAGCCTTAAATATATTGATCAAAAGTCACCAAAATTTCTAAAATTTTAAAATGCCAAGATGATAGTATCTTGTGTTATATGCTGACAGCCAAGTCTCTTAGCTTAGAGATCTAGTAACAGTAGATCCCAACATACTATTTGAACATCTCAACATCAGAAGTATTTCTAAAGGACATCTAACCCATCTGAAAATTTTTTTACCCTCCTAATGTAAAAAGGAAGGAGATTAACCTAACCAGAACACTACTTTATAGTATGCACTCTCAGTGAGAACAATATTGTGCCTGAGGAGGCTTAAAAAAAAAAAAAAAAAGATACTATCACCGGTTTGTGTTCGAGATATAAAGTATACTTTGGTATAAAATTTCATGGGAAGGCAACTAGGGAAAAAATGTCTAAAAAAATCCTTAGGAAACAATAATGAAGAAAAAGTGAGAAAAACTGTTCAAGATCAAGGGTTGGCAAATCTTTTTTGCAAAGGGTCAAATAGTAAATATTTTAGGGTGTGAATTCTGTACAGTCACTATGCAACTCTGCAATCATAGCATGAAAATAGCCACAGATGATATATAAAGAAAACAGCATGGCTGTGTTCCAATAAAACTTTATTCATGGACAATAAAATTTGAATTTCATGTAATTTTCACATCATAAAATATTGTTCTTCTTTTAATGTTTTCAATCAGTTAAAAATGTAAAAATCAACCCAAATGCCCATCAAATGACAAATAAAATGTATACTCATATAATGGAATATTACTTGGCAATAAAAAGGAATGAAGTATTGAATCATGCTGTAACATGAATGACCTTGAAAACATTACACGAAGTGGAAGAAGCTAGAGACAAAAGACCACATATTTAATTGTATAATTCCATTTAAATAAAATGTCCAGAATAGGAAAGTAGATTAATGGTTAGCTTGGGCTAGGGGTAGGGGGAGAAGTGAAAGCTCACAAGGTTTCTTTTTAGGATGATAAAATTAGATAGTGGTAAACTACTCAACTCTGTGAATATACTAAAAACCACTGAAATGCATGCTTTAAATCAGTGAAATTTATGGTATTTGAATTGCATTTCAATAAAGCAGCTTTTTTTAAAAAAAGATTTTATTTATTTATTTGACAGACAGAGAGAGAGCACAAGCAGGGGGGGAGGCAGAAGGAGAGGGAGAAGCAGGCTCCCCGCTGAGCAGAGACCCCAGGATCAAGACCTGAGCTGAAGGCAGACGCTTAACCGACTGAGCCACCCAGTTGCCCCAATAAAGCAGCTTTTTAAAAAAGATTAAAACCATTCTTAGCTCATAGACTATACAAAAATGGAGGTGACCCTGATTTGGCCTGCAGTCTGTGATTTGACAACCCCTGATACATCAGTTCAGCAACTATGATCTTAAAGGAGGAGAGTACGAACATCTTAGGAGTCGAACGCTGATTAAAAGAGAAAAGATTTTTCACGGCCCCGTAGGAAAAGCAGATGTTACTTATAGCCAATGTGCCATAAGAACTGCCATCTAAGCTACCATGCACACTCACTAAACCAAACCAGATCAGGATCATCATTGGTGGTGGTGGTGAGGCGGGTTGTTAAGACAGACTGATTGTTGGGCGCCTGGGTGGCTCAGTTGGTTAAGCGACTGCCTTCGGCTCAGGTCATGATCCTGGAGTCCCGGGATCGAGTCCCGCATCGGGCTCCCTGCTCGGCAGGGAGTCTGCTTCTCCCTCTGACCCTCCCCCTTCTCATGTGCTCTCTCTCATTCTCTCTCTCAAATAAATAAATAAGATCTTAAAAAAAAAAAAGACAGACTGATTGTTGGGCCTCACTCCTAGAGTTTCTGAGATGGGCAGGTCTGAGATGAAGACAGAACTTGCATTTCTAACAGATTTTCATATGATGCTGCTGCTGCTGATCTGGGATCACATTCTGAGGATCACTGATGTAAACTAAAAACTGTAACTAGTGAGATATATATTATGTAATATATATTATACACACACACATAAACTGTAGTCATATTTCAATCACAGATCAGATTATTTGAGAAAAAGTGAAGATATACCCTGTCTCACTCACTCCAGTGGGTCTTGGGCTTTGGCTCCTAAAGGAGTATAACAAATATTTTCTTTCAATGTACAATGTGGCTGTATGTAGCTATAAAACCTCCTCCTCCTTCCCTAAAACTGAAGTTGACTATTTAGAAACCATCAGAGCCCTAGGTACATTTTTTTTAGACACAAGTACATAGACAAAACTCTCAGTGGTTTTCAGAAGTTCACTAACATCATTGTCAATGGAAGTCTAAAGAGAAAAGGAGGTGAAACAAAAACAACCTAGACCAATGAATCATAACCCAACAGTGTTTACTTAGAGCACCTGACATGACTTTATTTATAGAAACAAGAACCTAGAGTTAAGACCCAATTGGGGAATTCTGTCAAATACCTCATAGCTTTCCACCCTCCTCCACCACCACAGAGTTATTAAAAAGCATTAACAGAACCATCCATGTCGAAGAATTCTGAATAATTTATGTAGATACTCTGTCCTCAGGAAGGGAGAACACTTGACTCCCTACCCCATAAGTGTGGGCCACACATGGTGATTTCCCTCCAAAGAGTAGAATAAAGGGCAGGGAGGAGAGTAACTTTATAGTAGATAAACCTGACAAACACTATCTCAAGTGAACAAAGTCATGATCAACAATGATAAATCACATAAACAGTATGTACCTTTAATGTAATGGGAAGAACATGTTACTTTATCTCCATAGTTCTTCTTCCCCAAACCCAGACCTCCAGGCTAATCAAGAACAAAACATCTCAGGGTTGTGAGTTCAATCTCCACGTTGAACGCAGAGATTACTTAAAAAAAATTACAAAATAAAAAAGAGCAAAACATTAAATACCAATTGAGGGGCATTCCACAAAATATCTGACCACTATGCCTCCAAACTGTCAATGTCTACAACTTCAAATCTGATTCCAAGTACATATTCTAATAAATGTATTCTGTAAACCCCCCTCTCCCAAAAAACCCTTGTAAATTTGTCAAGGACATCAAAAATAAGGAAAATCTGAGAAACTGTCAAGGCCATGATAACTAAATGTAATGTGGTCTCCTGGATAGGATCTTGAAATGGAAGAAAGACATCTGGCAAAAATTAAGGAAATCTGAACAAAGTACGGAAGTTAGTTAATAATAATGTCTTAACACTGGTTCAATAATAGTAACAGATGTACCACACTAATAATTAGTAAGATGTTAGTAAGAGGGGAATCTGGGTGTGGGGACATATGGGAACTCTGTAATATTGTTTCAATTTTTCTGTAAATCTAAAACTGTTCTAAAGTCTACCCCCCCATCCCCAAAAAAGTAAAACAGCACAATTCCAGGCTAGAGCTAGTGAACTGTTGGAAATCACTAGACACCCAAACAAAACACATCTGACCAAGGTATCTTAAATCTTTTCAAATAAACAAAAACCAAACATACCAGGCCAGCTACACAATACAATGTCCATGATAACTCTGAAGTATAGAAAATCTTAATTCTTTCAATTCCTTCCAAAGTGCACTTAAAGGAAATAATTTATTAAATCTTAAAAAAAATTTTTTATACAGCCCAATTACGTGCCAGACACTGGAGATGCAGAGATGAATGAGTCCCTTATCAAACAGCTTATAGATGGGGATTGGAGAGGTTGGGGAAGGTAGGGAATCAGACATAAAAACAGAAATTACAACAGAATAAAGCAAATCCGTGATCTAATAAAGTCTGCAAAATAATCATGGGAGGAAAGAAAAAGGATACTCAATTTGCATCTATTTGCTGGAGAAGAACAAGCTTCAAGTAAGTTTTACTTTTATCTGGACAAAGTCAGTTATGAAACTCTATTTAGAAAACAAAAAGTTCCAAAAAAAAAAAAAAAAAGAAAGAAAGAAAACAAAAAGCTCCAAATGCTCCATGAGGCCTAGAATACCTGATGGACAAATGGATTATTGGTTATCAAGAGATTTTAGGGAGTGTGATTCTCAAAGTATAGGTGCACCTGGATGGTTCAGTTGGTTAAGCGTCTAACTCTTGATTTCGGCTTAGGTCATGATCTCAGGGTTGGGCCCTGCACTGGGAGTGGAGCTTGCTTCAAATTCTCTCTCTCCCTCTCCTCCTAACCCTCCCTCTGCGCTCACTTGCTCACTTTGTCTCTAAAAAAAGAAATCACAAATCAAAGATTTTTAAAAACTGTAAGAGAGAACAGCTAAATCTCCCTGCCCCTTAAAAAAACTACTGATAACCTTCAGTGATTTTGAAAACGAACTTCTGCAAAAATAAATGCCTACATATTCTTCCACAGGCCGACCTGTAACACTCTCAGTTATACACAGTCATGAGATTACAAATAGTGAAAGCACACACTTTTCTGGCCTACTTAAATATATAATCCTAACATCCCCCCCTTTCTTTTTTTTTTCTTCCTATTTTTGGCTGATATGAAGCAGAGGTATCTAAATATTATCAAAAGTCCTCAGTGAAAATAATTAACAATTACATTTTCCTGACTGACTTGTACCTTTCTGAACATTTCTTCTTCCTACCCAAATCCTATACTCACTACGAGTCCCACTTTCTCTATAAATGTTTCCAAATATTCTTCCACGGATTTTTGCTTATTTATTTCACTTATAATCTGTGTAATATAAGCTATCACGTTTCTGTGTAATATAGATCTAGTATTTCAAGAGTTTTGTCTCAAAACTCTCAAAATTAGTTGCTTAGAGAAACTAATTCTGGCTAATTTAAGCAAAAGATGAAAGGTTAACGGGTGACTGACAGAACTCCCCGGAAGTCTGGAGAATTAGACTCAGAAAATAAGCAAGCACAGGAAGAAGCTAAACATCCAGAACCACTTACAAAATCATGCTACATTATCAGTCTGGTAAGGACAGTGCTGCCTCCACCACTGAACCATTGATGCCTCTGGAGACTGGATGGTGCTGTCACCACAACCATTATAAACAATTTTCCATTGTCCCTTGGCATCAGAGACATGAAAATATTAGGGATGATATATGTGGTTAGTGAAGCTTGGGTCAAGGTCTCAAACTCATTGCTAAGACAGGTAGTAAAGTAAGCATCTGGCATTTTCTGATTTTATAGTAGACATTAAACTCATAAGGTAAGGAATTCCTCCAAAAGGCAGTGGCTCAGATAATTGGTAGGAAAAAAGAAAAAGACATTATATGTTCATTACACATATTGAATTATTCCATCTTCCAAAGTGTTAAAGGTGTGTCTATGTAAAATACTACATTCTAGGGCGCCTGGGTGGCTCAGTTGGTTAAGCGACTGCCTTCGGCTCAGGTCTTGATCCTGGAGTCCCGGGATCGAGTCCCACGTCAGGCTCCCTGCTCAGCAGGGAGTCTGCTTCTCCCTCTGACCCTCCCCCCTCTCGTGCTCTCTTTCTCATTCTCTCTCTCAAATAAATAAATAAAATCTTTAAAAAAAAAAAAATAAATAAATAAATATAAATACTGTCATGTAGTCAAAGTAGCGGAAATTATATCTGAATAGAAGAGGGATAAACAGTTCTGTGCTAAAATGGAGAAGACCGATTTGGTAAAAACTCTAGCATTCTCTCATAATTTCATCCAATATTTTTTTTTCATCCATCATTTAAAAAGATTTGCATATCAGACACTGGGGATACATACAGAAGCTTAGAGTCTAATTAATAGAAAACAGACATGAAAACAACCGAATATAATAAAATATTCTTGGATGCTAAATACCGCCATGAGGGGTTCAAAGGGAAGATGCCAGGGTGGGGGTGGGGTAGAATGACATAAAGTCAAAAAGGCTTTGTTGAAGAGGTGTTCTTGAAAGATAAGATGAATAGCACAGAAAAAAAGGCAGGGGGAGGAAGAAGAACAAATAAAATTAAAATACCACCCTAATACAAGATAGCCCTACTTCCATTTATCATTCCAAACACTGTTTTAAAACAGAGGTGAAAATAACAAAAGTTTAGATGAAAATTGATATGTTGTATCAAAAACAAGACAGGAGATGTCACTCATGTTGGATCACTGGGATTTATTTTCCTAAACAAATGCAGGGGCACCTGGGTGGCAGAGTCAGTTAAAGCCTCAGACTCTTGGTTTCTGCTCAGCTCCTGACCTCAGGGTCGTGAGACTGAGCCCGCCCTCCCCCCCTTCCCTGGCCCCACATCAGCTTGGAATCCACTTGAGATTCTTTCTCCCTCTCTTTTTGCCCCTACCACATGTGCTCTCTCTGTGAAATAAATAAATTAAAAAAAAAAAGTGTAGCGCCTCGGTGGGTCAGTCGGTTGAGGGTCTGCCTTAGGCTCAGGTCATGATTCCAGAGTCCCAATATTGAGCCCTGTATCAGGCTCCCCGGCTCCCAGCTCAGCAAGGAGTATGCTTCTCCTTCTGACCCTTCCCCTCTCAAATAAATAAATAAATAAATAAAATCTTTAAAAAAAAAAAAAAGGCAAGTGCAAAATATGTCTATGGTAGTTTGAAAGAAAAAAAGTCACGAACTCTTCCCTTCCCTGAACCCACCCACTTTGTAATTCTCTCATCAAGAGACAGAATTTGACTTATTTACCACTTGATTCTGTGCTGGCCTTGTGACTTGCTTTGGCCAACATAAAGTGGATAAAGCAAAACAGTGCCAGTTTCCTGCCTCAGCTTCAAGAGGCCTGGCACATATCCCACACTTCCCCTTGAGGGAGACCACCATGTGAATAACCCTTATATAGCCTGTGAGAGAATGCAAAACCACATGGAGAAGGTGGCTCAGCAGTCTCAACCAAGGCAAGCCAAATCTGGTGCGGATCACCGGAACCATTTAGCAAAATCCAGCCTAAATTGCTAACCCCCAGAATAAATAAAAAGCTAAGTAAATAGTAGTTGTTTTAAGCCATTAAACTGGTGTGCTTGTATATAGCAACAGCTAATTGAGGTAATGGGTTTGGTTAAATTTCTAAATTAAAAGGTATATATTCGGGCGCCTGGGTGGCTCAGTTGGTTGGGCGACTGCCTTCGGCTCAGGTCATGATCCTGGAGTCCCGGGATCGAGTCCCGCATCGGGCTCCCTGCTCAGCAGGGAGTCTGCTTCTCCCTCTGACCCTCCCCCCTCTCATGTGCTTTCTCTCATTCTCTCTCTCAAATAAATAAATAAAATCTTTAAAAAAAAAAAAAAGGTATATATTCACCATTATGAAATTTCTAAAGTAGAGATGATAAATATTAATTGTCAGATTTCCTCATCAGTATATTTGAGAAAATGTCCATAGCCCCTGCAATATTAAGAAAAACAGGGTGAGAAGTGCTCTGAAAACTATAAATGCTCAAATACTCATCAACAGTAGAATGGTTAAATACATTGTGGTATATTCTCTCAGAATGGACTATTTCAGAGCAATGAGAGTGAACAAACTACAACTACATGCAATTAGGTATGACTCTCACAGGCTCAATAGTGTATAACTCCCCATTTGTATAAAAATTAAAAACAAGCAAAAACTCATGTATGCTGTTAGAAGTCAGCATAGTGGTTAGCCTTAGGGGGCTTATGACTAGAAGGCAGCACAGGGAAGTTTCCAGAGTCTAGTAATGTTCTGTTTCTTGATCTGGGTTCTGGTTACATGGGTGTGTTCAGACTGTGAAAATTCACTGAGCTGTAAGCTTATGACTAGTACACTTTTTGTATATACAATAAAACCTTTTTTAAGGGGTGCCTGGCTGGCTCAGTCAGAAGAGCATGCAATTCTTGACCTCAGGGTCATGAGTTTGAGCCCTACACTGGGTGTAGAGATTACTAAAAAAAAAAAAAAACTTAAAAATAAAAAGTATATATTACTCGATATAGTTGATAGTTATTACCTTATTTATAAATATTCTTTTACTCCCAAAATATTATTAAAAAACTTCAAACATATAACAAAAATAGAATATATATTGCTGTACTTTGATTAGCATCTGATTTTTTTTTTAAGATTTTATTTATTTGAGATAGAGAGTGAGAGAGAGAGAGAGCAGGAGTCGGGGGCAGAGGAAGAGGGAGAAGCAGACTCCCTGCTGAACAGGGAGCCCGACTCAGGGCTGGATCCCAGGACCCTGGGGATCATGACTTGAGCCGAAGGCAGACACTTAATTGACTGAGCCACCCAGGTGCCCCTCTACTGTTTAAGCTCAAGACTTCTTCTTAGTCAAAATATACAGCTAATTTGTTTTTTTACCCCTAACCCACTCCTTCCTAGAATAAACATAACCATCTATCAAACCTAAACAATTCTGGGAGAAAAATCAGGAAAACAAAAACAAGTATATACAAAAAGTGTACTAGTCATAAGCTTACAGCTCAGTTAAGGGCATTTGTATATGACATCTCCTGTAGCTCTCACTGGAAACAGTCTTTTGCCCTACTTGCTATTTCCTTGAAGCTATTAACTGATATATGTAGGCTGGGGATTGGGTTTGGGGCAGCTCACTTATACATAATCAAAAGTAGTTTTTCCTTTAAAGTTGAACAATCTCAAATGGCAAAGCATCCAGCTAGACTTTGGAGTCAGATGTTTTAAGAAAAACTGAGGAAAAGAGGACAGTGATTTTGTTTTTTTTCAAAATTTATTTGAGAGAGAGAGAGAGAGCATGTGTATGAATGGGGGGAGGGGCAGAGGGAGAGAATCTTCAAGCAAACTCCCCACTGAATGGAGAGCCTAATGTGGGGCTTAATCCCACAACCCATGAGATCATGACCTGAGCCAAAACCAAGAGTCAGACGCTCAGCTGACTGAGCCACCCAGGTGCCCCTAAGGTCAGTGATCTTAACTGAGTATAACAGGCATCTTTCCTAGAGCAGGGATCTGGGGGACTCTCCCTTAGGAAAATCCCAACATGCACATTCAAAAGAACCAATTTCATTTGCATTATTTCCTTTACATATATTCACTCAATATTCCTATATATATATATTCATATATATTCTGAATTTCATTATTACTGTTCCAAAGGTTATCATTCCGAGTTTTTCTTTTTTATTCACTCAAACACTCATGCACTTTTGGGTGAAAAAATGTGAGACAGTACTGAAAAGACTGGTTTAAACCACCAACGTCGATGCAAACACCTATAGAGCATCTAATGATGTAGTCTACAGCATCATGTTTCTAGGGAAACATTCTAGGGAAAAAGCGAGCCAATAATGTCACACTTGTGAAGTTTATATAGGTCCCAATATTTCTCTCTTTTTGTGTTTTAAATTGGGTGAGAACAGAAAACAATCTCCATCTGTTAAGCACAGAACTGACACAACACTCTAGACTTGAGTAAATGAAAAAATATACCATGGTCTTAGGTGGTAAACCAATAGCATATAATGACAATTAAGTTGTTTATTACATTATTATAAAGATCATTTCTCCTTTAAAGCTATAAAGTCAATGTAATTCCAATCAGTAGCTGAACTGGATCTGGAACTGGAAGAATATAAGAAAATATTTTTAAAGCTAGTCTAGAAAGAAGGACTATGAGGACAACTTTGCCCTGTTACAATAGCCTAACTCTTACATGGCACTTACTATCTTACATAGCATTTAAAGAGCTTTACATGTATTAATGCATTAATCCTCACATTAACCCTAAAATTTATATAATATTATAATCCTCATTTTGCAGATGATACTGAGGTCTAGAGAATTTAAATAACTCACACTAAGTCATCTAGCTGGTAAATGGCAGAGCTGGCATTCAACTAGGCAACTAGAGTCAGACTCTTAACTATCACGCTATGCCTCCTCCTAGACACTACAATGTCTCACAGACCCACAACAGATCATTAAAAAGTATAATATGATGATGCAATAGATGACTGGACAGACAAGATGGCCCAGAAACAGACCCAAATATATATATAACAATTTGATTATGATAAAGATGGCATCTCAAATCAATGAAAAACTATGAATAACATTCAGTAATTTAGTAAATGCTGAGAGGACAACTGACTCTCCAATAGGGTTAAAATATATGTATATATTTTAGAGTCTGATAGCACACCAAAATAAGTATCAGATAGTTAAAAAAACTCAATTTAAGGGGTACCCGGGTGGTTCAGTTGGTTAAGTGTCCAACTCGATTTCAGCTCAGGTCATGATCTCAGGGTCGTCTTGGGCTTGTACTGGGTGTAGAGCCTGCTTAAGATTCTCTTTCTCTCCCTCTGCCCCTCCCCCTGCTCACTCTCTCTCTCTTTCAAATAAATAAATCTTAAAAAAAATAAATAAGTAAATTTAAAATCAAAATATTTAAAGAAAAAAATAGAGGTTAATATTTTCATAATCTTGGGGCAAGGAAGTTCTTTTTAAATTAGAAATGAAATTCAGGAGTCATAAAAAAGAAGACCAACAGATTTCATTAAATACAAGCATTTATTTATTTTTTTTTTTTTAGATTTTTTTTTTATTTATTTATTTGAGACAGAGAGAACGAGAGACAGAGAGCATGAGAGGGAGGAGGGTCAGAGGGAGAAGCAGACTCCCTGCCGAGCAGGGAGCCCGATGCGGGACTCAATCCCGGGACTCCAGGATCATGACCTGAGCCGAAGGCAGTCGCTTAACCAACTGAGCCACCCAGGCGCCCCTAAATACAAGCATTTGTAAGACCAAAACACATAAACTTAAAAGACAGATGTCTGTTCTCCCCATAGGGCAATTGCTATCAAAATCGTAGCAAGGTTTTTTATAGATATAGATAAACTAATTCTAAAATTTATATATAAAGGCATTAGCCTAAGAATAACAAACAATCTTGAAAAAGTAAAATAAAGTGAGAGGAATCACAGTACCCTATATTAAAGCTTATTAAATAGCCACAGTAATCAAGGCAATGCGGTACTGGCAGAGGTAAAGACACAAAAAATCAATGGAAAGAGCAGAGAACCCAGAATTAGGTGCAAGTTTGCTCAAATGATTTTTGACAAAGTTGCAAAAGCCCTTTCAACAAATGGCGCTGGAGCAACTGGATATCTATAGGTTCATACAAAGTGAACCTCAACCTGAACCTCACACCTTCTATAAAAATTAACTCAAAATGGATCACAAACTTAAGTGTAAAACATAAAGTTACCGAAGTTTCAGAAGAAACAGGAGAAAGTCTTCACGATCTAGGATCAGACAAAGAATTCTTAGGACTTGATACCAAAAACATGATCTATAAAAGGAAAAAATGGTAACTACCTCATCAAAACTAAAAATATTTGCATTGTGAAAGCTCATGTAAAGAGGATAAAAAGATAAGCTACAGACTGGAAGAAAATATTTGCAACCATACATCTCACAAAGGACTGGATCTAGGGTATATTAAAAAAACCCTAAAAAAAAGTAAAAAAAAACAATTAGAAAACGAGCAAAAGGCATTCAGAGACTTCACTGAAGAGGATATAAAGACAGTGCACCTGGGTGGCTCAGTCGGGTAAGCACCTGCCTTCGGCTCAGGTCATGATCCCAGGGTCCCAGGATGGAGCCCCATTGTTGGGCTCTCTGCTCAGCAGGGAGTCAGCTTCTCCCTCGCCCTCTACTCCTCCTCCCTGCTCGTGTTCTCTCTCTCAAATAAATGAATACAAAATTTTTTTTTAAAAGAGGATATACAGACAACAAACAAGTACTTGAAAAGATCTTCACACTGTTAGTCATTAAGGAAATGCAAGTTAAAACCACAATGAGGTATCACTACACTCCTGTCAGAATGGTGAATTTAAAAAATAGCAGTCATACCAAATACTGGTAAGAATGCAAAGAAAATGGACCTCTCACGCACTGTTGGTAGGAATGTAAAATGGTACAGCCACTCTGGAAAATAATTTGGAAGTTTCTTAAAACACTAAGCATCTGCCTTAGGCTCAGGTCATGGTCCCAGGGTCCTGGGATCGAGCCCCGCATCCAGCTCCCTGCTCCGCAGGAAGCCTGCTTCTCCCTCTCGCACTCCCCCTGCTTGTGTTCCCTCTCTCGCTGTGTCTCTCTCTGTCAAATAAACAAAATCTTTAAAAAAACCAAAAAAAAAAAAAAAAAACTTTAAACACACAATTACCATATGACCCAGAAATTGCACTCTTGAGCATTTATCCCAGAGAAATGAAAATTTATGCTTGCACAAAACCTGTATATGGGTGTTCACAGCCATTTTTTCATAATGCCAAAAAGTGGAAACAGCCCAAATGTCCTTCAACAGGTGACTGGTTTAACAAACTCTGGAATGTACACACACATATACCACAGAAGCTGGTATATGAATAGGTTTGAATGAAGAAATGAATTACTGAAAAATGCAACAACCTGGATCAATCTCCAGAGAATTATGCTGACTGAAAAAAGCCAACTCAAAAAAAAAAAAAAGAAAGAAAGAAAAGAAGAAAGCCAATTCCAATAGGTTACATGGTGTATGATTCTATTTATGAAACACTTTTGATAGAACAAAATTTTAGAAATGGAGAACAGATTAGTGGTTGCCTGGGATTCTCCAGATTGGGGGTGTATATAGAGAGGGAGGTGGCTATGTTTATGTATAAAAGGACAATATCAGGGATCCCTGCCGTGATGTAACTGTTCAGAATCTTGACAGTGGACAAACCTACACGTGCGATAAGACTGTATAGAACCAAACACACGGGGTGCCTGAGTGGCTGAGTCGTTAAGTGTCTGCCTTTGGCTCAAGTCATGATCCCAGGGTCCTGGAATGGAGCCCCGCGTCGGGCTCCCTGGTTGGTGGGAAGCCTGCTTCTTCCTCTCACACTCCCCCTACTTGTGTTCCCTCTCTTGCTATATCTCTCTCTGTCAAATAAATAAATAAAATCTTAAAACACACACACACACGAACAAGTAAAACTGATCAAATCTGAATAAGCTTGGTGGATTATATCAATTTCAATATCCTAGTTTTGATATTATACTATTGTTTTGCAAAATGTTACTACTGGGGGAAACCGGGTAAAGTGTTCAAGGATCTCTGTACTATAACCTACCATTGCATGTGACTCTACAATTATCTCAATAAAACTGTCAATTAAAAACAAAAGACAAATGACACATAAAAAAATAGCTGCAATAAATATAGAAGACAAAGCCACACTAAAACCACAATAAGATTTTCCAAAAGATTTAAAAACCCACAAAGAAGAAAAGGAGAAAAAGGCAACATTTTGGAATCTAGAAAGCAAATGAAAGAATGGTAACTAAGCATACACAAGAATGCTGAATGGTAAACCTGCAGTAGGGAAAACTTCCAACTACACCTATCAACACCCCCCACCCCCACCCCAAGAGTTTAGGAACTGTTAGCAGCAGGTAATTCAGGCTGGGGTGGGGGTGGGAGACTGGTGATTAACAGTAAAACTGACTGAAAACTGTTTAAGCAAGTTATAAACTTAATCCATTTTCTCACTCAGATATTCCCGCCCACCCCCAACTCAGGAGACTAGAGGTTTATTCTCTGGAGAGGGTCAAATAGAAGATCTCAGGACTAGGGTGCTTGCCCCAGGCAAAGGGGAGGATATGAGGATCATACCTAAAAAATAAGGGGATTAAATGTGAATTTAAACATAGTGAATGGGGGCGCCTGGGTGGCTCAGTCCATTAAGTGTCTGCCTTCTTCTCTGCCATGATCCCAGAGTCCTGGGATCCAGCTCAGCATTGTCGGTCGGGCTCCTTGCTCAGTGGGGAGCCTGCTTCTCCCTCTGCCTGCCGCTATCCTGCTATGCTCTCTCTGTCAAATAAGTAAATAAAATCTTTACAAAATAAATAAATAAACATGGTGAATGTGGAAGGTTGAGGCCCCAGCTCTCTTTTTTTTTTTTTCACTTGGCAAAAAGAAAGCTAGCAGTTAGTCCTTACCTTGAGGAAGACTAGAAGAGGCTTTTCTAAAGAGTGGTAAACCCATGAGGAAAGACCTAAAGATACTGACATGTAGGGTTTGCCAATTTAACAGCCATCTCATTGTGAAGTTCACCACAAATATACCCTGCTAATGGCACTCAGAGCTCCCAATCAATCTTTCAGTGCCCTGTCTGTTTTTGTTTGTTTTTTTTTTTAAAGATTTTATTTATTTACTTCTTTGAGAGGGAGAGAGAATGTGTGAACAGGGGGAGGAGCAGAAGGAAAAGGACAAGCAGACCCTGCGCTGAGTGCAGAGCCTGACGCAGGGCTCGATCTCAAGACCCTGAGATCATGATCTGAGCCGAGTCAAGAGTCTGATGCTCAACCAACTGAACCACCCAGGGCCCCTCAGTGCCCCAACTTAAAGATGTTTAAATCATAAGCAGACAACCAATAACTACTAGATTTTGAAGAAAGCCTCTAATATAAAAGATAAAGATCAAAACCAGCATTTTGTAAATGAGTCAACTGAGGCTCATATCAGCTAAAAATGAAATTAGTATTTACCACCATGGACAACCCATCCATATGTTTAGCAAATATTTAATAGGCCAGGTAGTATTAAAGGCACTTGGAAAACAAGGGTAAACAAACTAAAAGAAACAAAAAACATCTTTTCCCTGGTAGAGCTTACATTCTAGCAGATAGAGTTAGATAATAAACAATAAATGTAATAATTAAGTACACACTTAGTAAATTAGTAGATTACTGCTTTGAGAAAAAATAGTGGAACAGGGTATGGGGGCAGTGTAGAGGCAGTTGCAAATTTAAAATAGGGTGACACAGTTGTAAAAACTTGAAGGAAATGAGGGAGTTGAAAATACTGCTGTTTATGAAAAGAGAATTCTAGAAGCTGGAATTTTCAGTGTAGGAGCCCTAGTAAGAGGAGCATGCCCAAGATATTCAAGGAACAGCAGGGTCTGGTATGGCTGGAGAAGAGTGAGAGAGGAGGAAAATAGGAGATAAGGCCACAGAGGTATGTCAGGGAGAAGCAAAGATCACGTATATAGGACCTTACAGACCACTGGCTTTTTCTCTGAAGGAAATGAAGGGCCAGTGGAGGGTTCTGAGGAAAGATGTGATATTGATTGGACAAGTTTTAAAAGAATAACTATGGCTGGTGTGTTATGACTGCGTGAAAGCAGAAACACCAGGATGGAGTCTCTCAAAATTTTAGAACTGACAGGGGCCTTGGGAAATAATTTTCCAAGTCTTTCATTTTACAGATAAGGAAACTGAGGCCCAGGAAGCTAAGTGAGTTTTCCAGTCCCATGTTCAAGTCGGGAATAATCCACTTTGCATTTGTGTAGCTTTTTCAGTGCTTTCAGGTTTATCATCCCATTTGTGCTCACATTCCTCTGGGCAGTTCACAGGGTGGCTGATAGCTGATACTCATTTATCAGGTAGCTGGCCAAAATTAGGGACGAAATTAGAGTATTCTCTCTCAGTACTCATATAAAGCTATTAACTGTCTCTATAGGGACTCTGCAGTTGTGCCTCTAATATCACAAAGTATTAAATAATTCAACTAGGGGCGCCTGGGTGGCTCAGTCGTTAAGCGTCTGCCTTCGGCTCAGGTCATGATCCCAGGGTCCTGGGATCGAGCCCCGCGTCGGGCTCCCTGCTCGGCAGGAAGCCTGCTTCTCCCTCTCCCGCTCCCCCTCTCTGTCAAATAAATAAATAAAATTTTAAAAATAATAAATAA
The DNA here is from genome assembly GCF_054177405.1 of Leptonychotes weddellii. Lineage (NCBI taxonomy): Eukaryota > Metazoa > Chordata > Mammalia > Carnivora > Phocidae > Leptonychotes > Leptonychotes weddellii. Next base: position 92,952,898 of record NC_138377.1, on the reverse strand, counting down.
ATAAATAAATAAATAAATAAATAAATAAATAATTCAACTAATTTAGACCTTCAAATAACAAATGACTCACTCTTACATGATCTAATCCCATGGTTCTACAGCACAGCCAAGGCTACCAAATGTTGCTGTGGTATAATAGGTGGCATGATGTCCATACAAATTAGTAAAAAGATTAAGTAATGTTGAGGCAAATAGGAAACAGTGATTTTATTCCCCATGATACTGTATGCCCAGGTCTCCCCTTTCTTTCTCACCCAGTCTCATTCTGCAAGGTTTTTCTCAGATTAGAGAGCAGCTGATAAACAACTAATTCCCATAGGATAGCTCTTGATAATAGTACAAGGTATTACCTCTCCAGGGGAATGTGTAACTTTAATAGGAAACCCCAAACCTTCAAATCCCCAAGGAACTGCAGTCAAGTTAGTAGGGAATACAGTATTATTGTTGAAGAAGACCTCCAAGCATTTTGTCAAATCACACTAAATAAATTCAAACTCAACAACTATTTACTGATAAACGTGGTTCTTGCCATTAAGATGCTCAGCCTAGTGAAAAGACGACAACATAGAAAATACTAACTTTAGTTGAGAATGTCTGCTGTACATTAGGCACTGAGCTAATAATTCTTATAAGCAATATGTATCTAGTATTGTACTCAGCTCAGTGTTTAGCAAATAGTAAATGTTCAATATATTGGGCCATGATTACTATAATCATTACCTTCATAATTGCATTCAATCTTCACTTCTGCTCTATGAAGTACTTACTAGCTTTAAGATAAGAAAATTGAGGGGCGCCTGGGTGGCTCAGTTGTTAAGCGTCTACCTTCGGCTCAGGTCATGATCCCAGGGTCCTGGGATGGAGCCCCGCATCAGGCTCCCTGCAGAGCGGGAAGCCTGCTTCTCCCTCTCCCACTCCCTCTGCTTGTGTTCCCTCTCTCGCTGTGTCTCTCTCTGTCAAATAAATAAATAAAATCTTAAAAAAAAAAAGATAAGAAAATTGAGGCTCAGAGAGGCTGAGTAATATGCTCAAGGTCATACAGCTAGGATTCAAACTCAAGTCTGTATAATTCTACAATGTATGCTGTTAATACCTATACAATATTTAAAACTGCCATAACATTAATAGAAAGATATTTAATTTCACCTGAAGTTGAGAAGTTGGCTAACAAGAATATGCTATAAAGAGGCAACGACATTTAAGCTGGGTCCTGAATGACAATTTACCAAGAGGGAAAGAAAGGGGGTGAGAAAAGAGTTTGGTCCAAATAAATGATGACAGTTTGAACAAAGGAAATGGCAGCAAGTATAAAGAAGAGGGGGGTAACAAGAGATACGTAGGAAATAGTCTCTCAAAATAGTCTTTATGATATACTAGATGTGCGCAGTGAGAAAAAGGTATCAAAGATGACACAGAATTTCTAGTCTGGGTAAATGGAAGGAAATAGTACTATTAATGAAATTCAGAAAGCATGGAGAAAAGTGGGCTTTAGGGACAAATTATGATTTTCTTTTTTTTTTCCTTTGGATACTGTGAATTTGAAGTATATTTGAGACAACCAAGCAAGAAATATGTTAGGCAGCTGGAAACCATGGTCAAACTTAGAAAAGAGGCCAGGACAGAAGATTTGGGAGTCACTGCTGTAACTAGAGTAGTTTGAAAAAATGAGAATCTAAGTCACTGACATATATGTAGTACTTGTGCTACATACATATAAAGCCATTCTTTTATTTTATTTTTATTTATTTATTTTTAAAAGATTTTATTTATTTATTTGACAGAGAGAGACAGCAAGAGAGGGAACACAAGCAGAGGGACTGGTAGAGGGGGAAGCAGGTTTCCCACAGAGCAGGGAGCCCGATGTGGGGCTCAATCCCAGGACCCTGGGATCATGACCTGAGCCGAAGGCAGACGCTGAACGACTGAGCCATCCAGGCGCCCCATATAAAGCCTTTTCCTTTTTTTTTTATTTAAGAGAGACAGAAAGAGAGGGAACACAAGCAGGGGGAGTGGGAGAGGGAGAAGCAGACTTCCTGGTGAGCAGAGAGCCCAACGTGGGGCTTGATCACGACCTGAGCCGTAGGCAGACACCTAATGACTGAGCCACCCGGGCGCCCCATATACAGCCATTCTTTTTTTTTTTTCTTTCTTTCTTTTTTTTTTTTTTATAAAGCCATTCTTAACACTGATTCCATACTGAACTCTGAAAATAAGCAGGGCCTTAACACGTGCCCATAAATCAATGAATACCCGATAACTCCATCTTCACAGATAAAAAAATTGAGGTTGTTGAGATAGAGTGTAAAGTTGCGGTACAGTGCTATCCACAGACAAAGACCTCAGCCTTTTTATTTTCACCCTTGTGTCCTCAAATACATATCTAGTAAACTAGATATTCAAAAAATACCTGATGGACAGAAAGCATGAATGAATAAAGTACAGAGAATACAAAAGAATGCCCAGTTTAAGTGGTACAATGGACTGTAGAATCCAGATGCTCTCAGTCTTGTAAGCTTTACATTCCACAAGTTTCTCTAACCGCCTCCCTAACACAAACACCCATGTGTGCACGCACGCACACACACACATCCTTAGCTCAAGAACTTTTGTCATGAAAAAAAAAATACTCTTCAATCTCAAATGAGTATAAATGTTCCCTCCAAACTTCCTTAACAGAGAGCACCTCTGAAAAACCCACCATTAGCATCATACTTAACAGTGAAAGACTGAATGTTTCCCTTGCAATCAGGAACAAGCCAAGAATGTCTGCTCTTGCTTCTATTCAACATTGTACTAGAGGTTATAGCCAGGGCAATTAGGTAAGAAAAAAGAAAAGAAATCCATATTGGAAAGGAAGTAAAAAGTATCTCTATTTGCAGGCGCCTGGGTGGCTCAGTTGGTTAAGCGACTGCCTTCAGCTCAGGTCATGATCCTGGAGTCCCTGGATCGAGTCCCGCATCGGGCTCCCTGCTCAGCGGGGAGTCTGCTTCGCCCTCTGACCCTATCCCCTCTCATGTGTTCTCTCTCTCTCATTCTCTCTCTCTCAAATAAATAAAAATCTTTAAAAAAAAAAAAAAAGTATCTCTATTTGCAAATGACATGATCTTATAGATAGAAAGTCCTAAAGAATACACACAAAAAAATCTGTTAGAACTAGTAAGTTCAGAAAGGATGCAAGATACAAGACTAAGAAATACAAATTAACTGTATTTCTACAGAGCTATATGAAATTGAGGAAATTCCATTTACAATATAAATACAAATCCAAATACAATCTAAAAGAACAAAATACTTAGACTAAACATAACAAAAGAAGTGCAAGACTTGTATTATTGAAAACTGTAAAATATCACTAAAAGAAATTAAAGAAGACCTAAATAAATGGAAAGAGATCCCATGATCATGGATTGGAAAACTTAAAAATGTTAAGACTATAATACTCTCCAAATTGTGCCACAGATTCAATACAATCTCTGTCAAAATCCTCAGTAGCCTTTTTGGAGAAATTGACAAGTTGATTCTAAAACTCATATGGAAGGGTGCCTGGGTGGCTCAGTCAGTTAAGTGTCTCACTTTGGCTTGGGTCATGATCTTGGGATACTGGGACTCAGCCCCACATTGGGCTCTGTGCTCAGTGAGGGGTCTGCTTCTTGCTCTCTCCCTCTGCCCACTCCTCCTGCTCATATTCTAATTAATAAATAAAAATATTTTTTTTTAAAAAACTTGCATGCCAATGTTTGTAGTAACATTATTCATATAGCCTAAAAGTGAAAACAATCCAAATGTCTAGCAATGACAAATGGATAAACAAACCTGGTATATCTATATAATGGAATATTATTCAACCATGTAAAAGGAATGAATTACATGGATGAACCCTGAAAACACTATACTAAGTGAAAGGAGCCAGACACAAAAAGGTCACATACTGTATGATTCTATTTATATGAAATGTCCAGAATTGACAAATCCATAGAGATATAAAATAGACACGTGACTTGCAGGAGCTGAGGGAAAAGGAGAATGGTGTGTGTGTGTGTGTGTGTGTGTGTGTGTGTATGAAAAGGGGGGAAAGAGGAGACACACACTGCTCATAGGTCCAAAGGCTTCTGTCTGGAGTGATGAAAATATTCTGAAATTGAGTAATGATGATAGCTATACAACTTTGTGAATATACCATAAAACCACTAAATTGTACACTTAAAAAAAGGAAATGTGAATATCTTCATTTTAAAAAACTTGTATTAGTGAAAAAAAATTTCCCCATATATAACCTGTTTAGCTCACTCATCCCCAAAATTCTCCGACAACCTATCAGTCATTAATGAGTTCTGGAAACAGATTACTTTCTGCTTGACAACAAATAAAGGCAGAAACATTAGAGCCATCTGATAAACATGCAAAAAGCAGAAATGCTGCCTATAGGTAAGGCCACCAGACACGATTTCTCAACGTTCTATTCTTATACAAGTTATTCACATGGAAGATTTTCAAAGGTTCCCTAGATCTCCTTAAATTCTTAAGTCAGGCTGTTGGTCAAAGTTTACCATTAGATAGTCAATCCTGATTTGATTTCTTCAAACCAAAGTGCTGATGATAGTTCCAAAGGTTAGTCTCAGAGCTGCTAGAGTAATTATTTTGATTGGGAGCTTCCTCTCCCCTATTATATGGAGAATCCATGTTAAATGAAAAGAAAATCTATCATAATAACCCATCAGTATAGAACGCATACATTCAGGGGCACCTGGGTGGCTCAGTTGTTAGGCATCTGTCTTCGACTCAGGTCATGATCCCGGGGTCCTGGGATCAAGCCCCACGTCGGGCTCCCTGCTCAGCGGGGAACCTGCTTCTCCCTCTCCCACTCCCCCTGCTTGTGTTCCCGCTTTTGCTGTCTCTCTCTCTCTGTCAAATAAATAAATGGAACATTAACAAAAAAGAATGCACACATTCAGAGAACATAAATTAAAATGTACCCAGCTAGCATCTCTCCTCATTTCTGTCCTAAGATCATAAGTGTATATTAATGAAGGTCTCATTTGGGAATGGCTACACCTGATATTGCAAATGCCAAAGAGTACTTTTAAACATTAGTCTCCTATAATTCCATCTCATTTTAAAATTACGGAGGTGTAATAAATACGTCCAAAATACATTTCCCTATTAGGCCAAGATCTCCATTTTCTTTACCACAAACCTTTAAGAGTTAATAATCTAAACATCTAGTAAGCAGAAGTTCTAGCCTAGACAATATAAATCCAGATAGGAAATTGTATAGTAAAAGATTTGTTTCCCTGTGGTTGCCTTAACTAAAATGTTACTCTAGGGGAAAAGAAAAAGTCCCTGTGCCTTGGTTTGTCTCAAGACTCCACAAGACAGCCCTTTTCTATTTATACAATAAGAAATCTCCTAAGATTTTCTTGACCAAGCTCATCAATGAAAGCCCATTATTATGTTAATTGACACCACAGACCTCTTTCCCAAAAGAAGAAAGTGTGTTAACATTAAGCCTTTAAAAATAATAAAACCTTTCCCCCTACACATTCATTTATTAAAGATAATCACAGATAAAGATAAAAAGTTGGCTCTGATACAAGTTATAAAAACTTAAATATAGATGATAAGAGTTTCATACTCCAGGGTGAGATTTCATCAAATGTAATAAAGCCTAGCCAAGCAGGGCCAGACCAAGTCAGTTCCCAAATCAGAAAATTAAATATGCTTAAGGGAACAGAGTTGAGATTCATGAGGTATAGGTCATGTCCAAGCCAGTCCTGAACCAATAATCTAGCCGGATCCACAATGTTAAAGAAATTCTTCTGCTAAGAAAATATAATAAAACTAAATATGATTTTTCTGTTCTTCCTTTTACCTTTCTGATTTTCCAAAATTTTTATAATAAGGCATTTATTACTTTTATGACATTTAAAACTTAAAAAAAAATTAATAGTTTTTTCAAAGAGTAGCAATTCAACACCTGAATGCTGCAAAGTCCCTAGTAGAAAATAATCTCAAAGAAACTTAAGACCAAGTGGACAGGTTGCTGTAATTCACAAGGTCAAGACAGTCTCGCTTGCCAAATAGACAGTTTACCCTGAGGGCATCAGAGATAACAATGCTTGTACTTTGCCCCAATCTTCTCTCTGACAAAATAGGCTTTTGTCTATAGTCACCAGATGCCTCAGCAAGTGCCTTAGCCAAGTGCCAGAGGCTCAGAGCCTAGATAACGCAGCTGAAGCTTGGTACTCCCATACAGGGTTTAAGAAACAATCCCCAGCCCACAACTCTATTGAGCAAGCTTTGGCAGTTGCCAGGGCCAGTAAAGAATAATGAGGGGACAGGGGTTCAGAGGCATGGTTGTACCTCTTTCCTGTACCAATGCTCTCTTTTTGTTCTCAGATATTTCACTCTGTTGCCAACTTCAGGTCTTACTGGTGTCCTTGGTTTAGCCACCATGGCTGTCCATCCTCTCTAAAAAACCATGCTGGCAATGATGAGATTTTAATAAAACTTAAACACTTCCAAATAAGCTAAGGGTACCTTAATTAGAGCACTTTCATAAAAGTTATGAGCCCTGATTCTACTAGTTAAATCTCTTCTGGCTTTCGTTTTAGCAGACCAGAATATTAACAGGCTGTTCTAGAAGAGTTGTAGAACACTCAATATCCAACTATTTCCTGTACCTTGAAATGTCAATACTAAGAAAGAAGCGGAAAAAAATAAAACAAGAAGAGGAAGGGAAAAAACTCTCTCTCAGGGCAATGCCCAGACCCCAGAGACCAGGTCCAAGCTCCCTCCCTGCTCTATTTCCAGCCACCCTATAGCCAAAGCCAAGAATAATCCTTCCACTTACAGAGCCTTCCACACTTTTCTCTCCTCAGCCAACTCTGGAGCCAGGATGAGACTCTGTTGGCACATGCTAGTTCTTGTTTATGAGCTGGTTACCACCTCAAAGGCTGCTTGGCCCAAGGCCTGTCCTCTCTTTACAGGATCTTTCAGACTTCAAAACGGGATCTTTTCTTGGACACCTCTCAAGACAATGAGGTGAGTTATTTAACCTACTGCTTTCAGCTTGGGTCCTATCCAAGGACTTCTCTGGGGACTATATTCTCAGGCAGCAGTCAACATCACCCAATATGGAAGAACATTCTACCCATCAATACAAAGAAAAACTGAAGGATTTTATATTAAAGGTAAAAGCAAACACTTTCAGAAGTAACTTCAGTGACCATCAAGAAAGGGGTCATAAGAGTTGAAGTGACCAAAATAAGGTTATCCTCTTTTTTGCTGTCACAGAATAGCAGAGAGGGTGGGAGGGAAGATAACTGTTTTGCTGATAATTCAACTCTATCGTATGCCCAGAGCTTATTTCTGAAATCTTGTAGTAGAAATTTTCCTAGGTTGAATTCCACACCCTACTGGCTAGAAGGTGAAAAGAGATATTTGGATGCCAATGTTTCAGACTATTTTTTGCTGCCTTTCCATCCTACCATGGACCCCTTTCTTGCCTTAATTCACCTCACCTTTTAGGGATTGAGGGAAAAGAATGAAAATCTAGACATACTTAGGTATCATAAAGGGTTACAGCCTGGTTCTCTACTGTCTTTGGTGAAAAAAGTATTTTAAAAACTTTTTATGGAAACATAATGTTCACAGCAGAACACTGTATGCAACTCACTGAATGTTCATAAACATACAGAGCCATGTAAGTAACATTCACATCAGGAGTAGTGTTTTAGCAAATAGTTCTCAAATGGAGACTGCTCTCTGGGGGACATCTGGCAATGTCTGGAGACATTTTTGGTTACCTCAACTTAGAGAAGATGCTACTAGCATCAAGTGAGTAAAGGCAAGGATGCTGCTAAACATCCTACAATACACAAGACTGCCCCCACAACAAATTACCTAGCCCCAAATGCCAATGGTGCTGTTGTTGAAAAACTCAACATTACAACAATGCAAAACTCCCCTGTACTTCCTCTCCCAAGAGGACTTTTACTACTTGAAATGTAAAACTCCTTTACTCTAGTAGAAAAGCTATTACATGATGCCACAGGGAGGTGGGACAGGGCCTGATCACAGATGAAAGAACTCACCTGCCTGGAAATACAGGATAGGATCCAAGAAAGAGAAGAGAGTACACACATTTGTTGCTGGCCTACAACTAGTAGACAACCATATACTACACATTTAAATACACTTTTAGGGCGCCTGGGTGGCTCAGTCGTTAAGCGTCTGCCTTCAGCTCAGGTCATGATCCCAGGATCCTGGGATCGAGCCCCACATCGGGCTCCCCGCTCGGCAGGAAGTCTGCTTCTCCCTCTCCCACTCCCCTTGCTTGTGTTCCTGCTCTCGCTATCTCTCTGTGAAATAAATAAATAAAATCTTTAAATAAATAAATAAATATACTTTTAATCCATACAAAATTTAAAGAAAATGAGATTCAAAGGTCATTAGCAAGATTCCACATCTATTAAGTGAAAGTACTGAGATTCAAACATAGGTCTAATTACAAAGTCTATGTTTTGTAATTATGTAAAAATGGAATTAAGGAAGTTGAGACTGATTTAGAAAAGGCACTAGAAAGCAGGAAAAATATGGGAAGTGGTTAAAGTAAAAAACAAGGATCACTCTTTCACTGTTTACAAGTAGCATGGGAAAGGAACTTTCCCTTAAAGCATGACTCAATCCAGGGGCGCCTGGGTGGCAGGGTCAGTTAAGCGGCGGACTCTCAGGTCACGATCTCAGGGTTCTGAGATCAGCAACACGTCAGCATCAGCACTCAGTGAAGAGTCAGCCTGAGATTCTCTCTACCTCTCCCTCTGCCCCTCTGGCTTGCACTCACTCACTCGTTCTCTCTAAATAAATAAATAAATCTTAAAAAAAAAAAAAAGAAAAAAGCACGACTCAATACAGTAAACCAAAAAAAATTTTTTTTTTTTTTTAAGATTTTGTTTATTTATTTGACACAGAGCAAGAGAGAGCACAAACAGGGGGAGTAGCAGCAGAGGGAGAGGGAGAAGCAGACTCCCCACTGAGCAGGGAGCCTGAGGTGGGACTTGATCCCAGGACTGTGGGATCCTGACCTGAGCCGAAGCAGACGCTCAACCAACTGAGCTGCCCAGGTGTCCCCAGTAAACCAACTCTACAGAACCAAGCAAGTTCTATTATACCGTTCAGAAGATTTTTACCTTTATTTATTTATTTTTTTAAAGATTTTATTTATTTGAGAGAGAGAACAAGCGGGGAGGAGAGGTAGACAGAGAGGGAGCCTGATGCAGGGCGATCCCAGGACCCTGGGATCATGACCTGAGCCGAAGGCAGATGCTTAACTAACTGAGCCACCCAGGCACCCCTTCAAAAGACTTTTAAATGTTTTTGTCGACATGTGTTCCCAGTTGTAGTTTCATATGCTCTTCATTACACAGAAAAGCACCTTTTTTTTTTTTTTTAAAGATTTTATTTAGACATTTGACAGACACAGCGAGAGAGGGAACACAAGCAGGGGGAGCGGGAGAGGAAGAAGCAGGTTTCCCGCGGAGCAGGGAGCCCGATGTGGGGCTTGATCCCGGAACCCTGGGATCACTACCTGAGCTGAAGGCAGACGCCTAACGACTGAGCCACCCAGGCGCCCCAGAAAAGCACTTCTTAATATGCCATCTAAGTTAGCTACCTTCTTGGTGTTCCTCAAGGATCTATCCTGGGCCCCCTTCTTTTCATCTTATTCAACAGACACGTTCGCCCTGGGTAACCTCATCCAGTTCTATGGCATCAATTACCATTTACTGGTTCAAATTGATAACTCCTACATTTTCCAATTCTCTCTCATGACCTCCAGACCTTAAGGGACTTTTCTACTTAGTTGTTGATTCATTTAACTCTCTCCTCCAAATTAGCTACTATTCATCCTTCAGATATTTACTTAAACTTCTTCACGGATATTTTCTCTGACCGCCACCCTGTTATGCATGTGATTATCTGAGTCCATTCTGTCTGTCCTACTAGCCCCATTGGACTTATGATACATGTAGCTTGCAAGATGAACTTCGGAAAAAAAAATTTTTTTTTTTAAGACTTTAAGTATTCTTAGGCACCGGGTGGCTCAGTTGGTTAAGCATCTGCCTTCAGCTCAGGTCATGATCCCAGGGTCCTGGGATCGAGTCCCGCATCAGGCTTCCTGCTCAGTAGCCAGCCAGGTGCCCCAAACTTCGGAAACAGTTTTGAAAGATACAGAAACAGGGGTGCCTGGGTGGCTCAGTTGGTTAAGCGTCTGCCTTCAGCTCGGGTCATGATCTCAGGGTCCTGGGATCAAGTCCTGTGTTGGGCTCCCTGCCCGGTGGGCGGTCTGCTTCTCCCTCTCCCTCTGATGCTCTCTCCCCCTCTCTCTCAAATAAATAAATTTATTTTTTTATATAATAGATTTTAAATAAATTAAAAAAATAAAGCTCTCTGGTCTTTAAAAAAAAAGGAAACAAACATATAAGCAGGGAAAATGTGGTAAGAACCCATCCCTAAGCTCCCTGCTCAGCGGGAAGCCTGCTTCTCCCTCTCCCACTCCCCCTGCTTGTGTTCCCTCTCCCGCTGTCTCTCTATCAAATAAATAAAATTTAAAAAAAAATCCCTAAGATAAGATCAATAAAAGAATATTTAAGAAAAGATCATTTTTAGGGGTGCCTGGCTGGCTCAGTCAGTAGAGCATGTGACTCTTGATCTTGTTGTAAATTTAAGCCCCACGGTGGATATAGAGATTACTTAAAAATAAAATCTTAAAGGGGCACCTGGGTGGCTCAGTCAGTTAAGCATGCAACTCTTGATTTCAGCTTAGGTCATGATCTCAGGGTCGTGAGATGGAGCCCCACATCAGGCTTCACACTGATGTGAAGGCTGCTTAAAATTTTTTCTTTTTCAGGATACCTGGATGGTTCAGTCAGTTAAGCCCCCAACTCTTGATTTTGGCTCAGGTCACGATCTCAGTGTCGTGGGATCAAGCCCTACATTGGGCTCCACACTCAGTGGGGAGTCTGCTTGAGAGTCTCTCCCTCTGCTGCTGTCCCCACCCCGCACTTTCTCTCTCAAATAAATAAATCTTTTTTTTAAACAAAAAGATTCTCTCTTTCCCTTTCCCTCTGCCCTTACCCCCGAAAAAAATCTTAAAAAAAAAAAAAAGATAATTTTTATTAAAGAGCACCACACTAAAATCTAAGTTTCCTTTAAAAGTACTGTTTGTGGGGCGCCTGGGTGGTTCAGTTGGTTAGGCATCTGTTTTCGGCTCAGGGTTATGGAATCAAGCCCCGAATCAGGCTCCCCGCTCAGCTGGGGCCTGCTTCTCCCTCTCCCTCTGCCTGCCACTCCTCCTGCTTGTGCTCTCTTTCTATCAAATAAATAAAATCTTTAAAAAAAAAAAAAAGTACTGCTTGTTTCTTGGGAGGTATTATTTAGACCAAAGACACCATCACTTGCTATCAACTCCTAATCTACCCTAATCTCAAATCCCTAGTCAAAACCATTTCTAAAGATAGACCAGTCATTTGCCATTGTTTTATCAATAGCAAGTGCAAAGTACTACGATTAGTTTGTTTTTGTTAGAAATAAAAACAGGGGTGCCTGGGTGGCTCAGTTGGTTGAGCCTCTCTTGATTTTGGCTCAGTTCATGATCTCAGGGTTGTGGGACTGAGCCCCACATTGGGCTCCACACTCAGCGCAGAGTCTACTTGAGATTCTTTCCTACTCTCTCTCCCTCTGCTCTTCCCCCTGATAGCACTCTCTCCCTCTCTCTAAAATAAATAAATAAAACCTTTATTTAGAAAAATAAATAAAAGTAAAAACAAACCATCAAAGTTTATATTCAAACACTCACTCCCCACATCACAAAACACAACCCCACTATCTCTTCGCTGCCACTATCTTCCAAACATACTTCTCAGGCTGTCACCAGTTCATTTGGACAAGCTTTCACCAGTATCAAAGCTCTATGGGGACAAGGGAATGGGAAGGATTAAAGTGGATTTGCCTGGCCCTTTTCTCCTGATTTTGGTTATTAGATATGAAATGGAGGATGCAATGTGACTAGGAAATAAAAACAAATGAAAAATCTGAAAATTTTTCAGATATAAAAATGTCATTGTATTATTTTCCAACTATCTTCCCACACTTTTCTCTGCCACTTCAGGTCACTAATCCAGCAGAAGCTAGGGACAATCCTATCTAACTTGGGTCCTAAGTAATAGTCAATCTTTGCCTCTGTGAGGTATCTGAGGACACCTCCTGTTTAGTTCTAAGGGAGTGATTAGAGGGTTGGAAAGTAGCATTATTTTAAGCCTTTAAGTCTGTCCCATCCCTATCCCTCCTTCTGAAAAGAAGCTCCATTTCACAAAGGCTGAGGGGCAAAAACCCAGAGCTTCCCAAGTCAGTAAGCTTAGAAAGTCCATTTCTCGGAGTTTTGCCCTGCCCAAACTGCTTCCTAGGGAGAAGCAAACTATACTTCTCTTCTTCCTCAGTGATGTTTCTTGGCCTACACCCAGAATCTTTTTTTAAGAATCATTTTTACTTAGTTCTTCAACATGAAAACTTCTGTTCATCCTGTCTTATAGGGCAGGTGCAACGTTCTAAGAGCTGCCACCAGTACACAGCTAAAAGCATAGCACTGGCACCAAGCTTTCAAATAAGGTATACTATTCACAGCAGTGCCATCTCTAAGCAGTAGCTAAGCAGTTTACTAGCAATTTCAAAGAATGAGTAAAACCTCATTGTAAATAGTACAGTGGTTTTCTTGATAAAACCAACGTTGTGCCCAGAGTCCAATGAATGCCCATGTAGAACATAAAACATGGTTACCTTCTCCTGCTTAATTATTTTCAGTAGGGGAGGAGGAAGAAGAAAAGACCTCTCTAAATCTGTATAACTAAATATAATCCCACTTGGTTAAGACCGGACCAATAACAAACTTAAGAGCCTCAGAAATAACAAAAAAGAATTAAAACAACGGGATTAAAAAAAAAAAAAAAAAAGGTATGGTTAGATTCTAGCTGAAAGTCAGAAAAGGACAGAAACTGAAGAGTAATTCAGAGACCAAAGGCACTAAGCCTAAGAGACACGAGGCTCAGGGATATTTATGTTGGTAAGAGGACAACAGCCCTGTTCTTCATTTTGCCTCTAGGATGACCCTTGTTTCACTCAAGGGTAAGACCTGAGGCTACCATATACAAGACTAAGGAGCCTAAAAGAGAAAGAATTTGTGGTTATTGTGAGGAACATTAAAGTTGGACTTGAAAAGTAAATGCTACAAAAGAATATTAATTATATTAAGCTCAGTTCAATCCAAGGATCTATAAATTTCCACTATAGAGAAAATCTGCACCCCAAGATTTCCTCTGTCATAAAATACCTTTGTATACTAAATAGATAACTGGATATATACATTTAACATAATCACATAAACTACATGTTGCTGGCAATAAAAAGAAAAGAACAATTTGAATGGTTTGGGCCTCACAGTTATTCCACTCATTGAGTACAGACTCTGTAGGGAGCCAGAGATGGGAGACTTGAACTGTATGTTCACTTATCTGGTTTCCAATCCCATGTGCCTCTCACTGTGTATTTAGCCAAGGTCAGGGGAACTCTAGTATTTACAAATACATATTTTTCATCAATACAGTCCTTAAACACAAGCCAGATTTTACATGAGACCTCAAACTGAAAAAACAATGGTTTCTTTCAATGCTGGAGAAAAAATTGTTTGTGTTGAATTTATGAAGCCAGTATGTCAATCTCCAACATGGGGACATCCTAAGTAATTTTCAAAAGTATTTTCTTTTCTTTTTTTTTTTTTTTTAAAGATTTTATTTATTTATTTGAGAGAGAGAGAATGAGAGACAGAGAGCATGAGAGGGAGGAGGGTCAGAGGGAGCAGACTCCCTGCTGAGCAGGGAGCCCAATGCGGGACTCGATCCCGGGACTCCAGGATCATGACCTGAGCCGAAGGCAGTCACTTAACCAACTGAGCCACCCAGGCGCCCTCAAAAGTATTTTCTAACCAAGTGGTTCATACCCTGACTTTAGAACCTGATCCCTGTTAGGGATGGGAAAGGATAGGAAAGATACCAGACGCAAACAAAAATGAAAAAATTTCTCAGCCTCTTTCTGAAATTGTAATAAGCAATCAGCTTGTTTGATTTCAAGTCTCCACATTCTCAAGCACGTATGTATAAGCAAAATGAAAAATGCCTTATGGCATATTTTATCTAAAACAGACTCTCCACCAGATGTTTAAGAATCTGCATACTGACGGATTTAAGATCTAGTCTAATATGGTGTATATAAATGTGTAGTCACATTGTATGATGACTTCTTCCCCACATTTGCCATTTTTTCTCTTCCTATTCAGTGGTGTGTATATTTGAAATACTCCAAAACCTAAAGAGATCCATCAAAAGTATAGATCAATAGGGGTGCCTGGGTGGCTCAGTCGGTTAAGCATCTGCCTTGGGCTCAAGTCATGATCCCAGGGTCCTGGGATTGAGCCCCACATTGGGCTCCCTGCTCTGCGGGAAGCCTGCTTCTTCCTCTCCCACTCCTCCTGCTTGTGTTCCCTCTCTCACTGTGTCTCTCTCTGTCAAATAAATAAATAAAATCTAAAAAAAAATCACAAGTTGCCTATATGGCAAATATATCTAGTCATAAGAATTTTGCTCAAATTTTGGGCGCCTGGGTGGCTTAGTCGGTTAAGCATCTGCCTTCAGCACGGGTCATGGTCTCGGGGTACTGAGATGGAGCCCCACATCCAACTCCGTGCTCAGCAGGGAATCTGCTTCTCCCTCTGCCCCTCCCCCTGCTCGCTTGCGCTCTCTTAAATAAATAAATAAATAAAATATTTTTTGAAAAAAGATCCTTGCTCAGATTTGACTTAAAAATTCTGGAACAATAATTTAAAATTGAATCAGTAACACTGATATGGATGTCCTCCTTTAACAACTATAACTATCAGAAATTCAGGAATTCTCCTAATTAAGGGGGTAACAAGAAGTCAGATTCATTAGAGCTGTATTCTGAAATGACTGACCCCCACACAATGAGTGAGAAATGAAAAAGGAGAGTTGGAGGAGAATCTTGAGCGTGTTGAGAAACTTGAGAATCAGATGATACCTAAAGTGTAGTGCATAGCTCTATCTGGAAATGGCAAAAAAACAAGGACAACTTCCACAATGATAGCGGTTTTTAACCAAGAGGTACATGAAAAGCATCTGTCAAAATTTTAAAAAATATGTACATGCTTGGAGTCCCCAGTTCTAAAGATTTTACTTCAGTAGGGCACTTTTACTTTTGTAGAAGCTCCAAAATGATTCTGCACCGCCAGTTGAGAAGCCTCCACACTAAGAAACTCTTCAACTTGAATGTTAATTTCTCTAACCTCACATTACTTTGCTTGGTGTATGATGAATATTTACACCTCCTTTCTACAATACTCTCTGTACCTTTCACTAAGGATTAATTCAGTGCAGAGTTAAGTACTTAACTTCTAAAGAAATGTATCTGATAGGAAATATCAACTCTGAGTTGAGTGGGCTGGGAACCAGTTTATAAAAAACTTTTTATGATGAAAAGAACGCATTAACAAAGATGGAGGCCAACAGAAGACATACAGATGGCCAAGAGGTACATGAAAAGATGTCCAATGTCACTAATCATCAGGGAAATGCAAATCAAAACCTCAATAAGGTATGACCTCACACCTGTTAGAATAGCTATTATTAAAAAGGTAAGAAATAAGTATTGATGAGGATGTGCAGAAGAAGCCCTTGTGCACTATATTGGTGGGAATGTAAACTGGTGCAGCCACTATGGAAAACAGTTTCCTCAAACTGTGCGTGCATGTGCGAGGGTGGGGGGCAGGTGTTGGGAAGAGGGAGAGGGAGAGAGACACTCTTTTTTTTTTAAAGATTTTATTTATTTATTTATTTGAGAGAGAGAGAGAGAGAAACAGCATGAGAGGGGATAGGGTCAGAGGGAGAAGCAGGCCTCCCACAGAGCAGGGAGCCCGATGTGGGACTCGATCCCAGGACTCCGGGATCATGACCTGAGCCGAAGGCAGTCGCTTAACCAACTAAGCCACCCAGGCGCCCGGGAGAGAGACACTCTTAAGCAGGCTCCACACTCAGTGCAGAGCCCAATGCATGGTTCAATCCCATGACCCCGAGATCATGACCTGAGCTGAACCCAGAAGTCGGACACTTAACCGACTGAGCCACCCCTATATGTGGAATTAAACAAAACAAAAAACCACCCAAGCTCATAGATATAGAGAATAGATCGGTGATTGCCTGAGATGAGGAGTGGGTGAAATGGGTAAAAAAGGTCAAAAGGTACTAATTTCCATGGGGATGTAATAATGAATAAGCCATGGGGATGTAATAATGTACTGCATGGTGGCCATAGTTAATAATATTGTATTGCATATTTGAAAGTAGCTAGGAGAATAAATCTTGAAAGTTCTCATCAGAAGAAAAAGACTTTTGTAACTATATGTAGTTATGGATGTTAACTGAACTTACTGTGGTGATCATTTTGCAATATATACAAATACTGAATCATCATGTTTTATACCTGAAACTAATATATTATGTCAATTATTCCTTAATTTAAAAAAAGACCATGAAAAAATTTAATGGCCAGGTCTGGCTCATTGAAATACAATATAGTATTTGCTAGTAGGGCTGGAACCCAACGGTCTCAAATTAAAAAATACTCAATTAGGGGCGCCTGGGTGGCTCAGTCATTAAGCATCTGCCTTCGGCTCAGGTCATGATCCCAGGGTCCTGGGATCGAGCCCCGTGTCGGGCTCCCTGCTCAGCGGGAAGCCTGCTTCTCCCTCTCCCACTCCCCCTGCTTGTGTTCCCTCTCTTGCTGTGTCTCTCTTTCTCAGATAAATAAATAAAATCTTAAATAAAAAAATAAAAAATACTCAATTAGTGTATTTTTCAGGCACACAAATTGTACTCTTCCAATGGATAATATTTCAAGTTGAAAACTGACCACTACCAAAAATCTAAGAACTGCCTTTTTATTTCCTGCAGCTAGTGACAAGTTCACAAAAAGAAGTACCTTAATCCTCACTCTTCTCCTCACTGTTCAGATTATAGCTCTAATTCCTTCAAAAGGCTAAAGTCTGTACTCCTTAAAGATTAACAAAAGGGAGGGGCGCCTGGGTGGCTCAGTCGTTAAGGTCTGCCTTAGGCTCAGATCATGATCCCAAGGTCCTGGGATGGAGCCCCACATGGGCTCCCTGCTCAGGGGGGAGCCTGCTTCTCCCTCTCCCACTCCCCCTGCTTGTGTCCCTTCTCTCACTCTGTCTCTCTCTGTCAAATAAATAAATAAAATCTTTAAAAAAAAAGGATTAATAAAAGGGAAAAAACTTTCTAAACTAAAGCAATCATGTTACATTCATTACAATCCTTAGAAAAACAGTTCAGAAGGCCTGAATATATACCAAAAAAACCTGACTTTAATGGAAAACAGTTAAGCAAGAGTCATGGTTTTTATTTTTTTTATGATTTTATTTATTTATTTGAGAGAGGAAGGAGAGTGAGCATGAGAGAGAGAGGGAGAGAGCAGCAGTGGGAAGGGAGGCAGAGGGAGAAAGAGAAGGAGACTCCCTGCTGAGCAGGGAGCCTGATGTGGGGCAACCCTGAAATCATGACCTGAGCTGAAGGCAGACGCTTAACCAACTGAGCCACTCAGGCACCCCAAGAGCCATGGTTCTTCAACCTGAGATCAGCCCTGTACCAAAAAGAGTCCAACAAACAGTTCCAAACTAACTAATCAATCAAACAATATAACTCTAGACCTCAATGGCTCCAAATGCTCTGACTCAATCTCTCTCTCCTCAAGCCTTCCTGGAAACCAGGAGTTAAAATGTAAGCTATCATAAACTCATTCTTTTTTTTTTTTTTAAGATTTTATTTTAGAGAGAATGAGAGAGAGAGAGAGCACAAGAGGGGGGAGGGTCAGAAGGAGAAGCAGACTCCCTGCTAAGCAGGGAGCCCGATATGGGACTCGATCCCGGGACTCCAGGATCATGACCTGAGCCGAAGGCAGTCGCTTAACCAACTGAGCCACCCAGGCGTCTCAAACTCACTCTTTTCTAAAACCTTCAGGTGCTTAACTCTTTAAAGTCTCTAAAGAAAAAAAAAAATAAAATAAATAAAGTCTCTAAAGATATCCTTTCATCTTAATTTCACAATGACCTTGCACCTCACAGCTAATAACATTATATTAGCAATAGCTAACATTTATTGAGTAGTTACAACATGCTAGGCACTGTGCTGAGTGCTTAATGTTCTTTATCTGATCTAAAACTGACAATAAGGTCAGTACTATTACTCACTTCCATATTACAGATAAGAAAAGAAGCTTAGGGGAGCCTGGATGGCCCAGTCAGTTAAGCGTCTGCCTTTGGCCCTGGTCATGGTACCGGGGTCCTGCGATGGAGCCCCGCGTCGGGCTCTCTGCTCAGCAGAGGTCTGCTTCTCTTTCTCTCTCTGCCCCTCTCCCCCGCCCGTGCTCTCTCTCTCAAGTAAATAAAAATCTCAAAAAAAAAAGAAAAGAAGCTTAGAAAAGTTAAATATTTTAAATATCTCTACTGCTCTCAAAGTCCCAAACCCTTAGGTATTCCTTCCAATTTTTCCAATTTGATCCTCATTATTAAAAGGGGAAGGTGCTGGATGCCTGAGTGGCTCAGTTAAGCGTCTGCCTTCGGCTCCGGTCATGATCCCAGGGTCCTGGGATTGAGTCCCGCAGTGGGTTCCTTGCTCACCAGGGGGCCTGCTTCTCCCTCTGCCTGACACCCCCCTGCTTGTGCACGCGCTCTGACAAATAAACAAAATCTTTAAAAATAAATAAATAAATAAATAAATGGGGAAGGTGCTCTATGATAGCAGATCTCAAACTTTGGTGCGTATCATGGTCAAAGAAAGAGCTAATGTGGGGAGCCTGGTTAAGTGTCTGCCTTCAGCTCAGGTCATGGTCCCAGGGTCCTGGGATCGAGCCCCACATTCGGGCTCCCTGCTCGGCAGGAAGCCTGTTTCTCTCTCTCCCACTCCCCCTGCTTGTGTTCCCTCTCTCGCTATGTCTCTCTCTGTCAAATAAATAAAATCTTTAAAAAAAACAAAACAAAAATGTCTTAGAAAGAGCTAATGTTTAAACACAAATTGTTGGGCCTCAACCCCAGAGTTTCTGATTTGGGGGACTGGGATGGCCCCTGATATTTCAATTTCTAACACATTCCCAGATGTTACTGCTGCTGGTACAGGGACTACTGCTTTATAAAAAGGTAAAAGGAAGTAATCCCCTCTCACCTTAGCTATCATTTTCTCATGTGAAAACACTTCTCTACAGAGTACTTCTAACAAGAGAGACACTTAGGACTTAAAAAAAACCTCCAGGGTCTGAAAGCTAAAAGACTTTTTTTCTCCCACTTCACAAAGGCCCCAATATCACCAGTGACATTAAAACAGTGGAAATCCAAAAGAGGAAAATTAAGAACAGAATGACTGTAAAATTCTGCTCAAGGGCCTGTCACCATCCACATTTTACTTCTTTAGCCTAAAAGTGTTTCCTTTGGGTGTCCTAGGGCAAGAGAAACGCCAAAAGAAAAAGGAGGTAGATTGTTTTGTAATACTAAAAAAATTGAGGACAGGTTCTAAAAATATCACAGAATTTTGCCCTATGAACAGAAAATCTCAAAATGCTATAAATTTCTTCTGCCTCTCTTTTGTCACACTATCCTCCATCTCAAAAGAGCTATTCCTCTAACGCAAGACTGATCCAAAGTCTATCCTTTCTCAAGTAGCTTAAACATTGATTACGTCAATGTCATGTAGGACGAATGACTTCAGGCATAGGATTTGTTAAAAATGTCTCCTCAGCCTGCCAGGGAAGCTTCTTACTTGGGTGGGTGCTGTCAACCATGACTAAACTGTACCAAGAGAAATATACTTTAAAATATTAATATAGCTTGGCACCTTCCTGATGCTAATCCTTCCAGGCCCATCCCAATGGCACAACTGGGAAATTAACCAAAGAGAAAAGCAATCTTCCCTCTGCTCTCTACTTTCAGGTGCTCCTCCTCTGCAGCTCTGCCATGCACAGACTCATTCTATACATATATACAGAGATAGAACATGCGCACACACACAAATAACTCTCGGCAGGAACCAAAAATCAAAGCCTAACCCCACAGTTTTGAAGTGAGCAAGTCCAATTTCCTTCTTTGTAGCCCTTGACACATGCTGGCTGGGAGCCGTCTGGATTTTTTTCTGCCTTGTTCCTGCACCAGAAGCTCTGCACTGCAGGTCAGGGGATGATAAGGAAATGAACAGTGTAATTTCCAAGGCCTCTGAACACAGCCCTGTCAGCAGCTCTGGAGGCGGGTTACTCAAGCATGGCTTGAAGAGTGAAAACCACAGCGAGGAGGGCTCAGCCAGCCAGCAGTGGCAGGATCTCAGCTGTGTATGTTACTGCCACCTCCAGCCTGAAAGCCCAAGCCCTGCTGCCTCCCTGGATGAGCTCTGCTGGTAAAAGCTCTTATACCCAAATGGCAAAAATACAAGTTCGCACTGGGGGAGGAAGATTAAGAACTGGGACTTAGATTTTCCATGCACTCTTGTGTAGAAACAAAAAGCATTTAGTGCTCTTCCAGCACACACGAGATTGCACAGGCTGGCAAACCCACAATAACATCTATCCAACATACCCAACCCCACATCAGGGATATGGCCAGAAAGGAAACTCAATTTATATGAAATGTGAAATTCAATAGGCTACGTCAAGATCTTTTAAAGCCAATTTTCGGTCTCTCCCCTTCTCCAATCCCCACTATAAATATCAGGACCTTTAGAACCCATTACCAGCATGAAAATTTCCCAACCCAGGTTTGGATCTTCTTCTGAGCACAGTGCTCAAAATCTTAGCCAACATGTTTATCTTTTTATACTGGGCTTCCTGTATAGGTGGAATGTGGTTATATTTCAGCCCATTATTGCCTAGGGGAGACTGAGACATATTTTAACTTAAATCATGTTTTTCTCTCTAATATTTACTGAATGCTTCCTACTGAATGCCACACACTGTTCAAAGTGTTTTATATGCATTAACTAATTTAATCTCTTAACAACCCAATGTAGGAACTATTATTTTCCTCATTTCGCAGTTGAAAAAACTGAGAGCAGTTAAGTAACTTGCTCAAGATCACTCAGTTAATAAGTGGCAAAGCTGCGGGGTGCCTGGGTGGCTCAGTCATTAAGCGTCTGCCTTCCACTCAGGTCATGGTTCCAGGGTCCTGGGATCGAGCCCCACATCGGGCTCCCTGCTCCGCGGGAAGCCTGCTTCTCCCTCTCCCACTCCCCCTGCTTGTGTTCCCTCTCTTGCTGTGTCTCTCTCTGTCAAATAAATAAAATCTTAAAAAAATAATAATAATAAGTGGCAAAGCTGCGATACAAACCAGGTAGTCTGGCTCCAGAGTTTATACTCTTAACCACTAAGTTATAGATAAAAGTTGATGTGAAATTTAAGTTTAGAAAAAAAGCTAGTGTTTTATGTCAGAAGTGGTTCCCAATTCTCACCTTAAAAAGAAAATCTGTCATGGTTTTCAAATGTTAAAGTATATAGCAGTTATCTGGAGAGACTTCTGGCAGATTTTTGGGCCACCACTCCTAAAACTTACTTAGCAGAACTGGCGTAGGGTCAAGAATCTGCATTTTGACACTCAGGTGATGTGATACACATGGTTTTATGGGCCACACTTTCAGGGACTCTACTGTAGATGGTAAACTGTAAGGTCCAAAGAGCAGGAAACTTCTCTGTTTTATTCACTAGTACATACCAAGCACCAAGCACAATACCTGGAATCTAAAATGCACTCAATTGTCAACTATATCTCAATTAAATTTTTTAAATAAAAATAAATAAAACGCACTCAGTTAATGTACTGAATAAATGGTATTCAACAGTATATATCATGTCTTTATAAAACAGTTAATATCCACAATACATTTAAGGTCTGCCTACTAGTGATATGTCCAAGAAGCAATAGGGTTTGTTCTCTTACCTGCAATTGCAAAGAAATGGCAATGCCTCAACGCTTACAATGGAAATCTGAATGCAATATTCCAGAAAACACACAGACACACACAAAACCAAGCTCAAAGTAGCAGTTTAAAAGTAACTTTCCCTCTTTATATTTAACAGGATAATAGGATAGGTTTAACACCAGCTGTAAATAGTTCTTTGCAAACATCTTCATCATACCAAGGAAATCTAAACTCAAGGATCCTTTGTTTATTAAGCATCTACAACGTTAAAATCAGTATGAAAAACAATGAAAACAGTTTCAAGAGTATCTGAGAATTTACATCCAATGTTTCTAAGGTAGTTTTTAGAATGGGAAAACAAAGAATCCCTCATAACAGTTGAAGACTTTTTAAATACCCCAGAAGAACAATATGCCATAAGAACTTGGTCACCAAAAACCTGGTGTCTAAGCCTGACTTTGCTACTGACTACCTGTGAAAGCCTAGGCAAGTCACATGACCTCCCTGGTCTTAGTTTCTCCTTCCATAAAATGAGGAGATTGGACAAGATAATTTTTCTGTGGGACCTCCTTGAATTACAACACCCAGATGGAAAACAGAGCTACTGAAGAAAAAATAAATTAAGCTCAGGCTCTGTTGCATCTCTGTCCCACATAAATATCAATTTCTTTTTAATTTTTTCCATGTAGGAAAATGCTTGAGGGCACTTGGCTTCAGGAAGCATGGCTGACTGCTATGCCATCAATAGCTGAGAAAGAACAGCTAGTGAAGGAGGAAGCTTTAAGAGAGAAAGCCTTGAATCAGAAGGAAAAAAAGACCCGACCTTGGTTGGGCAATGAGGGATTTAACACGAGAGAACTGAGCTGGAAGGCATAAACTAGGGCAGGAAAACAAAACCAAGGGCAAAGGAAGATGCTCTTAGAACACAGGATATGATAGCAAGCATGATCAGAAGGTGAAAGAGCAAAGAGCACACTTAATGGTGTTTTTTTTTTTTCGTTTCTTTTTTTGTATCCTAAAGTAAGGGGGGAAGTGGTAATATATGTAGCAGTCTGAGAGTAGCAGAAGCTGAGACCCAAAACAGGAGTGCAGACTGTTCTACCTTGCAAGATCAAAAACAGCACCTAAAGAGGCCAGGGGAGGTTCTGGTTGCAAACCTCTAGATTCTTTAGCCACTAGAGCCTACTGGTTACTTTATATGATTTGAAAAAAATGAGTCTCACCTTAAATTCCTGGTATAAGCCCTGATTCTGACAAGAGTCTGTACTGCGGGACAGACTCAGCACAGATACATCACTGACTTCTGTAGTTTGTAAATTCTTTTTTTTTCTTGCCTGTCAGAGTGGCAATGCAAGCACTAAGCTCTAAGCTTGGAACATTCAGGCAGAAACCCTTCCTCCCCTTCCATCCCTAACTTAACAATCTATCAATCAAACCAAAGGCAAGGGAACAGGCAGGAGCCTAAAGGCTCTGTCTTGTTTATTCCTCAACATTCCCCCCCCCCCCCATCTCTTTAGCTGGCAGGAAGTATGAGCAGGAGTGTTCAATAACAATTCAGGGCAGCAGCAGTTGCTAAGAGCCATTCTGGTCTCTCCTACAACTCTGGGAAACAGCACAGTGAGCCCTTCCAGAGAAAGGTGTGGTGGAGCCTAAGCAGGATCCCATGAAGGGAAATCCACATTCTTGGCTAATAGGAAATTCCCTCAGCCATAGCCTGAGATACTTACCTTGATGAGAAAGAAGGTCCTGAGGTGGATAATTTGAATACTCAAATCTCCCTCATTAGCTAGTGGTAGACATGTGACAATTCTACCCTACACCACAAACTCTATTTGTCTTCTTCCCTGTTTCCAAGGTGGTGAGGGGTGGGGAGGGTAGGCGGACATGGTTAGGGGGAGACATCAGTCAAGACGCTTCCCAAATTTTATGAGTTTTCTTTCTTCATGATAGCTCCCAGCTCAGGGTATATAATTCCCAGATTATATCAAAACATGTTTTGCTGTTTTAGTTCTGTTGGTTGTCCCCACATAGAAGGAACATTCCAAACCAATTAAGGCATAGGCAAGCCCATATCTAAGAGAGAAAATCTTAAAAGTGTTCAAAGACTTAGCATATAAGCTATAATCCTTATCATCACTGAGCCCCTATTATACTCTAAACTCTGGAGTCCTTGTTTCCCAAAGGCTGATCGGCTGTAAGAATCCTAGCCTTCTCTTCCCTTAAGTCTTCCCCTCCTCCCATTCTAGAAACACTCTCTCCCTGCAGTGTTTTCATCTCCTAGCAACTTCCTAACATTTATTTAAATAATTATTTCAATGATCAAAGGCTTTATGGAAAAGCACCCCCAGAACCAGACTGTTCAAAAGGGCTGAGGGAATAGGGAAAGGAACTGAGAAACCACGTTTTGGCTTACAGTAACATCAAACTGCACAGCAACTTTCTGCTTCTAAAAGTACCTCCCAGCAATTTTATCTTTCTTCCAAAAACTGAAGCAGTCTCTCTCCCTTTTCTCTCTCATTCCATTGCCCCACTGTCAGTCTCCTTGGGAGACAAGGCTTATATACCACAGCTACATTATGAAGGGGCAAACCTCCCTGGCACCAAGGTGCTTTCTTAGCTGAATACACTGCATCTTTCAGCCCAATTATAATCTGAAGGGCAACCACTCAACTGGTCACGGGACCTCTAAGAGAAAACAGGTTCCAGTGGTGTCTGGGTGGCTCAGTCGTTAAGCGTCTGCCTTCAGCTCAGGTCATGATCCCAGAGTCCTGGGATCGAGCCCGCGTCGGGCTCCCTGCTCCGTGAGAAGCCTGCTTCTCCCTCTGCTGCTCCCCCTGCTTGTGTTCCCTCTCTCCCTGCCCCTCTCTCTGTCAAATAAATAAATAAAATCTTTAAAAAAAAAAAAACAGGTTCCATTTGCTACTCTGTTGGAGACTATCATGGACATTTAGACGTAAATCCAGCATGAAGCTCAGCATCATTAATCCTTTCACCTGCAGATGACTACTGGGCCTACAAGACTGTGACATATGAGTCAAGAGTTCTAAACAGAAAAGAAAATGAAGTCCACTCTCAGAAGTGGCCACTTTTCAGTGTGCCTGAGTGGCTCAGTCAGTTGGGCGTCTGCCTTCGGCTCAGGTCATGATCCCAGGGTCCTGGGATAGAGCCCTGCATTGGGGTCCCTGCTCCAAGGTGAGCCTGCTTCTCCCTTTCCCTGCCACTCCCCTTGCTTGTGCATGCATGCATGCGCGTGCACGCTCTGTCAAATAAATAAATAAATCTTTTTTTTAAAAAGTGGCCACTTTTCAGCACAGGAAGTACAGTGATTATGAACATGGATATATGGCAAGAGTTTATTGCAGCCAGATGTAGGGAACAGTCTAATGGGCCTGGAACAGAAGCAAGAACTCCTGGTACTCCTAGGCCTCTTTAAAACAGTATTACCCATCTGCACCCCAGAGAAAATGGTAAATCACAGCCAGCACAGGATGAGCCATGCCAGTAGCCAGCTGGAACTTGATGCTGCTGAGGTGGACTATAGCATCTGTCACCTAAACACAGGCAGTTTCTCTCTGGCAGCTGCCACTGGTGAAAGGGAATGAACCATTGTGTTATTAGTGGAAGAAAATTCACAGCCCTGTTACCAGGGAAGCCCAGATGTTGCTAAGAGCTACAGATGTGCTGCAGGCAAAGACCAAAATACCTACAGCAAAGACAGCACAGCCTACCACTGGAATCCAGGCACGGAGAGGGCACCACCACACAAACATACACATGCAGCCTCTATTTATTAACACTTACATATGGAAATAGGTATTCCCTGTTGCAGCTGATGTAATTACAGAGAAACCAATTTATACTGCATCTGCTGGGATCAGCTGATAGCACGGGGTGAGCAAAACACAGTGGAAAAATCAAGAGCCAATGAAGAGCTCATCACCAGGCCAGCCGCTTTGCAGGAAATTGTAAGCTGCTGAAGTTTAAGGCAGCCTGAGCTGACCCTAGACTCACACCTACTCTGCTCCAGCCCTGCAAGCTCTATTTCCTGAGACATGAACTAAGATCATCTTCCCAGAGGACGAGAGCCCCTCCTGGGGCTGCAAGCACCTGTCCTTTCAACTCAAGCAGAAGGTAAGGTATCATTACACGGTTTGGCAGCTATTAAACCACCAGGACACTGTGATTACCAATATTTGAGGTAGATACGTGGCCAAGAACTATACCTTTAATGGCCAAAGAATCTCTTTCAAGGCCAAACATGCATAGCCACAGCACTAACTCATAAGGCCTTATGATTAAGTACCTCTTAGTACAGTCAGTACCTCTTGCTCCCTTATTTACCTGCCCCTTTGCTCCTTGGTAGCCACCAATAGAACACTTGGTAGATATCATACCATGAAACTTATTTAACCTTTTCTCTTCCAGAAACCCAGCAGCACCATTTATTCCATTAAAAACAACACTCAACCGAAAGCCTATCATCAACTTACAAAGTTTATCAATGACTCTGAGATGAAATACCAGCAAGCTGGGGACCACGTAAAGGTTGATGCCAGTCTCCAGCAACAAGTGTCTGAGGGTGGGACAAGGACGAGGTGGCAGTTTCTCAACTTGACTTAAGAGAAAATTCATTCTACCAAGTAGCTGCCCCCAACAATAGATATTCTCCAAAATGGCCAGGCCTGCTGTTAATGAATCTATAGAGAATCCCCTAATTTGGAACATAACCACATTATCATTACCAGCTGCTCTGACCTTATAATTGGTCATTACCCACAAACTAATGAGCCTCCCACAGAGTGCACAAAGCATTTAGTGGTTAGTCCAGGGCAGTTCTGACTGGCAGTAGGCAGCCAGATCTGGCCACCTCTTACCTTTTCAGACTTGACTTTCTTTAGCGGGCGACACTCATTCTCCCCTTCCTCTGGCTCCGGTTTAGCTCCCAAAGGATTGAGCGCTGCCCCAGGCTCAATAGCTATACTCCCAAGTGGCTCCACAGCTCCTGTATCCACCCCTGCACTTCCATCATACTGACCACCCCGTCCTCCCAGGGGAACTGGCTGGAGGACCCCAGGATCCTTTTCTGAACAAGTCCCCACTCCTTCGCTTCTCTCCTTCTTGCTCTTAGATGAGCTGTTCTCCTTCTCCTTTTTGGAGCCGGCTACACTGCGGGATGCCTTAGCCGCCTTCTCTGAGCCCTTGGGAGCAATAGCAGCAACCAGGCTTCCTGCATTGGCACCATCTCCTGAGCGTCCCTGCACCTCTTTCTTGCTAGCTGCCCCCTCACTTGGAGTGAACAGGGAAGTCCCTGGAGTGGGTTTGCTAGTGTCTTTGCCACTCTTATTCCTTTTGGATTTTGATTTGCCTTCCTTCCCTTGAGGACCTGGCACTGGGGTCACAAACTTGATGTTGTCTGGTAGTGTGGCCACAGCATTGGGAGCCGGTATCCCCACCTCCTTTGAGCCTGACATTTCCAGTTTCTGCTGGTCCTTTTCCAGATCGGCGTCCAGGTCAATGATGAGATTCCCTACTCCAATGTCCCATTCATCCCCACTGTCGTATGTCTCAACCGGGTTTGCATCCACTCCTTTCCCTCCGGAGGCTCCACTGCTCAAGGACATCTTAGAGTCAACGTCCCACCTCAAGATTCAAGGCTCTTCCTTGCCCCCAGCTTTCCTATTTTCAGCTTCAGCTATGTTCTCAGACCTGCCACATTGGTCAGTACATGCCCAGTGGACAACATCATTGCTGGAAAAAGAAAATTTAAAGAACTGTTAAAGGAAACAATACAGGCAAGGAGACAGCCTGAAATAAACTCCCACACAAAACAGACTGTTCCTAGGGGGCTATCACATCACAACGGACAAGACAAACAGGTTCAATTGTATTTCTAACCAAGTCACATTGGACCAGGGAAAAGTTAATTCCCGCTCCATCTCCCCAGGGGAGAGTACAGTATTTCCAAATGCCCGGAGATTCTGTATAAGTCTTAACTAGGAATCCTCTAGAGTTAGTTTCCCATTCCCCAGAGACTTATTTCTACTATCACTGCCAGCTGGCAATCCTCCCTCAATCAATACAGGCCCTGGCACATAACAGACTCAAGCTCTAGCACAACTTTACTCAAACCCCCTTTCTCCTTGCTTCTTCTTGAATTATCAGAGACTCAGAACATGGACTTGCAAAGGCTGTAAAAGCCCTCTATTAACAGGGCCTATCCCTACCAACAATAAGGATGCCTTGTCATTCTACTGTTTGGCGGGGGGGGAATCTTATTATGGATAAGAGTGAAAGAGAAAAAACAAGCAGAACTAGGAAAAATATAACATTAGGATAGAGAACAAATACTGTAGCTAAAGACAATCCTCAGAGAGGACTCAATTAATCAGCTTAATTTCAGTTAAGTAAGCCTTATTCAACTCAAGGTTTCAAATTATGTCCGAAGAGGGTAATGCAGTGTAGCCTTTCCCACGTCCCACTAAAATATCTATGAAGACACACACACATAAACACACACGAAAAAATTTTACCCTGACTGAACACTACTAAAACCCCTAAAAGCAGAGTGTGAAATAATTCTTCACATTTTTACATAAGATTGGTGGCATAGTATTGATAAATACCAAGGCCTCACCATATGAAACAGAGATTGGCTAAAAAAGGGGGGTTAGGGGAAGGAGACAATTTATAACACGCCAGTCTCCTGCCTCGAGACTTCGGGAGTGTACCATCTAGAAAACCTGGCAGCCAACAAATACCATCCATGTATTACTTTATGACAAAGTGAAAGAGTTCTGTTCTTGCTCACTCCCGTCTACCATCTTTCTATATCCATTTAGAAACGAACGCTCATAACAGAGCAAAAGGCAAACAGAGACAAGACCAATTGTACTTTTTCACCTCCTCTCTGAAGACAGTATCAAAGAACCAGGGTGCAGTTACAAGAGAAGACATCATCCCAAGATAGCAGAGCTGTCCCAAGGAAATGCTTGCTAGGAACTGGGATTTAAGAGAGAAAGCTGTGCACACTGATTTGCCATTTAGCTGTAGATATAGAAGAAAATACATCCTTTACACAAGTAGAGAGCTTAGTACCATTAGGAACAACTATTGCTGGCATCGAGTCTACAGAGACCTTACTTCATAAAAGGAAGAGCAAATGGGGGGGGGGTTGATGTAGAACTATGAAAAAATGCCACCCACAAGGTAAAGGAAACATTATCCCTGAAGTCAGAGAAATGATACCTCTGAAAATATCTAGAATTTTATTTATTTATTTTAAAGATTTACTTTATTTATTCGACAAAGACAGAGAGAGACAGCATGAGTGGGGGGCCGGGAGGGAGAAGCAGACTCCCTGCTAAGCAGGAAACCTGACATAGGGCTTGATCCCAGGATCCTGGGATCATGATCTGAGCTGAAGACAGACGTTTAACCGACTGAGCTACCCAGGCGCCCCAAATATCTAGAATTTTAAAGAAATTTTTGTTGAAATGTTTGGAATTCTCAATACCACTGAAGAAGACTTGGCCTCCAGTAAATATTATCTTTGTTCATTCATTCAAAAAAAATTGTATTTATTACCTACTATGTGCTAGGTGATGGGAATATAGCAGTGAATAAGGCAGTGGAAAATGGTACTAGAAATAATTCTATTATGAGGGACAGTGAGCATTTCTAGAAAAGGGAATGCCAACTGAATCTGCACTATAGTGCATCATTAAAGCATGGTTCTTTCCAACATCATAATCTATTACCTCTGCAATCTTTGCAACTGTGTGGCAAGGCTTAGAACATAACACGTTCACATTCACTTAAGACTCACCCACTTTCCTTCCAAGCTGCACTATCAGTATGTAATTTAACCATTAAAACAACCCTATGTTTGTTTAACCTTGGAAAAACAAAACTTTCAAAAGACTTTCCTCTACAAAACAAAACAAACAAATACAACCTTCCTCTAGAAAACAGGACTATGATGGAAGAGAGACTCTGGGGGAAAGAATAATAAAGTACATAAAAATGATAGTGCTCAGAGAGCTTATGACAGTTCTCACTTTACTATACTGGCTGACCTGTCATAGGGAGCAGGATAAATGATGTATGCCAGTAAGGAAGAGATAGCATTAAGAAGAAAACAGGCAGAAATGAAAGGATATGAACTTAGACAAAAGGATATGAGGATATGACATTTTTTAAAAAGGAAGAAGGAAACAAAAAACGCACTACCTATTAAAATTCACACAGAAATCAAAAAAGCACAGAACTGAAACTGTGGGAAATGATTCAGTAAACTACAAGAAAACTTGAGATATTTTCCTAGAACATGAAGAAAAAGGACAGCAAAAAGAAAATTAGAGAAATTGAGAGATATATACCATTTAATAACACTGAAAAGAAAACTGAGGAAACTAGAACAAACGGGAGGAAAGCAACCCATTAAGACATAATAAATGAGGGCGCCTGGGTGGCTCAGATGGTTGGGCGTCTGCCTTCGGCTCAGGTCATGATCTCAGGGTCCTGGGATCGAGTCCCGCATCGGGCTCCCTGCTCCTTGGGAGCCTGCTTCTCCCTCTGCCTTTCTCTCTCGCTCTGTCTCTCATGAATAAAAAAAAAAAAAAAAGACATAATAAATGAATAATATCTTGAGCTGAAAAAGATCCTGCATGCAGATTAAAAAGGCTTACTACTCTTTCAGCAAAATCAATTTAAAAAGCCAAACTTGCACACATTCTGGCAAAATTCTCCAATTATAAGGACAAAATTTGGACCAACTTCAGACTGCTCTGCAATATTAAATGTTAAAAAAGAATGAAAAATCTACAGAATTTTGAAGAAAAAAGGTTGTTACTCAAGTTTTACAGTCAAGTTGTTGTCATGAATAAAAGTAATAAGGGCACCTGGGTAGCTCAGTCAGTTGGGCATCCAACTCTAGGTTTTGGCTTAGGTCATGACCTCAGAGTTGTGGAATGGAGCCTGTGTCAGGTGCTCAGTACAGAGTCTGTTTGTTCCTCTCCCTTTGTTCCTCCCCCGGTCCCCTCCCCCCCACCCAGCTCTCGCGTACACTTTCTCTCGCTCTCAAATAAATACTTTTTTAAAAAGGTAATAGATTTTCAGTTATGTAAAAACATGTACATATCCATCTTGTTAAAAAA
>NC_138377.1:92882127-92921161 GCF_054177405.1 Leptonychotes weddellii | reverse complement strand
CTTTAAAAAAAAAAAAAAACTATCTGAAGCCCTAAAATCAGTTCAGTAGCATAAATGTGAACAATTCTTGTAAACACAAATACCAACTGAATTTCATAATCTGAAGAGTAAACTGGATGCAGATATTAAAAATTATTCCTGGGGCGCCTGGGTGGCTCAGTTGGTTAAGCGACTGCCTTCGGCTCAGGTCATGATCCTGGAGTCCCTGGATCGAGTCCCGCATCAGGCTCCCTGCTCGGCGGGGAGTCTGCTTCTCCCTCTGGCCCTCCCCCCTCTCATGTGCTCTCTCTCATTCTCTCTCTCTCAAATAAATAAATAAAATCTTTAAAAAAAAAAAAATTATTCCTGAAAAGATCTGAGGTAAAATCAATGCCTATAATAATGTAGAACCCAAAATTCAGCCTTAACACTAGTAAGGAAAGACACTTCCTCAAATTCCTCTTGCCCCAATTCTGTATGTCCTGGCAAATTGTTTTGTTTTTCTCTAGTCAACAAAATATACTGCCATTACTTTTTTTTTTTTTTAAATGTGATTCTTCTCAAAGGGAAGCTGGAGAAGAAAACTGAACATCTGGTGGTCTGTGCTCATTTCCAAGTTCTACATTTTAAGTGATATTCATTAAATAGAAGGATGTCCAGAAGAGTATACTGAAAGATCAAAAAGCCATTTTTCATAAGAGCAAAGGTCTTACAAATTGGTATTCCTTAGTCTGGAAATGAGACTACTGAAGGGAGACAGGTTGCTGAGCTTCAAATATCTGATGGTTGAAATGTAGAAGAGAGAAACTTATCCTGTGATGCTGAGGGTAGAAACAGGACCAATGAATAGAAGTTACAGAATGACAGATGTTTTGGGACGCCTGGGTGGCTCAGTCTGCCTTCAGCTCAGGTCATGATCCCAGGGTGCTGGGATCAAGTCCCATATCAGGCTCCTTGCTCAGCAGGAGCGTGCTTCTCCCTCTGCCTGTCTCTCCCCCTGCTTGTGCGAGCTCTCTCTCTCTGACAAATAAATAAAATCTTTATAAAAAAAAAAAGAATGACAGATGTTTTAACTCAGGAAGAAATTCAATAACCTGAGATTTCCAACAATAGCCCACAATGCTTAATGAAGCCGTATCTTTATCACTGAAAGTACTGAGCAGATGGGGCACCTGGGTGGCTCAGTCGTTAAGTGTCTGCCTCTGGCTCAGATCATGATCCTAGGGTCCTGGGATCGAGCCCCTCAATGGGCTCCCTGCTCAGCGGAAAGCCTGCTTCTCCCTCTCCCTCTCCCCCTGCTTGTGTTCCCTCTCTCACTCTATCAAATAAATAAATAAAATCTTTAAAAAAAAGTACTGAGCAGAAAAAGCATAATCATCTATCAAGCAAATTACATAAAGAATTCCTCTATGTGTGGTAGGGGGGTAGTCTGGACATGTCTAGGGCCTTTTTCAAATCTATAATTCTATTACTGTATCTATCAAAAAGTGCTTTCCTTCCTAGAAAACCACCCAGACTTTCTGGACCAGGATGCAAACAAAGAAAACATATCCTGAGGACTGATCTTTAGTAGTCACAATGTTCTTTTAAGAGTCACTGTCCTATTTTTGAGGGTATTAAGAGTTTTCATAAATACTACTTTTAACCAGGTGACTTTTCAGAAATCCAGTTTTCCAAACCCCACAGGCTTCACAGTAACTTTGGTGGTAGATTTCCAAAGATAACTAAAATTGCCAAGGATTCTTTAATCAGCCTGACTACAGCAGCCAAACCATTTCCCATCTGCTCCCTACAGCATCCCTGGCTTTAGACTGCTAATAATCAATTCTCTGACAGGTCATTGCAGAGATGTTTAACCACAGGAGGTAGGGCAACTAACATGCTTGCTGGAAATGAAAAGCACTGACCTCTCACTTCCATGGCAGACAAAGTGCAGAATCAGGAGAACCAATACCTTACAGAGACCACAAGGCACTTTCAACTTGCAAGAACTTCTGTAAATATTTTCCTCTCTCTTCTCTCCTTCTGCCTCATTGTACTGCACTTCCTTATTTAGGACCACAATTCACCAGACTCTGGAATTACCTGTCAGTACCATTTATTATTTGTTCCTGCACCTGATCACCAACAACTCCTCTCTGTGCAAATATAGCTAAGGGACCAAGATAGGTCATGATAATCACTCCCCATATCCTTTACCTGTAACAACAAAAGTTCAAATCCCAGTTTCCTCCCTGGAACCCAATTCCATCTCTCAGACTCCCAGCCCACAGACTGGTTTGTAATCACATATTTTGGGTCATTATTTACTTTTTTAAGGCACATGCCATAGATCCTGCTACTTTCCTACCTCAGGAATGAACAAGGACTTCAAGATGGCTAAGAATGATAGAGTCTTCATGTGAGGTTCCCCCCACTCCCCAGAGCACATACAGCAACTGACCCTACTGATGTTCAAACATAATAAGGACAGTACTTCTCCCTAGAGGACTATAATGAGAGAGTATCTCTTTAACTGCCAACTACCCATAGATAATCTGGTCTAAGTAGCAAATAGTCCAATGTTCTCCTGTAAATTGATCTGTCCACCCCTCTTCTTATGGGTTTTGGATCAATCTTCTTATAGGCTTTGGCCTGAGTGACAGCTGTATGTGAGTGTGTATAATCTGCTTGGGACCATACAAGTCATACACATTTATTTTTTTTTTAAAGATTTTTTATCTATTTATTTGTCAGAGAGAGAGAGATCACAAGTAGGCAGACAGGTAGGCAGAGGGAGAGGGAGAAGCAGGCTTCCCACCGAGCAGGGAGCCCGATGCGGGGCTCGATCCCAGGACCCTGAGATCATGACCTGAGCCGAAGGCAGACACTTAACTGACTGAGCCACCCAAGCGCCCCAAGTCATACACATTTAAATGTGAAGGTGATCTGTCTGGCTAGGCAGTTCCCTCCAAAGGCTGTATGGTCAAAAAAAAAAAGAAAAAAAGCTATACCCAATTTTAAGAAGATAGCATGGTGTAGAAAAAAGAACACTGAACTTAGAATCAAGATACGATTTCTGGGGCACCTGGCTAGCTCAATCAGAAGAACATGCAACTCTTGATCTTGGGGTTGTGAGTTTGAGCCCCACGTTGGGTTTTGAGATTACTTTAAAGAAAATAAACTTAAAAAAAGAGTGATTTCTGGGGCGCCTGGGTGGCTCAGTTGGTTAAGAGACTGCCTTCAGCTCAGGTCATGATCCTGGAGGCCCGGGATAGAGTCCTGCATCAGGCTCCCTGCTCAGCAGGGAGTCTGCTTCTCCCTCTGACCCTACCCCCTCTCATGTGCTCTCTCTCATATAAATAAATAAAATCTTAAAAAAAAAAGTGATTTCTGGGAGCACCTGGTTGACTCAGTCAGTAGAGCACGCAACTCTACTTTTTTTTTAAAAAGATTTATTTATTGGGACGCCTGGGTGGCTCAGTCATTGGGCGTCTGCCTTCAGCTTAGGTCATGATCCCAGGGTCCTGGGATCGAGCCCCGCATTGGGCTCCCTGCTCCGCAGGGAAGCCTGCTTCTCCCTCTCCTACTTCTCCTGCTTGTGTTCCCTCTCTCACTGTGTCTCTATCAAATAAATAAATAAAATCTTAAAAAAAAAAGATTTATTTATTTATTTGAGAGAGTGTGTGGGAGTGGGGAGGGGGCGGATTTTAAGCAGATTGCACATTGAGCTTGGAGCCTGACTTCGGGCTTAATCTCGCAATCCTGAGATCGGGACCTGAGCTGAAACCAAGA
The DNA here is from genome assembly GCF_054177405.1 of Leptonychotes weddellii. NCBI lineage: Eukaryota > Metazoa > Chordata > Mammalia > Carnivora > Phocidae > Leptonychotes > Leptonychotes weddellii. Next base: position 92,917,408 of record NC_138377.1, on the reverse strand, counting down.
GTTAGATGCTTAACTATGCCACCAAGCACCCCATTTTTTTTTAAGATTTACTGGAGCACCTGGGTGGCTCAGCTGGTTGAACATGAGACTCTTGATTTTGGCTCAGGTCATGTGATCTCATGGGTCGTGAGATCAAGCCCCCAGTCAGCTCCATGCTAGGCGGGGAGTTGGCTTGAGATTCTCTCTCCCTCTGCCCCTCCCCCCTGCCACACATGTGCTCTCACTCTAAAATAAATCAATCTTTTGAGAGAGAGAGAGAGCGCAAGCACATGGTGGGGGAGGGACAGAGGGAGAGGGAAAGCAAGAATCTCAAGCAGACTCCCCGCTAAGCACAGAGCCAGCGGTGGGGCCTGACCTCAAGACCCTGAGATCATGACCTCAGCCAAAATCAAGTCAGAAGCTTAACTGACTGAGCCACCCAGGGGCCCCCTAGAGCATGCTACTTTTGATCTCAGGGTCATGAGTTCGGGCCCCATGTTGAGTGTAGAATTTACTTAAAAAAAAAAAAGAGAGAGAGAGAGAGATGTGATTTCTGGACTCAAATTTCCACTGACCCTAGCCAAGTTGCTTCATTAAATACTCTCATTTATAAAATGGAGGAAGCATCCATCATGGTTCTAAGCATATTATGAGCATACAAATTTGAGAAGTATAAGACAACTCAAAAATATAAAATGAGGGGCGCCTGGGTGGCTCAGTTGGTTAAGCAACTGCCTTCAGCTCAGAACCCTGGGATCGAGCCCCACATCAGGCTCCCTGCTCAGCGGGGAACATGCTTCTCCCTCTCCCTCTGCCTGTCACTCTGCCTTCTTGTGCTCTCTCTCTCTCTGTGTCAAATAAGTAAATAACATCTTAAAAAAATAAATAAAAATATATAAAATGACCCAAATATTCTTATACTGTTCTAGTGTCTGAACTTAAAGAGTACTATTTCACAATTAGACCTTATACAGAGTATCAAGGTATTTAAAAAAATAAAGGAAAAATGTTTAAAAATTTTTTACAAATTAAATTACAGATAGTACTGATATCAACCTAAGTTCTATGAAAGAAAAATGACAATCCATTTTTCTTTCTCTTTTTCTTTCTTTCTTTAAAGATTTTATTTATTTGACAGAGAGATACAGACAGAGAGCACAGAATGGCAGAGGGAGAGGGAGAAGCAGGCTCCCCACTGAGCAGAGAGCCCGATGTGGGACTCGATCCCAGGACACTGGGACCATGACCCGAGCTGAAGGCAGACGCTTAACCGACTGAGCCACCCAGATGCCCCGGCAATCCATTTTTCTTCCATGAACTCAGCGTCTGAATTTTCTCTTTACGATACTCCTTAACTTCAGAGGCAGCTCAAAACCCTACACCACAGTGACAGACAGACTCCATCTTCCTTCAAAAATCCCTTAGGGCCAAGGTACCCATCTCAAAGCTCACGGTTTTAACATCTGGACTCTCTTTTCTTTTATCACCTGTTCTAATCCACTAGGTTGTTGACCCCACTGATAGGACAGGACTTCAAATCTAAATTATGTGAGATTCATGGGTTTGATGCTCCAGGGAAAGGTCAACAAACCAACGGGATACAACAAAGCTGCTACAAGAAAACCATATTATACCATCTTCCCTAAATTCCAGAGGCTACTCTGAAATCAGTTTGTGCTTAGCCAGCCTCTGGTGAGGCTAGTACAACATGTAAACCACCCTCAGTGACTCTGAGCTTACCCAGCTGGAAGAACAGGCATCTCCCTCTCCACCTGCCACACTTCATAGGAGCTCACTAATCAACTGAATTTCCACCTAGGGCTCTAACGAGAAACAATCAACTTTCCTTTGGGTCTCTCCCTTAATTTATTACATTAATTACTGTAACAAAGGAACTGTGTCATCTCCTCAAGTACCACAGCTCTCAGCTTATATCTCCAATGGGGGATCAGATAAAGAACAGACTAACAGTGCCAATTTGAGAAGACGGATCCAATTCAACAGGGCTCATCTGACCATGTATCACCTAAGGACAGAAGAGTAAAAAGTATGGTATCTCTCAGTCCCTGAGTGTTTTTATGCTGCATCTCATGAATAGTTTTATGGTCCTCACAGACTGCTATTCTCAGACAAAGATTATGAGGCTTGACCTGTTTCTTTTCACAAAAGCAACTGACACTTCCACCAGGACATAGCTTTTCAACAGGGCTCAGGCTTAGAGCTTTGGTGTTTGCTGATACTGCTCTGTGCCAGCATACATCTCACAACAGGCTGAACAGTACACTAAATATGTAAATAATTCAGTCCCAGCTGTACAGGCATTCATTTGGTGGAAGCAGTCCACAGAGAAAACCCTTACCAAGACCTATGTGTAAGTAGGCCAAGAAGCAGAAGGCAAAGACCATCTAAATAATAAAGCTCCACCATCCCCCTTTCCCCTAATAATTGGAGGACTATATAGCCTTTATAATTTAGTTCTAATCCCCAGAAGTAAACTTTCTATGCTAAAGAGAAAGAGGTGGTCAGATTCTCAGGAGAAAAGTGAATAGTGGAGAGGGCTAGGAATCAGATCTAAGAAATCAGTTCTCCACACAGAACTGTGTGAAAGCTTTTCTCTATGTCAATTATCTCATCTCTAAAACAGGTGAAATGTGGGAGAAATTCATGGGCATGAGGGAAAAGAAATAACCCAAGCATTTCTCAGGAAATACAAGGAATTACCTTCACTTTTTATTGACCTCACCTCCCTTCCTAAATTATACACAAGAGCTACTATGCTATACTAACTATAAAGAGCAAAGAAAAACTTTCTATCAAAAGGTACTATCTACACTGTTAGCCATTAAAAAATGGTGGAATCCACATGTACACCTGTAAGGCTATCTAAGCCATGTCTACCCTCCTTCTCCAGTCCTATCTCATGGCCACACTCTGTCCTCTGCACCACTCTCTCACCTTAATGCCTCACGGCTTTTACCTGAAAGGCATTCCCTGTGCACACCCTACCTCCCAATGTGTGATGACTTGTTTAATATTTGTTTCATCCATTCAACTGCAAGCATCCTGAGGACAGGGCTGTCTCTGTTGCTCACCACTGTATCCTAATAACAGTGTTTGGTTTATAGTCAGCCCTCAATAAATATTTTGGTCAATAAATGAGAGAGGGATGGATGCCTGGGTTGGTTGGGCATCCAATTCTTGAATTCAGCTTGGGTCATGATCTCAGGGTCATGGGACAGAGCCCCACATTGGGCTCTGCACTTAGCTCAGAGTCTGCTTGAGATTCACTCTCCCTCTCCTTCTGCCCCTCCCGCTCATGCTCCTTAAATAAATAAATCTTTTAAAAATAAATAAGTGAATAAATGGATGGGTGGATGGATGAATGGATGGATGAATGAATGAATGAATGAATGAGGGAGTGAACACTGCTTTCTCCTCAATAGGCAGAATCATAATGGTGCCCAGGCTGCCATTTCTCCTCTCCATTCTTACTTCAATTTCATTTGTGTCTAGTTACAAACTGTCTCAATTACCTGACAGTCTTCAAACTTACTAGAACAGAATATGGATTCCTCTCTCTAGGAGGAATCTAGGGGAAAAGCTACGAAACAAAACAGTCTCCACATTTCTTAAAATACTTATGTGTTCCTGAGTATTCTCTTAACCTTCAAATAGTTCCATCCATACACAATGCAGATGCTTCCCAAAATAGGGCTAGTACACAAATCAGGTGTTCTGGACATAACTGACTCCTGAGAACCCTCATGTATATACTTAAATGTATGATAAATTCTATCAAACTTAAACCACTCAGTTTTCACATTTTAAACATCTATAAATCAAAGATGACAGAAGTTAGAAAAGTGATTATGTCTGTGGGGGTGGTGGTTAATGACTGGGAAGAAACATGAGGGGATCCTGTGGGGCTGGAAATGTTCTATATCTTGAACTGGATGGTGGTTATATGGCTGTACAAATATGTAAAAATTGAGCTGTACACTTAAGATTATTGAACTTAATGTACTTTATTACATGCACATTATACTTAAAAAAAAAAAGTAAAATAGTAAATACCTATGAACAAGAGAACTGCATTACTGGATCATGTTCCTGGCCCTAAAGCAGCATTTTATGCAATCATGGTAATAGGGAATCATGGCATCAATCTTCACAAGTTAGGACATTTAGGGGGAATGGTAAGAAGGAAAAGAAAGAAAAAGGAAAGGAAGAAGCTAACTAATTAAGCATTACCCTGTGTTTGACTATATTATGAGATTTACAAATCTGTTGAAGAATCTGAAAAGATTAGTGATAGGGATGTAACAACAAGCTAAAATAAACAAAGTAATGATATTAAATCATGGAAAACACAAAAATTGTACAAGAAAACATAATAGCAGTATACAAAATGGCCCAACAGTAAAATATGTCCTTAACACAATAATGAGTACTTATTTAACAAAAAATGTGACACAACTATACTAAGAGTATTTGGTAAGGAGAGGACAGTGGAAAGCATATCGTTATTTTGATACAGGAGTAAATCTAAGAAAAAGACTAAGTGGTGTAAAGATGTTGCCTATAGGGATTAAGACTTGGTGGTGGGAAGGTATAAAAAGTGGATTACTGATTTTCATTAAAAGCCACAGTACTACTTGATTTTCAATATAAAGTTCATGGAAAGACAAAAACAAAAAAGTCTATGTAATAATTTGATAAATAAAACACATTTTGAAATAATTATATAAAAAGGATATACTCTCCCAAACATCCCTGGATTCCCTTAATAGGTTATCATAAGGGGTGCCTGGGTGGGTCATCTGGTTAAGTATCTGCCTTTGGCTCAGGTCATGATCCCAGGGTCCTGGGATCAAGCCCTGCATTGGGCTCCCTCCTCAGGGGGAGCCTGCTTCTCCCTCTCCCTCTGCCCCTACCCGTGCTTGTGCACTCTTTCACTCATTCTCTCTCAAGTAAGTAAATAAAATCTTTAAAAAATGTTATCATAAAATGTATCAATCCAGTAATTTATTAAAAATTTTATGGGAGGGGTACCAGGGTGGCTCAGTTGGTTAAGCATCTGCCTTTGGCTCAGGTCATGATCCCAGGGTCCTGGGATTGAGCCCTGTGTCGGGCTCCCTGCTCAGTGGAGAACCTGCTTCCCCCTCTGCCTCTGCCATTCTTGCTCAGCGGGAGAGTCTGCTTCTCCCCTTCTCTCTGCCCCTTACCCCTTCTCGTGCTCTCTCTCTTTGCTCACTCACTCTCTCAAATAAACAAAATCTTTTTAAAAAAATCTAAAAAGAAAATCTTATGGGAGATGGGTGGAAGGACAGCAGAAATGAGGTAGATGTGGCTATACAAGGGCAATGTGAGGGACCTCTGTGGTGATAAAACTGCTTTGTATCTTGACTATGGTGGTAATAAAACGGCAGAGAACTAAATATATACACTCATGAATGGGTACAAGTAAAACTGAAGAAATTTAAACAAGATGGGTAGATTGTATCAATGTCAGTATCTGGTTGTGATATTGTACTGTAGTTTTGCACGATATGACTATTGGGGGAACCTGGGTAAAGGGTACAAGGGATCCCTCTGTACTATTCTTTTTTCTTTTTTTTTGAAGATTTTATTTATTTATTTGACACAGAGAGAGACACAGCGAGAGAGGGAACACAGGGGGAGTGGGAGAGGGAGAAGCAGACTTCCCGTGGAGCAGGGAGCCCGATGCGGGGCTCGATCCCAGGACCTGGAATCATGACCTGAGCCGAAGGCAGACGCTTAACGACTGAGCCACCCAGGCGCCCCTCCCTCTGTACTATTCTTACAACTGCATGAGAATCTACAATCATCTCAAATTTAAAAGTTTTAAAAATTATTGAAACAAGGGCACCTGGGTAGCTCAGTCAGTTAAGTGTCTGACTTGATTTTAGCTCAGGTCATGATCTCACGGTGGTGGCATGGAGCCCCACACTGGGTTCCATGCTCAGTGGGGAGTTGGCTTGAGATTCTCTTTTTTCCCTCTTCCTCTGCCCCTCCCAGAGTGGAGCCCAAAGTAGGGCTGAACTCACAACCCGGAGATTAAGACCTGAGCTGAGATCAAGAGTCAGATGCTTGGGGTACCTGGGTGGCTCAGTTGTTAGGCATCTGCCTTTGGCTCAGGTCATGATCCCAGGGTGCTGGGATTGAGCCCCTCATCAGGGTCCCTGCTCTGCGGGAAGCCTGCTTCTCCCTCTCCCGCTCCCCCTGCTTGTGTTCCCTCTCTCGCTGTCTGTCAAATAAATAAAAATAAAATCTTAAAAAAAAAAGAGGGCACCTGGGTGGCTCAGTTGTTAAGCATCTGCCTTCAGCTCAGGTCATGGTCCCGGGGTCCTGGGATCAAGCCCCGCATCAGGCTCCCTGCTCCGTGGGAAGCCTGCTTCTCCCTCTCCCACTCCCCCTGCTTGTGTTCCCTCTCTCACTGTGTCTCTGTCAAATAAATAAATAAAATCTTAAAAAAAAAAAAAAAGAGTCAGACGCTTAACCAACTGAGTCACTCCAGGTGCCCCAATAATATTCTCTGTCTTTAAAAGATGAATTTTTTTGACAGGTCTTCATTAAAGCCTTTACCTCCTTTGGTCAACAGCTCTGGTATGTATTTCTTGGGGATCAAAAGAACACACAGTTATCACAAATATAAACAAACCTTGGTTTTGCGGAGGGATGTTTATTTTTATCTTTATTTAGTTCTGATTCTCTTCCTAATGATGCTCACCATTTTCCTGGCAGCATACTGAGCTAATTTTTCTAGGAATAGGCTTACAAAGATTCCTAGTCTTTGGGGGCTTACAAGGGTTAGCTAGAAGTTACTCATGCTGGGCGCCTGGGTGGCTCAGTTGTTAAGCGTCTGCCTTCGGCTCAGGTCATGATCCCAGGGTCCTGGGATCGAGTCCCACATCAGGCTCCCTCCTCGGCAGGAAGCCTGCTCTCTGTCTCCCACTCCCACTGCTTGTGTTCCTGCGCTCACTATCTCTGTCTCTGTCAAATAAATAAATAAAATCTTAAAAAAAAAAAAAAAAGAGAAGTTACTCATGCTAAGAAAGTGGTTTGGACCTTCTACCTCTTTTTAAATGTAACACTTGTTCACATTGAAGCTCATCTATTTTTCATCTCCCCCGACCCCCAACAACCAAGAGATTCCTGAAGTTTATAATCTAAACAACTCAGAAACTTAACTACCTGAAAGAGCTTAATGTCATGGGAAAATCTGAATATGTCACTTATGTAAAACATTTATTAAAAGGTCAAATAAGATGGGTATCATTGCTTAAGCTCTTCTACCTAGAAGAACTTACCAGGATGGTTCCTGAAGGTAATGTTACAAGGAACCAGCACAGTACAATGCAAAAAAAGCCAAAACAAAACAAAAGAGGCAGAAAAGCTCAATCCTACTCTTTACTCTCTCTTAGATGCGTAACAATTTCAGGCAAGTCACTGCACTTATATGAGCCACAGTTGCTTCACCTGTAAAAAGGTGAGATAATTAATATACTATATACAGTGTAATACTCTCAGTAGAAACTGGGGCAGCCCCCTAACATTAAACTCATTGATATTCCTAAGCAAGATGAATATTTACTTGAAATAGAACAATAAAAAAGACTGTGAGTAGCCTCTTAATAGTTGAAGTCAGGTTTGTGTCTACCTTACAAAAGCTCAGTTTTCAGTTTTTGAGTTTTAGAACTGCAGAGAAGGAACTATAGACCTAAGAAATGCTTACTGTCAGAAAGTCAGTTTGCTAATGCACAACAAAACATTTTCTCCCATTCCATGAGTAAAGTTTTTAAATATCCTTGGCCTGACTTTTACAAGTTTTTTCAAACTAAACAATGTCCACTGGTAACAACTCTGTCCACACACAACTATTAATGATTTGTCATATGTTATTTGTTATGTAAACTAACCTATCCCCTTAACGCCAGTAAGTTACATGAACAGTACCAAGTCAACTCAATCTTTAATTTGTATCTTATCAATTTTTCAATATAGTTTTTAGAATCTCCATCTCCAGACCCTTCTTATGGACAGAATCACATCTGAAATCTACACCAGTCCCTTAGTGTAGTGACCATGCCACTTACAACTTGAAGTAACAGACTTTCACTAAGAGATTCATAGTTTATCCTTGAATTCCTTCTAAAATCTTAGGTAGATGTACTTGATCTAATCAAGTTTATTGATGTGATCAAGAAAAACCTAGGCAGCTGGGAAAAAAATGTGTTGGAAATACTAAATAAATGTTAACATTTCTGGGATAATTCCTGGGACTTCTTTAGATTTTTCTGTACTTTTTGTGTTTTGAAAAAGATTAATTCATGTTCTAATCAGAAAAAAAAAAAAAAGGTTAAGAATCTATCATCATTTGACCTAGAAACTTTAATCTGCTTAGGAGGAGGGGAAAAACAGAAGTGGAAATTCTCTATTTTCATTCCTGAATGGATCAAGTAGTCTTAACAATTTTCTAGCTACCTTTCCATTTTTAACATGTCCCCTTAAAAAAATAAAAACAGGGGCACCTGGGTGGCTCAGTTGTTAAGCATCTGCCTTCAGCTCAGGTCATGATCCCAGGATCCTGGGATTGAGCCCCACATTGGGCTCCCTGCTCTGCGGGAAGCCTGCTTCTCCCTCTCCCACTCCCCCTGCTTGTGTTCCCTCTCTCGCTGTCTCTCTCTGCCAAATAAATAAATAAATAAAATCTTTAAAAAAATAAAAACAAACAGGAAACTCTTACCATCAGCTGTGCAAAGAGGCTTACTGAATTTCATCGTTTTTTCCTTTCACCTAATTTTTGGTGGCACTCACCCATCATCACTTTGTGGGCTTCTCTGGCCTTGAATGAAAATGCCTGTTTTTTAAAGATAGCTTTCTTCTCTCCACAGCCTCTAAGACTATGCCAAATAACCATCTGTTTTGTATAGTCCTTTTGATCCCTAGCTTTCTTTTAACCATGGATTTCTAATACAATGATTTTTAAGCCTTTAAACTTGCAGTGGGTTATTTGCTTTCCAAAATCTTTCTTTCTACTTTTCCTAATGTACATACTTGATCATAGTTCCATTTCTTAAAACTGAATCCCCATGTGACAGATTTTATTCTTCCTCTCCCTGAAGAATGCTGAGCTTAGTCAATATATGATTAATATTTTTTGTCTGGTTGAGAATTAGATGATTTAATTTACTGGCCCAGCAAGATGCGTGCACAGAGCCTACCACAGAAGTGGTGCTTGGTACACCATGGCTAGTACAGTAATTCTTGAGGCTTCCCAGTTGGCTGGGAGGAAAAGAGCCAAGATATGATTACTATTAAATAGTGCTGACTTACAAAACCTTTATCAAAAGTAAAATGCAGTTTCTTTCTTTGCTTTGTAGGTTCTAAAACTGCCAACTGAAGAAGCAGTTTGTTTTACTCAAAACCATATCTTCACATTTGTTCCCAATGAAGTATTTAGCCAATCCATGTATAAACAAACTGCCTATTATTATTATCTGGCCTAATTTTGCAGCTTCTTTAATCTCCTTTAACAGTTTCAACTCAGTCATATTATTTTGATTAAGAATGTGACATTTTTATTTAAGCAAGGATCTCAATCCTTATAAAAATGTAATACCTTGCTGTCTCTATCATTCCTATCAAGTGCATAGTCTACCAGCACCACATTTCAACGATTAGTCTCCTTCCATCAAGTACCTGAGATGTGAATTAAGTTATTATATCATTATTTTGCCTACCAAGAAAGGAGAAGGAAAAAAAATTACATAAAAACAGAAATGGCATTAATCATATTTATGTCAGTAACACTTTTAAATAAATCTAATGCTTCAGATCACATATTCAGGTAAAATATATTCTATATCTGTTGCTGGAAGAAAATGTCACTTCACCGTTATGTCACCTACCCCAATGTGACCTTGTTAAAACTGAATTTCTTTCTTATATAAAGGCTCAAGAGAAAGAATATTGCCAAACACTGCCCTGCACTCCTCTGTCAGATAGTGTTATGGAACTCATCTGAAATCCACACTGCCAAGCCTTCTAGCTCTGCTAGGACTGGAAAGGCCAACTAATACAAACCACAGAAACATTACTACTGAAAAAACAGTTTTCACTAGCAAACTATGTCACGGCATTTTTACTAATAAAGCAATACACCTTGGTCAATTAAACGGAGATCCTTTCAAACCACTAAAGTAAAACAACAACATACACTTGAATTAACAGTTTCTGGCCTTAAAAGTTCACAATATCAGGGCGCCTGGGTGGCTCAGTCATTAAGCGTCTGCCTTCAGCTCAGGTCATGATCCCAGAGTTCTAGGTTCGAGCCCCACATCGGGCTCCCTGCTCCACGGGAAGCCTGCTTCTCCCTCTCCCACTCCCCCTGCTTGTGTTCCCCCCCTCTCTCTGTCTCTGTTAAAATAAATAAAATCTTAAAAAAATAAAAAGTTCACAGTATCAGTAATGTATCATTGTACCAGTTAAGCACATGTAGTGAGAACCTATGACTTCAAGTCTGATATACAGCAAATTCAGAGAAAAGCCATGTGAAATCTGCTTAGAAGCCCACCTAACATTACAATCATCTGCCCAAATAAAACAAATTTTTCTTAGCATGGACCTGAGTTCATTAAGAACCTTTATTCTAGAATTGAAGACTTTTTTTTTTTTTTAAGATTCTGTTCTTAAGCAATCTCCATACCCAAGGTGGGGCTTGAACCCACCACCTGAGATCAAGAGTCCCATGCTCCACGGACTGAGCCAGCCAGGTGCCCCTAAGAACCTTTATCATAAAATTATATATCAAAAAGAGCACATTTTTATGGAATGGCAAATAGGTCTCCTTATGCACTGCGACTGCACAAGTTGATGTATAAATAACTAAAAATAGTGTTCAGGTACCACACACCTCAGCTACCTCGAATAGCATACAGTATAACCAGCTAAGAGCTTGATGTCCACAAGCTGCATTCTATAGAACCCAAGGACAGAAATAAGACATTCCATTTCTTGTATATTAGGTAGGAATTTTGGCTTCCAGCCAATTACCAAAGCAGCAGTCTGGCCTAAGGGATTTCTGTTTCCTATCAGCTTCATGTAAGCAAAAAAGGAATGAGGTAACAGGAAAAATAATGAAGAAATAGAAGGGTTAGGAAAGGGCAAGGAAATTATAAGAAAATTTATAATACACAAGTCAAACAAGAGAGCATCCAGACATCATGAGACATCTTCATCCTCAGGCTAATGCATTAGGTATTGAGACTTCCAGAACACAGCCAGCTATGTGTTTAGAGGAAGTCAAAATACCATAAACCTGAAAATTCAATTTTTAAGCTGGGAGCAGAGTGCATACTCCTTGAAAGCTTATTTTTAAGGAGCTATCCCAAAGTTGCTGTGGCCTCATCACAAAGGTCATGCATGATATTGGACTTTTCCCCTTGAGGCAGGAGATAACTCAGAGGCCTACCTCACCCTTTACTCTAGGCATCCAAGACCCAGTCAGCAGAAGGGTAAATCCTACCCCTCAGAGAACTGGCTACAGGGTCTCCAGTTCTACCCCTGGTGTCTTCCAGACATGACTGACTGCAATTTTCACCATGATGAACTTCCAGGAATGCCAGCCAGAGAAGCAGCCAGGAGAAAAGAACATAAGGAGTAGCTGTTTCCCCCTCTATGTCAGCTGGACTCTGGAACAACTGCAGAAACTGCTTTTCTCTCTGCTAGGCAGAACAGCATTCAACCACCTCAGCGAAGGGCCTAACAACCAGTAACACACCACCATCACGCTTCTTGAATATGCCTACTCTTATTTTTTTAAAAGATTTATTTATTTGACAAAGAGTGACAGACAGACATACTGGGGGAGGGTGGGGGGAGAGAGAATCCTAAGCAGGCTCCAAGCTTAGCCCTGGACCCAACATGGGGCTTGATCTCACAACCCTGAGATCAGACCTGAGCCATCAAGAGTCGGATGCTTAACGTACTGCACCACCCAGGCGTCCCTGACCATCTTATTTAAAGCTACAGCCCTCCCACCTTTCTCACCTATCCCTCCTTCACACTCCTAATCCCCCTTACTATGCTCTATTTTTATCACCTCATTTATCGGTCTCATAAAAATACATAATTATTCATTACGCTTATTTCTATATCCTTCTGTTTAAAGATAAGATCCAGGAGGTTGGGTTTTTTTCTGTTTCTTTGTTTTGGTCTATATTGTTTTGTTTTTTTTAAAGATTTTATGTATTTGTCAGAGAGCGAGCGCACAAGCAGGGGGAACAGCAGGCAGGAGAGGGAGAAGCAGGCTCCCCGCTAAGCAGGGAGCCCTATGTGGGACTCGATCCCAGGACCCCGGGATAATGACCCGAGCCAAAGGCAGATGCCCAACCGACTGAACCACCCAGGCGTCCCATTTATTTGGTTTATTTTGTTCACTGATAGATCTTAAGCAGCTAGACTAGGACCTCACATATAATAGGAATCTGATAAATACTTATAGGATGAAAGAAATAAATAAGAAAAACTAAAAAGCTCTCTCAGAGGTCAACAATACCCAGAGGGCCCAACTGTGCCTATATTCCTCTAATAGCACCAGTCTGGTTCCCATGTCTGACCTACATTGCCTCCACCTGCCATGTACTATTCCTCCCCCTCCCCAAAGTCTTCCATCAGCTAGGATATATTGAACCATAGTACTGCTGCAGGCAGTAAAAGCAACAAATGCTTGTCCTTGAGTCTGAAGGATTTCTGAGAGCTTTCATAGTCGGCCTTGTCCCTAGGTTATTCAGTTTGGGATAAAATGTGTTAAAAGTTACCTTAGCATAAAAGGAGGCCTGAAAAAAAAATTACAAGAAGTTTCTGTTTTCAAAAATCAAATTCCAATTCAATTCAGCAAGCATTAATTAAGCATAGTTATATTCAAAGCATTGGGCTAGAAGCCATGAGGAACAGAGGAGACAAAAGTGTCTCAGTTCAGAATGAGGGAGGAAAAAAAAAATATTCACAAATAATTAATTAAAGACAACTTGTGAGAAAGTGCTATAACAGAGCAAAGAAAGAGATATAGAGGAAGATGAAATCAATTTTGGAGATAGTTGGGTGGGAAGAAAAGGGTTAAGAAAAAAATGAAACAACTACACTGGGTTCCTTGTCATATACTCTTCTAGAACCAAATTCTTTCAGAGCCTTTTAGTTCATGATCATACGTTTATCAGTTGAGGTCTCCCCAGCTACACTTTTAAGTCCTGAAAAGAGAGGGACCATGTCTGGTCTGACACTTAGGTGCTCAATAACGATCAGTTAAGCAAATAAAAATTGTAATAATATTGGGGCACCTAGCTCGCTCAGTGGTGGAGTGTGCGACTCTTGATCCCGGGTTTGTGAGTTCAAGCCCCACATTGGGCATAGAGCTTACATTTAAAAAAATTATAATAATATTACAGCAGTCTGTAGTATGGAATACAGAAAGAGGCATTAACCATGAGGTTACTGCAATAATATACAGATGAAGGCCTGAACTAGGTCAGGTGAAAAAGCAAAGCTCAATGGCAAGATATTTAGAATAATCCCAATTTTAGTGAATGATTAGATGAGGTAGCGAGGAAGAAAAAGAACCAAATATGAGTCCAAAGCTTTGTGCCAAGGCAACTGGAAGAAGTGTAATGCTTTTAGGAGAGAAAAGGGTAGGCAGGTTTCAGAAATGATGGACTGGAAGTACATTCGAAAGCAGATGCCAAATAGAAAAAATTTTCCCTCTTCCCTGTATACCTTTCAGATTCACATACCCCAAAAGCTGCACAATTGCAATTTCTCTTCCTAAGACTGCTCTAGAAGGATCACTTCCAGAACAGAGATAAACGCTGAGTTTCACACCAAACTTCAGAATTTTTTTTTTTAAAGATTTTTATTTATTTATTTGACAGAGAGAGACAGTGAGAGAGGGAACACAAGCAAGGGGAATGGGAGAGAGAGAAGCAGGCTCCCCGCTGAGCAGGGAGCCCGATGTGGGGCTCGATCCCGGGACCCTGGGATCATGACCTGAGCTGAAGGCAGACACTTAACGACTGAGCCACCCAGTTGCCCCCCAAACTTCAGAATTTGTAACTGAAATTTATAAGGTACATTCTTGAACATCCACTTCTGCTCACATAAACGGAAGTTCATCCTAACAAAACCTGAAGTGTTCACCTAGAAGTGTCGCTAGGAACACTGCTGGTAGTATGCCAAAAGCCCACTAGCTGTATTTTGTACGTAGAATAGAGCAGACACTGCTGCATTCCCCAACAAATACTGAACTACAACCTAAGAAACTACAGATACAAGTATGCAATGTGGTACCAAGCATGCAATGTGGCCTAAGTGCCAGGACCTGGATTTTATTCATGGTATGGTTTGATTTCCAAGGGTTGCATGGCATCTACTCTGGCCACTTTCCAATTCAATACCCTATGCATCACTTGACACCTAAAAACAAAACAAAACAAAAACCCATCTATAAATACTACTTATATTTCTAATATAAATCTTTCTAAAATCTCATATTCAAGGGAAGCACTTCCCAAAATAACCTTCAGATTACCCAAAAATTAATAATATGCTGAAGATGGCTGAGAACAAAGCAAAGCACTCCCAGGACTTTTTATGAGTCCAAAACAAACAATAGTTCCATCCACCAAATTTCTCTATTACAGACTGATGGATGTTTTAAATGCAAATTTAGGGATGCCTGGGTGGCTCAGTCGATTAAGCGACTGCCTTGGGCTCAGGTCATGATCCCAGAGTCCTGGGATCAAGTCCCACATCAGGCTCCCTGCTCAGTGGGCAGCCTGCTTCCCCTCTCCCTCTGCCTGCCGCTCCCCCTGTTTGTGCGTGCGCTCTCTCAAATAAATAAATCTTTTTAAAAAAAGAAAGAAAAAATGCAAACTTAAAAACAGTGAATGCTTCTTCCAATGTTCAAAGGTAGATTAAACATGTGATTTTTGCTACATTAACAAAGAAAGAAAAAAAAGACTAAAAGACCACCATCTAAACACTCAATAAATAGATGCTATTGGGAGTCCCCAATCCAAGAATTAACTAGGAAATGCTGATAAAAATCCTAAATTAGGGAATTACCTTGGTTATGCAATTTTATTCCTTTAAACTGCTTGAAAGCAAAGATTTCTTAATATTATTGTCAATTCCAAAGTTCCTACAATCACCTACCACCTTTCTATCCCTGAGTCCCTTTACAGGGCATTCCAGGGATCCTCCTTGTTAGTCATACTTCACCAAATGTCATCAACTTAGCATTTTTTTGGCATTAAAAAATCACATAATTTTATTTTCCAAACAAAACACAGTGGGCAATCATATTTAATCCCAAGAAGTTAATTCAAAGCAAGTTTTCTTTTTTTTTTTTTTTAAAGATTTTATTTATTTGACAGAGAAAGAGAGCACAGGCAGAGGGAGAAGGAGAAGCAGGCTCCCCGCTGAGCAGAGAGCCCAATGCAGGGCTGAATCCCAGGACCCCAGGATGATGACCTGAGCTGAAGGCAGACACTTAACCGACTGAGCCACCCAGGTGCCCTTCAAAGCAAGTTTTCTATTGACTGGTCAAAAATGGAAAAGTACCCAACCCACCTCCACAATCAGTCCCATTTGACTCAAAGATTTCAGATATAAGAGATTTAAAAATCTTAGATTGCTGACTTAACACACAAAATTGCTTCTGGCAAATCTTTTGAGGTACAATTTCCTTCTCACAATCTGAGGTTCTTTTTCTACAGCTTTCTGATTCCCACTCCTATGGCTTGAGGAGACTAGAAAAAAATATATTTGACAAGCTGTTAAACCTGCAAAATAAGGGTTTAAGAGCCTCTGAAAGAAGACGGCCTAGCAAAAAATGCACAGCATAAGCTTTACAAACATATCAAAGAGGAGTGAGGGTCAAACCCCAGAGAACTAACGCTGTACTCATTAGCCTTCCTGTATACTGACTATATTTTTGACACAGTAATAAAAAACTGCTCACGGGTGCCTGGGTGGCTCAGTTGGTTGGGCGACTGCCTTCGGCTCAGGTCATGATCCGGGTGGGAGTCCCAGGATGGAGTCCCGCGTCGGGCTCCCTGCTCGGCAGGGAGTCTGCTTTTCCCTCGGACCCCCTCATGCTCTCTCTCTCTCAAATAAATAAAATCTTTAAAAAAAATAAAATAAAATAAAAAATAAAAAACTGCTCACTATGTCAACGAATTTGCCTGTTCTTCCATCACAGTCTTAGTATCATAAAATTCTACAGCTAAATGGAACCTTAGAAGATGATCTTGTTTAATGTACTCATTTTACAAATAAGGAAAGTGAAAACAGCGGAGTGACTAGCACAAGGTCACACAGCTAGTTAGAAGCACCACAGTGATGAGAACCAGGGTTTTATGACACCCTATTCTTTGAAAAGCTGTATTAGCAGAAAAAAAAATAACACTCTTAAATCAGACAGTAACTTAACAGTTAAGTAACTATAACTAAGCCACACAAAAATAAAATTCATCCACATAAGGAGAACAAAGGGTTAGAACAGGAAGTACCCCAAATTAAACAGAAAGCAGCAACATTTGTTCATCCAATCCAGGGGCTTCTTAAGGGCACAACCTCGCACATATTTTCTGAACCATTTTGTTAATTATTACATGCCAGGATGTGTGTCCTGTGTGTTCGTGAAATGTACCTCCTTAAGATGAGGCCACAATGACCCTAGTGGCAAAGGTTTGAAAAATGATAACTTCTGGTATCATTTTTGATACCAGTACTTCTGGAACAGTACTAAAGGAACCCACAAATGTGGTGCCAACAATCAAAATGGACTGAACTTGAAGGGGGTAGAGATATTGCTGGGAGCAAGTAATCATGAAAATGGTGTAAGAATAAAAATCCAAGAGAGCAAAATTGGCCATAAACTAATGACCAGAGAGCACAATAAAAAGAAGGCAGTTTCAGAGCTTGCCTGGCATCAGACAGCTCTCACCTGCAAAAGAAAGAAGGAAAATCTCACAGAGACAAGAGAAAGATCGGAGGTTTGCTCCTGAGTGATGGACTAGATATGACCTAATAGGTATTTGCCATCTCTTATTTCTGGGACTCTGATCCAAGAACAAACAGCAAGAGGACCATGAAAAATCAGCCCTGTTGGATCTGGAGTTCTGCCTTGACAAGATATAAAGCTCATTCATAGATCTGACTGTGCTCATGAGACTGCAGTTCAACTCCTGCTGCTAGAGCAAGGGGAGGGGGAAGGAAGATAGAAAGGGGTGAGTGGGAAGGAGGTGGAAGATCTGGGTTGTGACTATAATAGCTACAGTAATTAGAGTGTTTCCAAGCTGCTGGAGAAGTCTTCAGAGCAGGGAACTAGGATGAGAGATGGGGGAGGGGAAAAAGCATGAGGAAGCAAACTACTGAAAATGCTAGGAAAGTATATAGTGGTTTGTGAACAGTTTAAAACAAACCAAGGAACAACTGTGATGGCTTCATATGGGTAAATAAAGAACTTTATATTCTTTCCTATTAGTTAATACTATACAAATAACTGCAAGGCTCCCACTTAAGGCTAGCTTATGTACTAGGTTTAAGCAGATTATTGCAAATGTCCCTGACTTTGCAGTGGTCTACTGGCCCTGGCCTTATACCGCTGCCTCCCTTTCCCCTAAATCAATCGATCTATGTATCTAAACCTCTCTCTATTGCTCTGACAAACAGGTTAGAGTCTTCACTCCACTTGGAAAAGGGATTTCTGAACTCTAAACAGTTAATATCACTTATTTCCCTTCAATCAACTGTTAATTAATACCCAGTGAATTCAATGAGAGAATGGGCCTCAACAGGATCACATAGCCTGTTGTGTTGACCTAACACAGAAAATGACTGGAGGGCCCTAAAAAAAAATTCAGAAAATAAACACCCAAGTTATTTGCTCATACATTTTTGGCTCTATAGCACTGCCTACTATAGTGGCACGAACATGTGAAAGAAAAATAATATATTAACAGAAGATGATGATGGTAACCTACAAGAAAAACCCGGGAATTTGCAAAAAACCTAAAAATAGAAAGTCCTCCTCCAAGTTATAGGAAATGCTATACTTGTTTTTAAGATAAACATATAGTTGAGGTATTTCCTTAACATGATTTGGCTTGAGGTGATTTGATTCTAACAAGTGATGTTAATCTCAGTGCCAGAGAAAAGAGTTATAAAGGTGCTGGGAGAAACTAAAAATGAAACAGGACATCTGAAGAGATGCAAACTTCATATGGAAATTTACATTCATAAAATAAAAACACATGCAAATTTCTTGAGGGAGGCATGTCAGGTAGACCTACACAAAAAGTCAATTATATCCTTTGCATAAAATCTGCTGGGTATTCTCCCAGTGGGCAAAATCTTTTTCACCACACTGAAAGCAAAGAATTTTCTTCCCATTTCCCTCTAATAAACAAGCACTAGAAAACTGAATTACCACTATTTCCTTCCCATTCACAGGGCATAAAGCCAGAAATCACAGAAATACAATAGGGCCAGCTAGGACCATGTCTAAGGCATGTTACTCAGTATTCTAAAAGAAACACAGAGAAAGAAGAATCTCTTTTCTCTATTCCATTATCATCTCACTAACAAATCTGTATCTGGCATTAAGAAATGTGAAACAAACAGCAATTTCACACATATGAACTGAACCTCAACCACGGAAGACCCAGAATTTTCTTGTCACTGTGGCATGTGATTCTTTAACCACCTGCTCAATAATCCCTCTTCAGCTGCACAGCTGCTGCCAATTCCACATGCCCAGCTAGGCAGGTGCTCTGGTGAATTACCTGTTCCCTAGTGTAAAGAGTCCTTCACTGACACTTAGTGGGCCCAGAACCTGCCAATCAGCCTCACCGTCTTCATTTTGTTGGTCACAGCCAACTTTCATGAGAGATATCTTGAAGGTGTATTTAGCACGTTATGTGACTTTGTATTTTGTGGGGTTTTGTTCTTGTTGCTGTTGTTTTTTAAAGGAAACGGATTTTTAAAAATCAAGTAGAAGTGAAAATTCAGCTGCTAAAAAGAACTTGCCACACAACATAAGGCTGCCTTATCTCAGAGTGGCCCCATCTGTCTGGCAGTATTCCCACCCATGACTGGTTTTCCACAAGGGAAATAACAATTGCTCAGCTACCTTTGTAGCAGAAGAAAGTGGCAGTTGGAAAGTGCTATGGTACCTGGCAGGAATGATAGGGGAAGAACTTCTGAGATCACACATCATCCCTGTACTTCTTAAGTCTCCATGGTCGAGCCCAGGCAGTAGTGTTCAAGTCAAATAAATAAGGAGTGGCACTTCTCATCAGAGCAATCGCTAAACCCCTTAACAAATTTTCCTGTTCCAGTTGTTTAGTTGCTATATGCTAATTGCAACATAATTACTACCAGGAGCCAAAATTATGCTCCTATATCCCCACACAAAATAAGCACTAATCTGCCCAGCTATCTAGACCTCTCACAAGGAAACATCTTCTACCAAGAAAACCAAAGTGCTCTCTGAAAGATGGTCACAATCAGAAGACTCAGAAGACTCTTTGGCAAGGGCCCAACTCTGAAACCACTAAATCTAATCTGGGCAAGCTTAATAGGAGGCTTTTGCCTTCACTGTCACCTGACAGGACTCAGAATGAATGCCTACAACCCAAGAGCAAAATGCTTTGGACTCAGTTTAGCTGAGGCTTCATTCAGAGACCTTGGACAGGTAAGTTGGAAATAGTCTAAAGACAGACAACACTTCTAGTAAGACTTTAAGATAGTTTTGTCATCAAGAACATGTTCCCTCCCAACAAAGCCCAACACCTAAGTGGCAAGTCATCAATTTAAGAAACTCATTGAAATAAAGGGATGAGGGAGGCAACACAGTCAGACTCAGCCCCTCAGAAAAAGACCTCTACCAAAACCAAAGGCTAAAGTTCCTATTCAACAATACCCTATAGGCTGTGGTTGGCTATTGTGTACACAGTGCATTGTGTGCAATTGCCCTCTCACAATGAGTCTAATTTCTAATCTCTTTTTTTTTTTTTAAAGATTTTATTTATTTATTTGAGACAGAGAATGAGAGAGAGAGAGCACATGAGAGGGGGGAGGGTTAGAGGCAGAAGCAGGCTCCCCGCCGAGCAGGGAGCCCGACGCGGGACTCGATCCAGGGACTCCAGGATCATGACCTGAGCCAAAAGCAGTCGCTTAACCAACTGAGCCACCCAGGCGCCCCTCTAATCTCTTCTTAAAGAAAAGTTTTTATATTCTAAATGGAAACCTCACTTCTAATCCCAAATAATTTTTTACCCAACTAATAGTACCTAAATACTATCTGGACACTTCTATGAGACATTTACAAGGATAGGGTTTCTTCTAGCTTGTTCTCATCCTTCTCTCATTAATAACCCCCAAGACCTCAAATGATTTTTATGTTCATCACTTTGACAAATTTCTCCCTAATACAAAGGCAGAGATGGCCTTTCTGCACAACGGCAAGTCATCTCTTTTCATCAAAATAAATAAAGATTAAAAGGAAAGTTGTTTTGTTTCCATAGCCCTCGCCCAGATAGGCAAATTCTGTGGCTTTTTCGTTGTGCAATTAATACTGACCAGGAAGTCACCATTAAAAAGGTACTTGGTCCTTGCCTCCCTATCTTAACCCTGCAAAGGTTTTTAGTGGTATTCCTAAGCAAGCAAAAAAATCATTCTTGAGTGTCCCATCTGTATAAAAAGAATTAAATATGATGGTTCAAACAAGAGTGGAAACCTCCCCTTGGAGTCTTCTTCCTTAAAGGTCTGACACAAACATCGGATTGAGTCTCCCAGACACGATTCCTCCACAACTTAGTACAGGCTAGCCAAAGAAGCAGGCACAACATGGCTGGCATCCCCTATTCTTCTGAAAAAATGTGTGCCAATGAGCTCTGCATTGTTCCTCACTCAAAAAGAAGAGCCTTTCTGTCTGGCCTCCTCCAATGGCAAGCCCCAGTCTGGAAAAGGAAGAAAATGGCACTGAGGAGCCTGGGAGATGGAGCATATCCAAAGCTCTCAGACAAGACTTGAACCTATGACCTTCACTGTGTACACAATAGGCGGGTGAGAGGGACCGGTTTATCTCTGCAGCAGCAGTTCTCAGCCCTGGGGTAGCACTCCCGATAAAATGACACAGACTATTGTGTGTGGCAGCAGAACAGTCATCTCCTCACAACAGCCTAAACCAGCACTCCCTCCCCCAAGACAAAGCAGCAGGGGTGAAATTAACTCAAGGCTGCAGAGCAAAGCCTAGTACAGAAAAGAGAGGCCTGTGGGGGATTGGGGACTCTCCTCTACCCCTGGGGCTCTGGACACATGGCTGCAAACAGACAGGCTTTCTCCCCCATCTTTCCCACTCTCATTTAGGTAGGAAGCTGTTTCTTAGAGAATTTAATCATCTGTGATTTGTTCAGAAATATTCCCCCTGAAGGGCTCTGATCTCTCCACCCTGTGTGAGCCTAATTCCTAGAAGCTGAAATGACTGCTGCTGCCTGTTTCACAAACACACATTAATTGGTCAGATGTGTCTCCTCCTCCTCAACCCCAGAGGGAGGAAGGAGAATCTGAGCAAAGCACAGAGATGATCCAACCGTAATTACACATAAAGGGAAAAGAGGGCAGCATGGGTTTTTCCAAACAGGACAGGGTCACAAATCCTCCCGGGGGTACAAGGAGAGCAGTTAAGGGCCAGGCCCAGGGATCCCTCCATCTTGAAGAAAAGGACAGGACGAAATGTGACCTGAAGACTGGAAGGAGCACACACCCACAACCTACTTACTGCACACTCCCGGCCACCTTGCTCCCCCCGCCCCCAGGGCCGCGCACACGTCCTGCTCCCAACCCTTCGCCCTGAACCCCCCTAACTCCCTGACTAGCCCCGCCGCCCTAGGCCCCCTCGAGATACCCAGACTCGCCACTGAAACTCTCTGGCCTGTCCCCACAACCTGGCCAGACCCTAATCCTCTCTTGGGAACCCCTACCCTGAGGCTGAACCGGCCCGGCCACGCTTTGAACTTCACCCCGCGCCCCTCGACGCCCCCTCCCCCACCCACGCAACGACCCCCCTCCCCCCCAAACACACCTTCCCCTCGCTCCGCCCCGGCCCCCCAACCCCCACTTCCTCCGTCAGGCGCCGCTTTCCCCGGCCCCCTCAGCCCCGGCCCCCCTCAACGCCACGGCCTCTCTCCTCCCCCAGCCCCGGCTCCACACAAAGCTTCGGACTCACCGCGCGGCCGGTCCCGGGAGCCGCCACCTCCGCCCGCCCGGGGCCCCGGGCCGTAGAGCCGCCGCTGCTACGGGGCCCAGGCCGCCATCCGTTCCCGCGGCCCCTCCCCCCCACCCCGCCTCAGCTCGGACTCTCCGCCCCCTCCCCGCGCCGCTCCGCCCCGCCCGGCCGGTGCCGCTGTGTCCGGGGCCACGGGTCCCTCAGCCGCCGCCACCGCCGCCGCCGCCGCCGCGATCCGGGACAACCAGGGCCGCCCCGAAGACCCGGAAAGTGGACTGCCGGGCCCTCGGATCTGGATTCCGGGCTGCTGTGGAGTCTGGAGCGGGAGTGCGCCGGGGAAACCCGGAACCTGGATGAAAGAGCCAAATCCTGGGTCTCGGAATGCGCGGTCACACGGAGCCCGGATTAGAGTCGTAGCTCTGGGAATGCTGGAAAACCCGGCGAGCCGGTTAAACAGAGATAAACTCGAAGAAACCTGGATTGGAGAGCTCGAACCTAACGCTCTCCCCTCGTGGAAAGAACTCTCGCTGGACCAGACTTCCTCGCAGAGAGGTCTCTGGGGAAGTATCATACCTTAAATACAGGACACCAGTTCCGTAGGTGTCCTTCCACCGTGGGGAGAGGAAAAGGCCGTTAAGGGGTCTGAACGTGAACATCCACAAAGAACAGAAGAGCAAGAATAGCTCATAATGGTTTCATCCATTTTATCCTTTGGTTCAGAAAATTATCAACCCCCTAATTTTTTTATCCTTTGTTCTCCAGTTTCTTTTTCTTGGGATTACCACTTGTTTTTCTCTCCAAAGTACCAACTTCTCATCTTTCTATATCCCTTTTCATCTCACCATCCTATATCGCCAAATCTTGCTGCTTTTTATTATCTAAAAGCCCTATTCTGTCCTTCTCCAACCCACCATTCTGTTTCTAACGACTGTAACTTTTACCTTTCCATATCTGTCAACTGTGATTGTCCAGCGCACTGCACGGTAGACATTCAGTCCGTGTTTACGTGAACCCTCCCACCCACCTCTCACTTGTGAAATATACTCTCCATGACCTTTTCCCTAAAACTTCCACCTCCTTCCACAGTAAAGAGAAATTTCTTAATTCTCAAGGCTCCCCTTTCTTAGCCCCTTAACTTATGTCCTTCCTGTGTCCTTGATCATTTTAGCTCTTCAGTTTTTGTCTTTCCTTTCCTCCCTTATCCTGAGGCATCCTTCAACAGTGCCACTCAAAATAGTGTGTGACTTGGGGATACAGCCAGATAATAAAACCCCTTTACTCTCCACACACACACACACACACACACACACACACACACACACACACGGTGGGGGTGGGGTGGGGGGCTAAAGATGAACACTAAGCCTGTCCGGCCTAGGAAGAATAATCTCCCTTTGGCCCACCAATATTTAACTTGTTCTAGTACAGTACATGTAGGGCAGAACTGATTCTGGGTGACAGCACACTTCCAATCTCTACTAGGCAATGTTACAAGTGAGGATTCACTACTTAGCACGTAGAGAAAGAGTAGGGTTTGGTATTTTAGACTTAGATGTGACTTAATTAAGAGTTAACACTCAAGGGGCGCCTGGGTGGCTCAGTCGTTAAGCGTCTGCCTTCGGCTCAGGTCATGATCCCTGGGTCCTGGGATTGAGCCCCACATCGGGCTCCCTGCTCAGTGGGAAGCCTGCTTCTCCCTCTCCCACTCTCCCTGCTTGCATTCCCTCTCTCGCCGCGTCTTTCTCTGTCAAATAAATAAATAAAATCTTTAAAAAAAAAAAAAAAAAAAAAAGAGTTAACACTCAAGCAGTCATCTTCTACTGAAGAGCATGACCCTACCATTGGGGAGGACAGGACTACAAAAATAGGGAAAAGAAGAAAATAAACAGTACTATAGTGAACCTCAATTTTTAGCCAAAGTTCTCAAGCTTGAAAGAACCACCAAAAATTTTTAAGTGATGTCCTGTACACTGAAAGAATCTTAAGTTTTGACTTCCTGTTCCTCTAGACCAGGGGTTGGCAAGTTATGGCTCACAAGCTCACTGCCTGTTTTGGTATGTCCCATGAGCTAAGAGTGGTTATTACATTTTTAAATGGCTGAAAAATAATCAAAATAATACTTTGTGGTGTGAGAATATGAAATTCAAATTTCAGTGTCCATAAATAAAGTTTTATGGGCTCATAGCCACACTCATTCATGTATGCATTATCTATGAATTCATTTGCACTGTTAACAGCAGAGTTGAATAGGTGTTAACAGAAATTTGTATGGCCTGGAAAGCCTAAAATATTTACTATCTGGCCCTGTACAGAAGAAGTGTGTGGACCCCTGCTCTGAATAAGCACTGTCCAATCGAATTTTTTGCAATGATGGAAATGTTCTATATTTGTGCCCTCCAGTTCAGAAGTCACTAGCCACATGTGGCTGTTTGAACCTTTGAAATTTGGTTAATGTGACTAAAGAACTGAATTCTTAATTTCATTTAATTTAAAAAACCACAAGTGGTTAGTGGCTACCATATTAGACAGTACAACTCTAGACTCTTCTCAAATCTTCTGTATCATTTTTTTGCCCTTTGTGCCAACATCTTACTCCCTTCCTGTGTCACAACTCTATATGGATTCTCAGTTCCCCCAGCGCCCTACCCCCAGCCCTATTTATCTGACTCCAAGGTAGAATACAACATTTACTGGGTTTTCTTTCTGAGCTCTCCATTGTCACAACTGAAATCTGATCAGTTTACCAAGTTTCACCCCATGTATTAATCCACATTATGTGCACACATATAAATGGACATTTACACAAGTTTCTTTGTGTTCAAGGATGGAACTGTGCTATGTTCTTTCTTCTCTGCGTGAGAGAAGTAGAAAAGCCCTCCACATGCTGGATCCCTTGTTGCTGCTGGAGCCTGTGATATGGATCACCTCCCTCCAAACACATTCAGAGAAGCTCAGAACAGCAGATGTATACTTGCTATTTGAATCTCAAGGAAAAAAAATCCTTCATCACAAGCCTTTCTTTCCTCCCCCTAGGCCTAATAAACTGAAGTTAGTTGATTTCTCTAGTTTAATAGATGCTTGCTTTTTTACTGGCCTTTTTTAGCTGGGCAAGAGAACAACCCCAACACTGTCTCAATCTTGGCTAGGAGTTCTAGCAAAAGCATTAAAAAAAATTTACCAAACTAAATGAAATCCACATAAATGGGCTTTAGTAGAGACGCAGTTAAAATGGAAAGAGATTAAATAAAAACTTATAACTTTGTAATTACTTGTAAAAGTAATCTTTAAAGTCTAAATTTTTCACAGCTACACCCTAGGAAAAATGGGTTTCTGTAAACTTTCAGCCTAAAGAGAAAAGGGGGGACACCTAGTTCCCTTTCCCTAGATTAGCTATAGCAAGCAAAAAAAAACCCAAACCAAAACAAATGAACAAAAAAACCTTACTCCATTCCAAACATCTGACTGCAAAGCCAGAGTCTCCTAAACCCTGACAAGAAAGTATCTAGTTTCATATATATCCCACTCTGAGCTTACATAATTGAGACAGGGACCTGCCTAGAAAAACAAAAACACTGAATCCTTTAGGTACTATACAAATTGAGAGTCACTGGACCCAACCATCCAAAAGGGGGCGCCGATAATATTTAGGCTGCAAAAGAAAACCAGCTCAGAAATGTGAAATTTCCCTCAGGCCAAGCTGTCCCAGAGTTAAAAGGGTCAGTGCAAAGTGTTGTAAAGCACCGAGAGGCAATTCCTGGGCGAGTTTGTATTCAGGATGCTAGGAATTTCCACTAGGCTTTAAATTATGCTATTCATCACTGAGCAACTGAGGACCATCTACCCCCAAGTCTTTCCCACACTTCCTCCCCAGTGTCCTACAAATAAAAGACAGACCTTACACCATCACCATGTGAACTAAAGACAGGCTTTCACAGTCTAACCATGAAAAGAAGTTTCCAAGTTACTCTGCCATTTACTCATGTGGCTCCAGCTGCATATTTTGGATGCTGAGGTGGGTTCTTGTAAACTTGTAATGTTCTTGTAAACTTTATCACAGCACACAAAATGGTCTCATAACCTGATCTTGCAGGTCCTGATGTTTTTCTTTAGGCATGCACACACAATCTATCCAGGTGAAAAAAAATCAATCCAGACTCCTCTGTGCTTGAGCTGTCATTCCCGTAAAAAGGCAGAAAACTTGTTGGTGTTCCCTAGGCCCTTTACCTCCTGCCTTTCAGTTTTATTTTGGTATTCGGAAAACCAGACAATTCCCGTGCAGAGTTCATGGTACTACTGCACGGTAAAATATTAACCCAGCGTGTCTTCATTAATAGTACTAGGGTCTTCAGGAGACCAGAATGAAATTTTTTTTCCCCCTAAAGAAGTACCATTAGCTGTTCTTTCCACTTTCTCTACAGAAGTTGAACAGGAAAAGAATGAGAATACTGCATGTCTGCATTACCGGAACAAGAACTGGGTGGGTTTTCCCTGGGAATCCAGAGTGATCAGGCCCCACAAAACCAGTGCCTAGAGCTATGCAACAAGCAGGGTTCACAGTTGAGTGAACATCAATGCATATGAGTGCAGGCATTTCAATGCAAATACATGCTGAATATGAAGGATTAAAGAAAGGGGAAATTAATCTTTTTCATAACACAGGGCACTTTTTTTTCTCTCCTGTGCGCTCTCTTTTTTAAGTCATGCACACAACTGCTGGAGGGAATCCAACTTCCCTAGTGTGGTGGTGGTGCTTTATAAAAAGCAGAACATACACATTTAAGACCATGAATTTCCTGAGGATGCCAGCAACTGAGATTCTGACAGCTCTACTGAACAGCCTCAGAAAAAAAGTGCTTCACTAAGTGGGGCCAGACTGATGAGTGAAAATCTCATTTCAAATCAACCTTCTATTTTTCCAAAGCTCATAGCTTCCTGAGCTGTGGATAGTTTAAAGGGTTGGGTTTCAGCATTTGAGGGTATTTGAATACATTTACTGAAGGGACTTTATTTTTTAGTTTGTTTCTAATTGCCCCATCCAAGTGGTGCTTTTGCAATACCCACAACAATAAATAGGGCAGTTTCATGCTGCTTTAACAGGTGGCCCTATCTCCTCCCAGTCTGATCCTCTTATGTCCTAACATCTCAAACCAAAGAACAAAGTGGCAGCACCCCTTCAGGTCATCCCTTAAAAAAAAAAAATCTGCCGAAGAAGGTTATTCAGCTTTTGAAGACTGTTCACTTCAAGAGATGTTGGACGAGAGCAAAAAACTTGTTAAAACCCCTTTCTGTCCCATCACAGGTTTGTATTAAACACAGGATTCCTCAAACATCCTAATACTCCAACCAGGCTATTACTTTGAAAAGAAACTTTAAAATTCAAGTGGTCTCTCAAAAAAATTGTTAACCTGTGTTAAGATTTTCATAACCTCAAATCCAAGCCTCAGAGAGGAAAGTAATTTCCAACTTGTTCCTTTCTCTTCTGATACCATTCTGAGAGAAATGTCAAAGACCTAGAATTTTTAAAATAGCATTTTATAAATAATGTATTCAAAGATTTTGACCTACTACAGAAAGTAAGAATCCTACTCTTCAAGAAAAATATACAGATTTAGGAAAAAAAAAAATATACAGATTTAGGTAAGAGTTTAAATTCTGAGAGATTCAAGCCTGATGCCAAGCCTTTAGATTTCTAATGCTTCCATTCCAAAGGACCAGTGGATAGCAATTTTAGTACACAAAACTCCACTATGCTGTATAGTTCCTTTTCTCCTGGGTCAGACAGCTTTATTCTGCTTCATTAACCCCTTCTTTGCTCCTTGATGGATCTTGGAATCCAGTTTCCCTGTAAGGGAGAAAAAGAAGCCTCATTATTTATTTTTTATATTTGCAATGCAAATCTTTCATGGCCTCCCAGGTCCTCTGGTTACTGTGTTCCTGTCACATTCAATTATCTTGCTTCAGGACTCAGATACTTTCAAACTTCAGAGTTTCATTCTGTAAGAATGAGGAAGCAGTGGGAACACTGTTTAAGGACACACAAACGTGGTCACGTGCATGTGGGGGTGCGTGCGCGCGCGCACACACACACAATGAGTATTCGCTTAAAGAATCTAAATAGTTAATATTTCTAATTTTGTAGCTACTACAGAAGAAACACCACGGTTTTTCAGGATGTCTGATGCTAAGGCAAGTTTTTAAAGAATACTCACATTATAATAAAGGAAGGCATTTCACACAGTGGGAAACTCATTCCTCTGACCTGTTAACTGGCTGAGCATAATGCATGAACCTCCCTCACAGTGAGAAAAGCAGTTCAGTTCACCCCTTTTCTGCCTCAGACTTAATAGGGGGAGTGACCTGCAGCAGTGGAGTAGAATCCACATGAATGCTTTACTGACAAAGGGCCCCTATCACCAGCTAAGAAGGGCAAAGGTCATAGGCTGTATGACTCCTCTTAAGTGTTAAAGTTAGAAAACAAGCAACCTTCCTGTCCCAGGTGACCCTAATGAGAGGTACTTCAGTGATGTGGTCCCTGACCTCTGACTCCTCAAATCTACCAGGACAGAGTTTGGTTCAGTGGTAGCAGCCTTAAGAACTATCCATCTCATGAAAACAATCCTAACAAAGTTCTTGTCTGTCTTGCACATTGCTTTCCCCCACAAAAAGTCTCAGTTAAGTCAACAGTGATGTTGACACTGAACTGAAACAGAAACAGGTCAGTTCAGTCTCAGCACAAAAAAAATAAAGACTAACAAATAAACAAGGAGCCCCCCCTTCAAGGACAGCCAGGTGTACTACAGCCCACACCCATAACTGCCCCCATATATGTTATCATGAAAAACCTGGGGCAAGTCATTTAGTCTCTCTAGACTTCAATATTCTCATTTCTCTGACTAAAATAAGAATATGTGTCTTGACTACTGCAAAAGATTGTGAGAAAAATAACATCAACCTCACAAGTTTCCCTGTTTTCTTAAATTTTGTTTTCTTTTCCCCCTTCATGTCTCTAGAGGTATACCTGTCTCTGGAATAACATTACTTCTCAGAAACCATCCTTCCTCAGAAACCATCACTAAGCAATGCCCAGAATGCTGTCGACAATAGTCACAATGCTGTTGATTTTAATTTGGGCTTTAGAGCACAGAGTATTCCCAGGGATTTAGGTGTCTTTCATCCTCCAGGCTGCCCAGCTGGAAATCCGAACACGTGCCAGCAATCTGGCAAAAAGCCCTATTACAAGGCACATTTGCCTTTGTATCTCTAACACTACCATAGTGGGCGCCAAATGGTAGGTGCCCAATAAATGTTTTCATCAAATCAATTAAAGAAAATAGACATTACAAATTTCAAAACCTTTGAATTATAAAGACTAAGTAACCAAAATTAGCAGATATCAGATAAACATAAGAGTATCCATTGTAAAGGTGGTGGTACCCAGAGGTATAAAGAAGTACTACATCTCATTCAACTTTTTAGGGCAAGCTAGGGTGGAATTCAGAATTCTACCTAGGACTCTAGACTTCTAGTTCTCTGTATTGTGTAAGTTAGAAGACTAAGGTCCTAGCTGTAGTTCTGAGACTACCTAGCTGTATGTGAGGAAGTCACCTAGTCACTCTCATCCTCAGCTTTTTCAATTCTAAGAGGAAACTGGACTATGTAGTACAGAAGGCTCCTTCCAGCTCTGATATTGTGCCTTAAAAATGAAACATGATTGGAATAATTTGTTTCTGAGGCAATCTGGTAAAGTGAAAAGAACAGGAAAATTAGAGACAGAAAGATGTGAGCAAAACACAACTTCTATAAACCTATTTACTCAGCTGAAAAACGACAGGAGGAAAAAATTCCTACTAACGAAGTTGAGAGAATCACAGCCAACATTAAGTGCTTTCTCAATACCAAGTACTGTGTTAAGTTTTTTTATATACACTAAGTCATTTAATCCAATAACTAACTGAAATATTGTATGTTAAAGTGCCTCATAAACTCAAAGTTCTCTGAAAAAGTAAGGGTAGTCATATTGATGGTGAGGCTTGGGAGTTTTGTTTCTTACTTATGGTCTCAGTTTATAACTCTAGACAAGTCTTTTAACTACATGGGGGCGCCTGGGTGGCTCAGTCGTTAGGCATCTGCCTTCGGCTCAGGTCATGATCCCGGGGTCCTGGGTCGGCTCAGGTCATGATCCCGGGGTCCTGGGATCGAGCCCTGCATCGGGCTCCTTGCTCCACAGGAAGCCTGCTTCTCCCTCTCCCATTCACCCTGCTTGTGTTCCCTCTCTTGCTGTGTCTCTCTCTGTCAGATAAATAAATAAAATCTTTAAAAAAAAAAAAAAAAAGAAACATTATCTTCTTGACACTCTCAAAGCTTCACTGTATAAGAACATTCCAAGTATAATCTTCAGAAAACTCCAGTCTGATTGTGAAAGTCCTCAAGTGAGACCAGCTCAGGAAAGATCAACCCAGAGGAGCAAAGCACTCAATGGGTAGGCAAACTAATCCCTGGTTTCGGAGGTGATGTCATAAAATGGAAAACTAAAAGGAGGAAAGAGATATAGATAGAGGAAGAAGGGACTTCCAGAGCATTCCCAGGGATGCAGAAATTCTTTCATTCCCCTAGACTGCCTAAGAAAACCAGCAATCTGTGCCAGCAGTCTGTGAACTCCTTGTAAGTAAGGACTTCTCTGCATGCATCCCTAACATCTACCACAATGACTGCCAATAGTGGCAATTCTTGGGCCAGCTACAGGCCATGAAGGCAAGGGACTGGGGCTTCCTGCATGAAGAAGCAGTCATCACAGTTGCCCTCAGACTGCAGAAACTCTGAACTCCGAGTTCTAGTTCAGCCTTGTCTTTCAAGACTTGGGATCTGGACAGTTAACTACAGTAACATACAGTATACTCTCTTAAACACAGACTGGTGATGTTTAGTTTTGGTATTTCCCCAATATTTTTACATTTAGTAGCTACAGCATTTCAGTGTTAACACATCCTCAATCATGGTACCTAAAAGAAAATCAAATGCATGTGCAGCAGACGGACAAGATGTTAAAAGGGGAAAAAGTATTTGTCATCAGTCGATATAACTCTCATAGGGATTTTCACATGCTCTGCGTAACATATAAGGCAGTATTTGCATGAGTTTATAGAGCATGTAGTTAATTTAAAGTAAAAAGATTTCCTTTATCTCTTTCAGCATTTAACCTAGATATTCTACTATACTTTTTTGCATTTCCTAATTTGAGCACACAGCCAAGTGATCATATTGCATATTGCTCTTTTTTGAATTATTTCAATTTCAAGAAATATAATTATCCCTCGGTCAAGCAAGCTCAAGTTTATGTCCAAAAGCATAAACCAAAATATCTGCCTTTACTTCCAGGTATGGATTGAATAAGGAATGGGAATAAAAGGTACAGCATAGAAAAATACAGTTAATGATATTGCAATCGTATTGTATGGTGACAGGTGGTAGCTACACTTATGGTGGGCACAGCATAACGTATAGGGATGTTGAATCACCATGTTGACACACCTGAAACTAATGTAACGGTGTGTCAACTATACTCAAAAAATTTAAAAAATATATATTTAAAACCTTAATTTAAAGCATATAGATATATACATATATATATACACATGGTACAACAGGTAAATTTCTAAAAGCTTATTTGCAAGTCAGAGTTTGGAACTTGGAATATATCTCATAGAACTAATCTATAGAAGATTCCTAAGCCATCCCACAAAAGAAAAACAAGAATAAAAACATTTAAGTCATAGGGCTGTAATTGAAGGAGAGTATATTATTAATACTATGGACCTTAACCACTTAGTATAATGACGTACCTAGAAGAAAATGTGAAGCATTTCAAATTAAGAGCCGAGTATGTATTTTCCCCTGTGGCAGTGGGAGTAAAGACTTTTTCCAGCTGTAAGCTACTGAAGGTAGCTCCTTCGGCCTATGGGAAGAAAGTTCTGGCAGACTGTAAGATTTTTACTTTTTACTTTCAATTTTTTACTTAAATTCAATTTAGTTAACATACATTGTATTACTAGTTTCAGGGGTAGAATTTAGTGATTCATCAGCTGCATATAATACCCAAGTGTAAGATTTTTAGAGATGATAAAGAGGAATGAAGGATGAAGGAATAAAGCACTATAAGGAATAGAAACTTCACACCAAACTAAATCCTCAGGTAAAACAGAAATTTTTTTTTTCTGGGGAGCCTGGCTGGCTCAGTCTGTAGAGCATGTGACTCTTGATCTCAGGGTCATGAGTTCACAAAGGCCCCATGTTGGGCATGGAGCCTACTTAAAAAAAAAAAAAAAAGTTCCTGAGATACACAGGGTCAACCCATTCTTTAAATTTCGCTATTTTTTTTTTTTAAAGATTTTATTTATTTATTTGACAGAGAGAGACACAGTGAGAGAGGGAACACAAGCAGGGGGAGTGGGAGAGGGAGAAGCAGGCTTCCCACGGAGCAGGGAGCCCGATGCGGGGCTCGATCCCAGGACCCTGGGATCATGACCCAAGCCGAAGGCAGACGCTCAACGACTGAGCCACCCAGGCGCCCCATAAATTTCGCTATTATTTCTGACCAGTGTTTCACCTTGTCTGGCCTACCATGGAAGAAGCTACAGTCTCACAATTTCTCTCTAGTCCTGCTGTCCCTGAAAGAAGCATACAGCCCATTTTGGCTTTTTAAACCTTTTAAGAACAGAAACAATGGGGAAAAGACAGGAGTTTACTAAAGTTCTCTCCTAAGAGCATCACTCCCCCCACACCCCACCCCTCATTAAACCTAATTGAGAAAAACAGGCCAATATATGTACTGAAGGTAGATCTCTGGGTAGATAAAGTACTGGAGTAAAACATTTCAGAAAAATATCCAAACTCGGTTTACACATTTTCTCACAGGAGCTTAAGCAGCAGGTAAGAACCAAGATAGGGGAGGAAGCTAAGAAAAGGTTATGGGGACTCAAGAACAAGTAGCACTAGATATGGGAGAGAAGACCTAAAATCTTTGCCTCCTACCACCAGTGCTGCTATGGGTGCCTAGAGTAAGGTGAGAATGGAACAGAGAGGGATAGAATGCCACAACCAAAAAAGAGAAGAAAAGAGAGATTTAAATCCTAAATAGTGGAGGGGCACCTGGGTGACTCAGTGGGTTAAGTGTCCGACTCTTGGCTTTGGCCAGGTCATGAGATCGAGCCCTGCATTGGTCTCCATGCTCAGCGAGAAGTCTGCTTGATATTCTCTCCATCTCCCTCTGCCCCACCCCCAGCTTGCTCTCTCTCTCTCTCTCATAAAATAAATAAATAAAATCTTAAAAAAAAAAAAATCCTAGGGACACCTGGGTGGCTCAATTGGTTAAACATCTGCCTTCAGCTCAGGTCATGATCTTGGTGTCCTGGGATCGAGTGCCACATAGGGCTCCTTGCTCAGCGGGGAGCCTGCTTCTCCCTCTACCTCCTCCTCCTCCTTGTGCTCTCTCCCACCCTCTCTCACAAATAAATAAATAAAATCTTAAAAAACAATAATAAAAATAAATAAATAAAAATCCTAAATAGTGGAGGGGGCGCCTGGCTGACTCAGTCAGTGGACCAAGCAATTTTTGATCTCGGGATTATGAGTTTGAGCCCCACATAAGGTGTAGACATTACTTAAAAAGAAAATCTTTAAAAAATAACAAATAAATAAACAAATTCTAAATAGTAGAGAGGAAGAAAAAAATTTCCAGGGCCACTTAGCTACCAGCTGGTATACAGTCTGAAGTAAATAATATATGTAAGTCAAAGGCAAAATGTTCAGATTTTCTGATATGCAGGAATCTCAGGAACATATGTCTCATAAATCATGAGGGTTGCCTGAATTTTGTGATGAATATACATTTATCTAAATTCACACTCCAAGCATTTTGTGATCAAAAACAGTATTATTCAAAGTGTAGTTAGCTGAGCAACAGAATCAGTATCACTTGGGAGAGGGCCCAGAAACCGGTGTTTTAACAGCTCTCTAGGTGATTTTTATTTACAGTACAGTTTGAAAAGTACTTCTCTAGGGGCGCCTGGGTGGCTCAACTGGTTAAGCATCTAAGTTCAGCTCAGGTCGTGGTCTTAGGGTCCTGGGATCCAGCCCAGAGTCGTTGGTGAACAGAGAGCCCACTTGTCCCTCTGCTCCTCCCCCCACTCGTGCGTGCTCTCTCTCTCAAATAAAGTCTTTAAAAAAAAAAAAAGGGGGCGCCTGGGTGGCTCAGTCAGTTAAGCGTCTGCCTTCGGCTCAGGTCGTGATCCCAGTGTCCTGGGATCAAGCCCCGCATCGGGCTCCCTGCTCAGCGGGAAGCCTGCTTCTCCCTCTCCCATTCCTCCTGCTTGTGTTCCCTCTCTCACTGTGTCTCTCTCTGTCAAATAAAAAAATAAAATCTTTAAAAAAAAAAAAAAAGAAAGAACGAAAAGTACTTCTTTATAGAACAGGTTTATCAAATGGCTAGTTGGTCCCTAAGGTACAGGGTGAGGTAGAGTTGTGCAAAGCTGAAGACAACGCTTGCCCCCAAATCATCCAGTTCACACAACGGGAAAGCAGTGCCACAGAGGCACAAAACAGTACCTGACATGAGCGAATGGGAGGGTTGTTGAGGTTGTTTTTAAAAATAAGCTAGGCAGAGGGCGCCTGGGTGGCTCAGTTGGTTAAGCGACTGCCTTCGGCTCAGGCCATGATCCTGGAGTCCCGGGATCGAGTCCCGTATCGGGCTCCCTGCTCGGCGGGGAGTCTGCTTCTCCCTCTGACTCTCATGCTCTCTGTCTCTCATTCTCTCTCTCTCAAATAAATAAATAAAATCTTAAAAAAAAAAAAATCCTTTAAAAGATTTTGTTTATTTATTTGACAGAGAGAGAGAGATAGTGAGAGCAGGAACACAAGCAGGGGGAGTGGGAGAGGGAGAAGCAGGCTTCCCGCCGAGTAGGGAGCCCAATGCGGGGCTCGATCCCAGGACCCTGG
>NC_138377.1:92767326-92881627 GCF_054177405.1 Leptonychotes weddellii | reverse complement strand
GGAACACAAGCAGGGGGAGTGGGAGAGGCAGAAGCAGGCTTCCCGCCAAGCAGGGAGCCCGATGTGGGGCTCGATCCCAGGACCCTGGGATCATGACCTGAGCCGAAGGCAGACGCTTAACGACTGAGCCACCCAGGCGCCCCTGGATTTTAAAGTGTTAAACAAGTGATACATAAGACAAAAAGAAAGAAAAGAAAGAAAAGAAAATTAGACCATCAAAGCTTGTGACTTACAGATTTTTGGATTTCCTTTAATAGGAAACTTCACAATCATTTCCTGGGGATTTGTGCAGATGAAAACAAATGGAGAATCAGATTCTTGACTCATGTCTGGATACTGCGAAATATAAAAATAACAAGTTCAGACTAGTTGGGACAGATTTTGAATTTCAGGGAGATCAAAGGATGTCCCAGATTTCACCTCAACATTCTGATGATAGCACTCTCCATTTCAGTCAGGTAAAGAGGATTATGCTCAACAAGCAAAAACAAACCTTCCCTTTCCCCAGGCCTTAGCACGGTACTCTTATGCAGTCTATTGCCTGCCATTTCTGACTTCCTATAATGGGAACAACTTCTTTAAAAAAGGATACCTGATATTTTCCCAGAAGAATCAGGACAGACTGTTCTTTTAACATAAATGACTGAGAGTTGGGAGATTCAGAGGTCTCCTTTGGGAACATTGGGCACCCCAGGTTAACTTGAGTGAAACACTGGAAGGTTTAAGAAAAATAGGACATTTGTGGAAATTCTGCCAGAAATAGTCAACAGAGCCCTTCTTTCACTAAAAGGAAGGAAGATGATTCATTCTGAAAGGTATGAACATGCAAAAGCTATTTTGCTGGATGCATTCCAGACTTACTTAGGGTGAAAAGGTAACTGGTAGAGCAATTTTGAAAATTATTTAGAAGCTTCCTTTGGATCTCTCATCACAAATCTGTGTGAATACTTAGGACTTGTGTTCCTTCTGCAAAGACAGACACAGAACCTAGAGTAAGACTAGGCTGGCCACATAATCACAATTTAAGGCACAATGGAGGGTTGGCAGAAAGTGCTCTCTAGCAATGCCCAACTGATTTGCTGTTTCATTATTTCCTATCTTTTATGTCTTGCATTTAGCATGTTTGACAAATATGACTCACAGGCTATGGTATTACCAAAGGAGCCTTTCTCCTAGTAAATACCATCACAGGTATAAACTTATTTTCCATTCTTTTTCACCTGCTAAGATATGTCCTCTAAAGATCTAAGGCTTGAAAGTAGAAATGGAGGTTTCAGTAAAATAAGAAAATTAAAATTTCTTTGTAACTAGTGGAAACATAAATAGTTAAAACTTCTTTACTGACCACTTGACCACTGTGTCCTAGGTGGTAAGTAATGCTGTGGAGAAAACAAGGGATTTTTAGCACCTTTTGGTCCTGCCCACATACCACGGCTTTCTGTGTGAGATAGGTGTGGCAGGCTTTCTGTGTGGGACAGGTGTGGCATGTACTTTGATAAAACATAGCTTAATATCAAGTATCAGACACAATTATATTCAGAGGCAGGGTCAAAATGTTCACAGTAGAGAAAAAAAGACTAAAGATGAGAAGGAAAATGCTCTTCTTTCCTTATCCCCTGGATCTTTAGAACTCAAAGAAAAGTAGGTTCCAGCTGTTAGGGCTGAGGTGTTTTGGCACGAATAAAACCAGAGGCTGCCACTGAGATCTTTCAACCAAATTCTACAAAGGCCACAACAGCAACAGTCACAAGCCACACCTCTTCAGTTTTCCTACTCTCCCCCCTCTGTGTCTTAGAATGTTGAGGCACAGGACAGTGCTGCCAGGACCTCACAGCTCTGCTTTTCCAGAACTGCAAGCCATTTCAATCATTCTCTCCTCTTTTTCTGCCTCAATAAATGTTCCCTCTCTACTGAATCAATCCCATTAAACATACTTTCTGTAATGTCTGCCATAAAACAAAATCTCTCCAAATCCCACATTCTCCTCAAGCAACTGCCCCATTTCTGATTCTCTTTACAACAAAATTCACTAAAAGACTATGTATGCTCCCTGCTTCAAATTCCTCTATTTTATTCTTAAATTCATTATAAATAGGCATTCACTCCCATCACTTCACCGAAACTATTCTTGGTGAACTAAAGGTCATTGTTCACTTTCATGTTGCTAAATCAAATGGTCAATGCTCAGTTCTCAACTTAATTGACCTATTTGTAGAACCTGACAGAATTCTTCTCTCCCTCCGTCTTGAACACATTCCTCACTTGGCTTCCAGGATATCATTCTCTTCTTGGTTTTGCTATTTACTGACTGTTCATCACCCCATCCTTTAAATGTTGGGAGTGCTTCAGGGGTTAGGCCTCAGACCTCTTCTCTCTCTACATTTACAACTTTAGTGATTTTCTTCAGTCTCAGAGTTAAAAAATAAGGTCCTGGGACACCTGGGTGGCTCAGTAGGTTAAGCGTCTGCCTTCGGCTCGGGTCATGATCCCAGGGTCCTGGGATTGAGTCCCACATGGGCTCCCTGCTCAGCAAGGAACCTGCTTCTCCTTCTGCCTGCCACTCCCTCTGCTTGTGCTTTCTCTCTCTCTCCCTAATAAATAAATAAAATTAAAAAAAAAAAAAAAGGTCCTGAATCTTTAACTGTGAGAGGTGATGGCTGTTATCTAAATTTATTGAGGTAATAGTTTTGCAACATATACATATATCAAATCATTCTGTTGTACATCTTGAACTAATACAATGTTACATGCCAATTATATCTCAATAAAACTGGGGAAAAAATGAGGTCCTGGAAATGCAAATCTAAACCACAATGAGGCACTAGAGTTCATGCTTAGGGGATGACCATAATAAAACCAAACCAAACCAACCAAAAAACATGGAAAATAACAAGTGTTGGTAAGGATGTGAAGAAATTAGAACCCTCATGCATTGCTGGTGTGGATGTAAAATGGTACAGCTGCTGTGGATAACAGTTTGGTTTTTGTAATTTCAAAGAGTTACAAAATTACCATAATGTCCAGCAAATCCACTCATGGGTATATCCCTGAAAGAAACTGAAAGCAGGAATTCAAATATTTGTTTACCAATGTTCATAGCACCCAATAGTTTCCCCAATCCAAATGTTCATCAATAGACAGATGAACAAAATACGGCACATACACACAGTGGAATATTAAAAATATTCCAGAAATTCTGATACATGCTACAACATGAATCAATCTTGAAAAATTACACTTAGTGAAATAAACCATACACAAAAGGACAGATATTACATGATGAGTACCTATATGAGGTACTTAGGATAAGCGAATTCACAGAGACAGAAAACAGGTTACTGGAGGCTGGTGGGGAGGAGGAAGAAGGAGTTATTATTTAATGGGTACAGAATTTCTGTTTGAAATGATGAAAAAGTTCTGGAGATGGATAATGGCAATGGTTGCACAACACTGTTAATGTATTTAATGCCACTGAATTGTACACTTAAAAATGGTTAAAATGGTAAGTTACATGTTATGTATATTTTATCACAATACAAATAAAATTTTAAAAAATAGAGGTCCTGAATTCATTTCCAAACCTGCTCTTATCCATTCCCCCCCTTTAAAATGAATAATGAATGAATGGATAGCCAGGCTATTAGCTATTCCATCCTTCCAGTTGTTCAGGCCAAAACCCCCACAACCAACCCACTGAGAAATCCTGTTAACTCCACCTTGAAAGGATATCCAACATCTCACCACTTCCTCAGACCTCCACAGCTACTTCCCTGGTCCAAGCCATCATGTTTCCCTGGATTACCACAATAATCTCCTAATTGTTCTGTTTCTGCCCTTAACCTCTCTCTTTTCTATTTTTAACAGGGCAGCCAGAACTATTTTAAAAATATATATCAGATCATGTCACTCCTCTACTTAAAACTCTCTAGTGGCTTTTCATCTCATTCAGAATAAAAGCCTAAGTCCTCAGCGTGACCTTCAGGTTCCTGGACAGTCTGCCCCCTATTTCCTCTCTGACACCTTTTCCTACTACTTTCACCCCCACTTTCACTCCATTCCAGCCACATTGGCTTCCAGGTTGTTCCTGCCCTTGGGTCTTTGCACTTGCCTATTCTCTCCTCCTGGAATGCTCCCACCCCTGCCACCACCCAGATATCCACATGGCTTCTCTCTTTCTTCAGAACTCTGTTTAAATGTTTAAATGTCAACTTTGCAGTAAGTCTTCCCTAATCATTCTATTTAAAATCAGAGCAAGAATCTCCTCACAAAAGTTGTACTTTCAACTCCTCCTTTTTCTTCCTACAGCACTTACTGTCATCTTAATACAATATAATTTACTTATTTAAATTTTTAAATATTTTATTTTTAAGTAATCTCTACATCCCACATAGGGCTCAAACTCACAATCTGGAGATCAAGAGTCGCATGCTCAGGGCGCCTGGGTGGCTCAGTTGTTTAAGCATCCAACTCTTGGTTTTGGCTCAGGTCATGATCTCAGGGTGGTAAGATGGAGCCCCGCACCCAGCACAGAGTCTGCTTGAGATTCTTTCCCCTCCCTCTCCCTCTGCTCCTCCCCCTGCTTGTGTGCACGCTCTCTGTCTCAAATAAATAAATAAAATCTTAAAAAAAAAAAAAAGAGTCACGTTCTACCAACTGAGTCAGCCAGGCGCCCCTAAATTTTTAAATCTGGCCTCCCTTTACGAGGATGAAAGCTCCATGAAGGCAAGGATTTTCGTCTGTTTTGTTTACTCCTCAGCACCTTGAATCATGCTTGGCACACAGCAGGCAATCAATAAATATTTGTTGAATGAAAGAATAATGAATTTATCAACTTGTGCATTAAGGTTATCTTTTTTTTTTAAATGCCACTGCATATGTCATATTTGTTAATTGTTGATTAAAGACATAGTATTTTCTTTAAGATTTTATTTATTTGAGATAGAGTGAGAGTGAGAGAGAGCACAAGCAGGGGGAGAAGCAGACTCCCCACTGAGCAGAGAGCCTGACGCGGGGCTCGATCCTAGGACTCCGAGATCATGACCTGAGCTGAAGGCAGACGCTCAACCGACTGAGCCACCCAGGCGCCCCACATTAAGGTTATCTTAACTGTGCTAAATACGCACAC
Source organism: Leptonychotes weddellii (assembly GCF_054177405.1). Classification (NCBI taxonomy): domain Eukaryota; kingdom Metazoa; phylum Chordata; class Mammalia; order Carnivora; family Phocidae; genus Leptonychotes; species Leptonychotes weddellii. The sequence continues at coordinate 92,876,502 of NC_138377.1, read as the reverse complement.
GCTGGGAATTTAGGACTATAGTTAGGACTATAGTCTTAGGACTATAACTCTGGGTAAGAGCAGGTGCTACCCTGTAATCTGTTATCCCTCAAGTTAAATTAGAACTTTTGTGTCTTGGCAAGTGGGCCAATAAGGCCCTATGTTTAATATTAACCACACTGACAGGGGCGCCTGGGTGGCTCAGCCGTTAAGCGTCTGCCTTCAGCTCGGGTCATGATCCCAGGGTCCTGGGATCAAGCCCCACATCGGACTCCCTGCCCTGTGGGGGGCCTGCTTCTCCCTCTCCCACTCCCCCTGCTTGTGTTCCTGCTCTCGCTAACTCTCTCTCTGTCAAATAAATAAATAAAATCTTAAAAAAAAAAAAAACTACACTGACATATATTAACAGAGTAAGCAAATGTCAAATAATGGGGGAAATGATAGATAAATGAAATTATATAACAAGAGGTTCCTGGGACCCATTCGTGCGTGCCTCACAATAAACATTAAAATCAACTTTTAATCTAAATCCAAGTTTTATGTGAATATCCCTTTTTCCAAGCTTTTATACTGAATTTCAGGAGGCTTACAAGAAACAGAGCTGAAGAACAAAGCAGTCTGCAAAGAAAAAAGCAAAGTAAGCCCTATGCATTGGGAAAAGGGGTAGAATGCATTAAAGCAAAGTCAGTTTGGCAGAGCTTCAGTACCTCCAGAAAAAGCATACTCTCTGCAACTGGGGCCTAGGCACTATGGACCACATTAAACACTAACGAGTCAGTGACTTACAAGAAAGGGATTTTTGGTCTGCAACTCAGAAGACTAAAATGTAGCTGATGGAGAGAAAACTAAATTAGGGGCTCCTGGCTGGCTCAGTAGGTAGAGCATGCAACTCTTGATGTCGGGGTTGTATTCAAGCCCCACATGGGTGTAGAGCTTACATTAAAAAAAACAAAAACAAAAAACAGGGGCACCTGGGTGGTTCAGCCGTTAAGCGTCTGCCTTCGGCTCAGGTCGTGATCCCAGGGTCCTGGGATCGAGCCCCGCATCGGGCTCCCTGCTAGGCGGAGAGCCTGCTTCTCCCTCTCCCACTCCCCCTGCTTGTGTTCCCTCTCTCGCTGTGTCTCTGTCAAATAAATAAAAAATCTTTAAAAAAAAAAAAAAAAGTAAAGTAAATTAAGAGAAAGGAGGTTCATATTTGTTAATAATATGAATAAACTTTGGATATCATATCCAATTTAGAGAGGATGCTAGAGGAAGGGTCACTGAGATAGCACAACAGACAGATGAGGGAATGTGAATTGTAAGATATAGCAACTCAAGCAACCATTCAAATTCAATAACAGATTCCTCAGGAAGTTGCTGCTGTTCTTGCCTAGGAAAACACGACTCCTATCACCTGGTTTCCAGCCTTGGGGGGTGGGAGGGAGGGTTGGGCCTACTCTTCTTTCATGGCTCATAAGTTTCATAGCTGTCTAACAACAGATAATTAACTACTAAACAGCCATTTTCTTCTCTTCTCCAGAGGAAAATTGCTCACCAGTCATCTAGAAAACATTTCTTTTGCCATTTTCAAAAGGGATAAAAAAAAGTTTAGTAGTTTTTTGGCAATCACAACTAATTCAGAGCCAAGTGGCCATTTTCACCAACTCTGCAAGCCTCCATTTATTTAGTCCTTGTCCTGAAATGATCAGTAACTCCTAAACAATGTCACTCTTCCCAACAAATCCCCAGATCACCTATAAGTCTTATATCTCTCTCCAGAGGACTAAAAATTAAAGCAGGGGAGCCTGGGGGGCTCAGTCAGTTAAGTGTCTGCCTTCGGCTCAGGTCATGATCCCAGGGTGCTGGGATCGAGCCCCGCGTTGGGCTCCCTGTTCAGCAGGGAGCCTGCTCCTCCCTCTCCTACTCCCCCTGCTTGTGTTCCCTCTCTCGCTGTGTCTCTCTCTGTCAAATAAATAAATAAAATCTTTAAAATAAAATAAAATAAAACAAACAGTTAAGATAAGTTAAGTAAGATAAGTTAAGATAAGTTAAATAAAAGCAAACAGTTAAGAAGGAACTCACTGACAAAGCACATATATTTGCTATAGGTTTTCTTGGTTTGAACTTTGGGGAACTAGATAGGACATGAAATCAGGCTCTGAAATCTAGTTAGCTGAAAACCAACTCCAAGAAGATTGAGGTGATAATACCCAGAAAAGAGAGAAGGAAATGAGTCTGATAAAAAGGCTACAAGCACAACAGATCCAAAGAAACATCCTGAAAGCAACTGTGTTCTCTAATAGTTGTTTACATTTTCCTTCAAAGCAATTCAAGGTGTTCACAGGACCCACAACTAGTACCTCAGGCCACACTCTACTGGAGGATAAAAGTTTTCTCACATCAATAATATACTGATCGTGAGGCTTTGACAAGATGACTACTATATATTTGACTGGAGTTGGATAAAGATCAGGCCAGCTGGACCAATGTGGGACAGCTGAACTCCCACATACTAGTACCCAATTCAAATCATGTGTTCAGTATCAAAGACGGGGGGTTACAGCTCAATGCTACAGAGTTCATATTTGCTCCAGGTGAAAAGAAAAAGTGATGAGTGACATGCAGCTTAAGGGCCTTAGAGCCATTTGCGGAAAATGATCTAGTTGAAGCCATATAGCATTGGTTTCCTGGTCCCATCCTACTCACAGTTAAGTTTCCACTGTGGCTTTCTGAGCCCTTTGAAATCCTAAGCTAGACCCTCCATACACAAGAGAACCTAAGCAAGTATATTTTCTCTAAAATTAACCTCATAGCTTTTCTGCCCTTACTCTTAAAGACCCAAACGGGAATCACCCATACATGATCGTTATTTTTGGTCTTAAATTTCATATAGCAGACTTTCACTCCAACTTAAACTAATGAGAACTAAAAGAAAATTGCTCTTAATTAAAAGATACTACATTGTAAGGTCCTTAACCATTGACGTTGGGACTAGTAACTCAGAATACTAAAACTCCTCTTGACTTAAGGGATCTGACAATTTTAGAATTTATCTCCCAATGGCTGGTTGACTCAACTGAAAACTATTCTGAGGCAGAGCTCAGAGCATCCTTTGACATCAGTTAACCTACAAAGGTAGATCATTGTTAGGCAATCTGGTGCTATAACCATTAACAATACCCCTTCATAAAATGACATTTGTCTTTCAGAACAAAACAGATTAAAACATTTTTAAACTATCCAAATAAAAAATCAAAACACTGTGGAATAAATTTTTTTCTTAAAATTTTATTTTAAGTAATCTCTACACCCAATGTGGGGCTCGAACTCACAACCCTGAGATCAAGAGTTGCATGCTCTACCAACTAAGCCAGTCAGGCACCCCTAGAATTTGTTTTTTTAAATATTAAAAAAAAAATTGATTTTTGTATGGTGATTACATACTACAGAACATCTTTCTTTTACTGCTACAGTATAGGTTTTCTTTACCACAGGTCATTTAAAGTTATTTATCTTAAAAGAAAATTCTCTTATTTTGTATACTCCAACTAGACTAATGATATTACCATTCACCCACTTGCCAGAGTCAGAAACTTGTTTATCTGAGACTTCTCTCTCTCACTTTACATATCCAATCAAATCACCAAGTTTTATAGAATTTACCTCCTAAACATTTCAATCATCTGTTCCTTTCTGTCCAACTCACCTGCCAGAGCAATAATAGGAATATGAACACAGTAGACCGGAGAAGGAAGTGATTAGTCCTGTCAGGGAGGAAATGGACTGACGTCTGGGAAGACCCTACAGAGAGAGTGACATCTGAGCTGTTTTAAAGGATGAACAGAAACTATCCTGGGGGACAAAAGTATGGAGACAAGATATAGGATGGTATACAAAGGAAGACAGAAATTCTTTTTTCAGGACTCACCTTTTTTCAGAAGCTTCCTGAACCCTCCCCACCCTGTCTCCAGCCAAGATGAGTTAGCAGTTAGGGCCTCTCTTTTGTGCATTCCTTTTTCATATGATAATTAGTATGGTTGGGTTTTCTTGTCTCAGTCTCTTCTAGTAGACTTAAAGATCCAGAGAGATGGGATATCTCGTTAAAACTCTGGATGCTTAGTCTTTAGCAGTGTGTGGCACATGACAGATAGTAAATACTTGCTGAATTTATGTTATATAATATTCTGAACAATAAAATTGTAAATTAGAGAGGTAATTTGCCACCTGGTTCATACAGTAGACTAGATGACAAATCCAGAAGCCGTGAACAGATTGCAAAAAGTTAGCAAGTCTACAGCAGATTCCTTCTAGATCAAGCAGACCACTTTCTCACTAAGCCTGGGTTTACTTACAGGTAAAACGAAGGTGTCACATTAAATGATTGATTCTACCTACATAAAACCTCTTACATCTGTCCACCTCTTATCTAATTTCACTGGCATTATCCTAGAACAGACTTTTTATTTTTAATAACATATAATGTATTATTTGCTTCAGGGGTACAGGTCTTTGATTCATCAGTCTTACAAAATTCACAATGCCTAGAACAGACTTTTAAAAATATCTTGACCCTGGAAGGACAACTGCCATCTCATTAGTCTCCCCACCTTCAGGCTCTTCACTGTAATCCATCTTCCACATTGCAGCCAGATCCATTTTCCTAAATCAAGGCCGTAATCACGTTCCAAACACCCCTCCCTCCATTCCACAACTGACTACAGAAAAAAGTCTTACCTCTAAAGCCTATCATTCAAAGCTATCTACCATTGGACCACAACATACTTTTCCATTCTTGTTTGCTGCTGCTTCCTCTTCTTCACCCATACTCATCTCTCAACAAACTGGTTTACTATTATTCTCCGGACAGGCCCATAACTTCCCACCTCACACTTCTCCCTCTCCTTGGAATATGCTTCTCAATCAACTAAGTAGGAAGACTTGAACAGCAATCCCAATTCTACCATTTACTAACAGTACTCAAGTTACTTTAACTGAGTCTTGAATTCCCTCATCCCTAAAAGAGGGGTAATGATACCTTGCTTGGAGCTGTTGTGGGGATTAGAACATACATAGGTCTGGCACATAACAGCTGATCAAAAAGTGATAGATTTTATTATTACTACCCTTCAAGGCTAATTCAAAAGCCATATTCTTTTTTTTTTTTTTTTTAAAGATTTTATTTCTTCATTTGAAAGGGAGAGAGACAGAGCACAAGCATGGGGAGAGGCAGAGGCAGAGGGAGAAGCAGGAGCAGACTTTCCACTGAGCTGGGAGCCTGATGTGGGGCTCGATCCCAGGACCTGGAGATCATACCTGAGCCAAAGGCAGACGCCCCACCATCTGAGCCACTCAGGCGCCCCTCAAAAGCCATATTCTTAATAAAGTCTTTTGGGATCCCTCCTAGCTGGAAGCAACCTTTCCTTCAAATTCCTCAGAGACACTCCACTTTTCAAGATAGTTATCTTGCTTTTTATTTTGTATTTGTTTGTTTACATTCATATTTTATTTATCTAGTAGTCTTTCAAACATTCTGAGGGCAGAACCAATGACTGATTCACCTTTCTGTTTCTTTTAGTATCTAAATCAATGTCTGATTTATGGTAGACACTCAAGTATTTATAATAATACTTAAGAAAATCTTAAGAATTAAATGTGCATTTTCAGGGGCACCTTGGTGGCTCAGTCAGCTAAGTGTCTGCCTTCAGCTCAGGTCATGATCCCAGGGTCCTGGGATCAAGCCCCATGTCAGGTTCCCTACTCAGCAGGGAATCTGCTTCTCCCTCTCTCTCTGCCCCTCTCCCTCTGCCCCTCACCCACCACTTGTGCTCTCTTTCTCCCTCTCTCAAATAAATGAAATCTTTAAAAAAAAAAGAATTATATGTTCATTCTCAGATGAAAAGCTAAACATTAAAGAACTTACATAAATGCATAGACAAGTGTTAATATTTCCCTCCTCTGTTCAGGATAAGTACAAAAGAAAGTATAATGCTTTCTGGATTATTAAAAAACATACAGGGTTGTCCTCAACTCAGCATGTGGGCACTTGACACTAAGGTTATAAAACAACTGTAAAGACAGTCTGTTCTGACCTAAAAGTTCTAGTAAATATTCTAGTCTTCATGAGAATTCTGAAAATACATTCCCTGTTTCACTCAAGTGAGCTGTGATTTTAAAGAACTGCCTAGGGTTAGGCTAGTTGTGGCAGACACACAGTTCCCCTCTTTGTTAGATCTCTGACACAGCCCTCATGATCCCTTAGGAATACACATTTTTAGGTTTATAAATATGCAGGTTTTCTCAGTACAACAGAGAGGACATTTTCACATATATTTTTTTAAGGTTCTATTTATTTGTCAGAGAAAGAGAGAGAGCATAAGCAGAGGGAGCAGCAGGCAGAGGGAGAAGCAGGCTCCCCGCTGAGCAGGGAGCCCAACGTGGGACTCGATCCCAGGACCCTAGGATCACGACCTGAGCTGAAGGCAGATGTTTAACCAAATGAGCCACCCAGGTGTCCTCATTTTCACTTTTTTTTTTTAAGATTTTTATTTATTTATTTATTTGACAGAGACAGAGATAGCGAGAGCAGGAACACAAGCAGCGGGAGTGGGAGAGGGAGAAGCAGGCTTCCCCTCGAGGAGGGAGCCCGATGTGGGACTCGATCCCAGGACCCTGGCAACATGACCTGAGCCGAAGGCAGACGCTTAACGACTGAGCCACCCAGGCGCCCGCCATTTTCACATATTTTAAAAGAAAATTTGCAAGGGTGCCTGGATGGCTTAGTCGGTAGACAATACACTCTTGGTCTCAGGGTTGTGAGTTCAGGCCCCATGTTGGGTATAGAGCTTACTTTAAAAAAAAAAAAAAGAAAAGAAAGAAAAGGAAAATGTGGGGAATTTGGGGACCCTGCATTTTTCAAATGCCTGGTTTGAATATTGACTACTCCTTCATTCTCTAATTTCTCATCTCTCAGACCTACAGATAATACAATGGTGATAGAAACTAATGATGTCCACACATGATTTTTACAAATCTTCCTGAAGATCTGTATCGCTTGGATACCCCTTATAGGAGAAGGAACAAGTAATACTCTCTTACTCACTGAAGACTTCAATTCTCTTGCCCATGTCAATTACATAGGCACCCAGCAGAACTGCTTCAGCAGAGTTCTTTAAAGATAGGGTCTTGGCTATTATAAAAGCCATAAGATCAAATGGAGTGAAGGGTCAGTAAGCTGGCAGGAGAGGAATGGATTTAGTTAGAAGAAACAGAACAATCAATGACCTTGGAGATTTCAGACAAATCAGATTCTCTATTGAAGGCAGATAGATATATAAATAGCACAAACACAACACAGACAAGTAGAAACAAAAGCCACCAACTCAACTTTCTGTTTGAAAACTTGTTAGGTCTAGAGAACTGTTCAAACCACAGCTGCTAATGGTTATGGATTTGGCAATCAAAATGTCTTTGTTAAAAAAAAAAAAGTTTTAACTGCCTTACTATTGAGGTTACAAACCACAGCCTTGATGCATTGTTGCAGTCAACATCCTCCCTGCTGTTTTTGGGAGCTTACATCTGCTGCTGGCAGATAAAATGCTGGCAAACGGCATGGGCTCCTTCCAGGGGAATACGGGAGAAGTTGTAACTAGATGGCTCTCATCTACCTTTCTCTCTCGAGTTGAGCCCACAGCCTTTTCTGTATCATTCCTACCTTGTCTAGGTCGATTCCCTGCCATTACTCAGGAGGGCTGAGGGTCTAGTGGGATTTTTTTCCAGCACAAATTAGCCATGCCAGCCATACTACTCTTAGAAGATAAAAGGAATGGGACTCCTGGGTGGCTCAGTCGGTTAAGCGTCTGCCTTCGGCTCAGGTCATGATCCCAGGGTCCTGGGATCGAGTCCCGCATCGGGCTCCCTGCTCCGCGGGGAGCCTGCTTCTCCCTCCGCCTCTGTCTCTCATGAATAAATAAATAAAATCTTTAAAAAAAAAAAAAAGAAGATAAAAGGAAGAGGAGTTCTTAGCTCAGGGCAGAGCATTTTTAGCACGTATTTTTAAAAATCAGTTATAGTGTACTTGATTTTAAACAACCACTAATAAAACCTTTCCTGTTTTTTATTTTTTTAAGAGACCAAATGATCATACTACGCCAAAAATAGTGAGGGCTTAGTATATTTTAACTTATCAAAGAAAGGCCAAGAATGTGAGGTCAGGAAGTAAGTTACTGAGTTTCTTTGGGGAAGGAAAAAGTTAGGAACAAGATGGAGAAGTAAAATGTGGTCCAAGTCACACAGGAGATTAGCTTCAGTTGAAAAAAAAATTACTATATCTACACTGGTTTTCAAAGAAAATGTAATTCAGCTAGGTGATGAGTAATGAGTGTGAAGATGCAGAAAGACACAGGTCAAGAAACCGATTGCTGGATGATTCTCCCTCAATGAGATGACCTATGAGAATAAAAGAAAACCAAACATACGTAGACTAGCACTTTCTAAGCTGTACATACAAGATACCGGTTCTGTAGTTAGTAAGTAGGTAGTGTGCATGGGGTGGAGAGAGGAGATTTTATGGTCTAAAAGTTTTTGCAACACTACACGTTATATCCACTAGATGTATCAGAGTCATAATGCACACTAGCATATTAAGGGCTCTGAAAAGGTCTGCAAGTAAACAAATACATGTATTTGATACAAATACATTTTCCAAATGTATGTGTCCATAGGGAATCACCTCCCCTGTTTTTATGTCTCCAGAGAACACTTATGCATGGAATAGTTTGGGAAATGCTAGTCTAGGGCTATTACTCCTAAACTTTCAACTCATTCTAACAGAAATGAGAATAAGGTTTGTAAAAGAGGCTCGGTAATCACATTTCTTACATCACAGAACCCTAGGTCAGAGACAGGGAGATTACCAAGGATGCTTGAGACATTTTCTAAAAGGCAGCCAAATACCAAAGCTACAACTTTTTAAAGATCCTTACCCAATAAATAATCCCCAGATAGGTCTAATATCAATTCTGAATACATTCCTGAGCTACCCCCAACACAGAAAAGAAACAGTGGGGGAAAGCCCCAGAAAAGCTGATCATAGGGAAAATGGGTAAGGGATTCCTGTTTGGTGAAGCCTACTGGCTTCCGGTGTTTGGGGATATTCTAATGTCATACATTAGGGAAATTCATAGGGAGAGTTGCCAGGACCTCCAGCTGGGAACATATGGGAGGATTCCTACATTTCTATGTGCTGCCCTCAGCATCCTCAGGATAAAAGACAGAATCTAAGCTTGAAGAAGAGTATCATGCTGACCTGAAAGAGAGGTATCTGTGAGAGATCAAAGAGATTTGTTTTGTTAATTAGATTTCTAATTCCCATAAACTTTGCTATACTCCATAGGCTAGGATTACAGTTTCCTACCCTTCTCTACACAAACCTGTGGCAGAAAGAAGATTGGCTGTCTAATGATTGAAATCATTTGACCTTGTATCAGATGGTGGTCTGCTTGATTGACAAATAAGAAAATAAAAGGCCCCTCACCAAACCCCACCACCCACACTGCCAGATGCTCCTGAGTTCCCTTTTAGAATGCAAATATCCTATGAAGAAAATATATTAATAACATGTTAAGTCATACTAAGCTATTAATGACTGTGAGCGTCTTTTAAAACTATAAAGCCTGGGGGGCCTGGGTGGTTCAATTGGTTAAGTGTCTGCCTTCAGCTCAGGTCACCATCTCAGGGTCTTGGAATTGAGCCCTGCATTGGGCTCCCTGCTCAGCTCTCTGCTTCTCCCTCTCCTTCTGCCCCATCACCCCGACTCGTGCGCATGCACTCTCAAATAAATAAAATCTTAAAAAAAAAAAAAAAACTATAAAGCTAATACCAATGTATGGAATTTTTACTTCTAGACTGAAAAAAAAAAAAAAGGGAGAGGAAGAGAGCAAAGAAGATCCTGGAAAAATGGGTGAAAGACCCATAGAGGCATAGGCAGAAGAGTGTGGAAAACAAAGGGCCTCCACGTGTCTATGGTTTTGCCTAGGTTTGGATCAGGTAATAAGGGCAGAACAAAAGGCTAGGGCTCAAATTCATGCCAAAATGCAAGCAATGTACTCATATACATAAAGTAATCAGAGAACAGCTGAGGAGGCAACCCACAAGAAAATGAAAGACAAAAAACTAAAGGGATACTAACTATTGGTTAAAATCTATGAGGAACGGGTAGAGAGAGTAAGATAGATAGGAACAGTTTTTATAAACAGTAATAACAGTATTGAAAGGCAAATAAATCTGGAAAACAATTTACTGAGAAAAATGAAACTGAAGAACATTTTCCTAGGCACAGTAGTTGCCTAAAGCCACTGTTCAAAGAATAGGAAAACCGGGCACCTGGGTGGCTCAGTTGGTTAAGCGACTGCCTTCGGCTCAGGTCATGATCCTGGAGTCCCTGGATCGAGTCCCGCAATGGGTTCCTTGCTTGGCAGGGAGTCTGCTTCTCCCTCTGACCCTAACCCCTCTCATGTGCTCTCTCTCATTCTCGCTCTCTCAAATAAATAAAATCTTAAAAAAAAAAAAAAAAAAAGAATAGGAAAGCCATATTGTTAGGTAAAACTCTTCGTGCTCCAAGGATAGACTTTCCCATTTTGGATTTCTGCTGGTCTGAGTGTAAACATAAGGCTCTAAATTTCAGAGTTCTCCAATTAAGCTAAAGTCCTTCAGCTCCCTCTGCTGTTCAAAAATGAACTCTAGTTATGTCAGTTCAATCTTCAGTGATCAAAATAAATAAAAATACATACCTACATATGTGCATACGCATTCACTCTCTCTCACACACATAACCCAAATATGGCACAGTCCAGGCAATCAGAATTCAAACATACTAGCCTATCATGAATTGTCTCGCCTGGACCAAATGTTCCAAAATAATAACAAATCTTATTATTCCCACCACCTAACTGAAATAATTTAAGGGATAATGGAGGGTTCCTTTACCAAAAGCAGCAACGTTTTATGAAAGGATAAGGACCTTGTACTCATTAGCCTGATTGGGGCAACAGCTTGTCATGCAGAAATGTACATGTATCACAAACCAAAACATCACTGGTTTTTCTGTTTCTGCCCAGTATTTCCCTATGAAAAGATTATCCTCATATGTCTAAATTCAGTTGCTAACACCTTACTATCTCCATGATATTCTGTGTTGAAGGATCTACAAGTCAACTATGGTAGCAAACCAAGCATGTGTCCAAGAGAATTATTCCTTACTCACCTGATCCTTAAACTGCTTCTGGGACAAGCAGTCAATGAGGTCCACACAGCCCAGAAGACAACCTGATGGATAGTCATTGGGAAATTCCACATCTGAATCAAGAATAACAGAAGGATCATATAAATTTCCTTTTTTGTAACCCTGAAACTCACGAATCTGTTTCCAATTCTGAACAAATCACTTTCTCTATTATCTATTTGTAGACACAGAAAAACAATGATGTTTTTTATTTAACACAACTGTTTGAATTTTAGCAAAAAATTTAGTGAGTGGCTGGCTTAGTCCACTATCCACATCCTAAGCTATAAAAAAATTACCCTTACACCATCAAAGTTCAAGGACCCTACAACTTCAAACAAATCAATTCCACCTATACTCAACTGGATTAGCCTTGAATTTGGTGGTGATGGGTTTTGGAAACAAGCTACAGGTGTGAAGAGAAAAACCAAAAAAATATAGTAAAAAAATATAAGAATGACAGACCATAGGGAGTTAGAAAAAAAAAAAAAGACAACACAAATTTAAAACAAGCCAGTCATATCAGTCAAAACAAAAATGTGCTTTTAAGGAAACATGCACTTTTGATTCCTAAAACTTTGGTTTCCTAAAAACTTTTAAAGGCAGTTCTGTAATTATCCTCTCATTCTACCTTCAAAACAACTGTATGAGTTAGATAAGAGGAAGAAAAACGAAACACCTAAGGGTCAGAAGTGGTTTTTTGGATCCAAACTTTATGTGCTTGGGATGATTCCCAAAATACACTGCTTAAGTCAACCAACTCTGACCTGTCAAAATCTCACAGCAGATGTCTATTTGGGTCACTCCCTCCAAAAAATTCTTACTGTGGTTGTTCTTCCCAATCTAAAGATCCCAAAGTTTATAGTAGTCATGTTGCTCTCACAATTTAGGGAAGGAAGGAAGGAAGGAAGGAAGGAAGGAAGAAAATTTCCTCAGATGAAATTAAAACTGGCTCAAGTCGGATAAGCATCCGACTCTTTATCTCAGGTCTTGATATCAGGGTCGTGAGTTCAAGCCCCACACTGGGCTCCATGCTGGGTATGGAGCCTACTTAAAAAAAAAAAAAAAAAGAAATTAAAACTAGTTGGTCGATTTCTGGTGTTGGGAACTGATATTTTTATTTTCATTGGTTGATGAATCAATGCTTTGAACAGCTGTCTATGATCTGCTACTAAACAAACATACACAAAGATGAAAGTCCCTCTCATACCAGTCACACCCCCCAGAAAAAAGAAAGTCCTAGGAAGAAGGAAATGAAAGAAGATGAACATCAACAACAATGAATTCTCTCCATCAAATAATATTGAAAGGAGAATATATGGCTGTTACCTTTCCCACGAAGAACACGATATGTAGTCTGGAGTTCTGAGACTTCTTGAGGGGAGGGTCTTTTGGCTGTGGCTGCTATCCAAAGTCGTCCTCTGTGAGGAGTGTACCAGCTTCTGCCCTCCACCCTTAAAACAATTACAGATTTAGTAGGAAGGATCCAAATTCTCGTATCCCAGAGGATCTAATTTAATACAGCAAATCATCCAGTTAAACCAAGAGATCTACAGAAGGTATCTCACAAAGAGGGGTATTTTGTGTGAAAGACATACAATACCCTTCACTGGAGTATGAACTCTGTTCTCTAGCTTTTCCTAACATCAGAACAAAGACAATTCTGGCACCTGAGTGGCTCAGACAGTTTAGTGTCTGTCTTCGGCCCAGGTCATGATCCCAGGGTTCTGGGATCAAGTCCCCCGTCGGGCTCCTTGCTCAGCGGGGAGTCTGCTTCTCACTCTGCCTCTGCTCCCCCTGCTTGTGCACCCAAATCTTACATTTTTTTTTTTTAAGAGATTTTATTTATTTGAGAGTGAGCAAGTGAGAGAGAAGAGAGAACATAAGTGGGGGGAGGGGCAGAGGGAGAGGGAGAAGCAGACTCCCTGCTGAGCAGGGGGCCCGGATGATGCATGGGTGGGGGGGGCCCTCAACCCTGGGACTCCAGGATCATGACCTGAGCCGAAGGCAGATGCTTAACCTACTGAGCCACCCAGGTGCCCCCAAATCTTACATTTTCTTTTTTCTTTTTTTTAAAGATTTTATTTTATTTATTTGAGACAGAGAGAGAGAGAGAGCACAAGAGGGGGTAGGGTGAGAGGGAGAAGTAGACTCACCGCCGAGAGGGGAGCCCGATGCGGGACTCGATCCCAGGACTCCAGGATCATGACCTGAGCTGAAGGCAGTCGCTCAACCAACTGAGCCACCCAGGAGCCCCCCAAATCTTACATTTTCAAGGCATCTAAGTTGTTCCACAAAAAAGGAAATCCTTGCTCTTCTTTGAGTCAAAGGCTAACCTTTTCTTGGAAGCTTTGTTAATTGTTCTCTAACCTAACAGAAAAATCCTCACCAACACACAAATCTCTAAGAATAGTACTTTTATGATTATTACTTAATAGAATTTAAGTAAATGAAAATACTTATCATCTTCACTCTTTAAACTGTAGCCACATTCATTTATATTTTCTAAGTATTCTATAAAGGATTATGTTCTTTGTAGGTAATTAAACAACTTGACTAGTTTGAAAGAATCTTTAAGTGGAATAACAATGCATCCAAGAGAATTTAGTTACTCTCCAAGGATTACAAAAAGATGTTCCTGGGGGAGGTGGAATTGGGCAAAATGAGTGAAGGAGAGCGGGAGGTACAGGATTCCAGTTATGGAATGAGTAAATCACGGGAATAAAAAGCAGAGCATAAGGAATACAATGATATTGTAGTAGCAATGTAATGGGACACAGGGTAGTTATACTTGTGGTGAACAAAGCACAATGTATAAACTTGTCAAATCACTAAGCTGTATACCTGAAACAACTATTAACACTGTGTGTCAACTATACTCAAATAAAAAATAAAAGAAAAAGAAAAAAATGATGTTCCTCTTTTAGTTCCCAACCAAATGAAATAAGTACCTTGATCATACTCCTATTACACTATTCTTATAATGGAAAACAGGGAATTTCTCATATCCTTCATTTTCCAATACAGATGAATTGAAAGAGTGCCAGGCACATAATAGGTGATCAATAAATGAAGAATGAATCATTAGCTTTCTTCTCTCCATACCAAATAACCTGAAGGGTTACTGAGAAAACAGTCTCACAAATGTGGCAGAACCGCTCATTTTACTTCTGTGGGATTAGTTATTGTGGGCTGGATGCTGCTCATCTGTTCTTTTCAGTAACAAAATCTGAATAACACAGATCCAAAATAGGATGAGAGAAATGTAAACATTCTGATTCTCTCAGCAGAAGGCAAGCTGTTTAGTTTTCTACTTTGGAAGATGGAAAAGATAACCAAATTGTAGAAAACTGAATGAGAAAAACAGGTATCTAAGGGCCCAGCTGCCCTGAAGCAGAAGCAGATTCACATGCATTTGTACTAATGGCACTACACATATGAACTATAAAACAATTACAAGCCAAAGCAAGAAGGCCTGACCTTCAAGAGGGGAGAAAAACAGTAATGCATCTTAATGAAGGAGGGAAATCACAGCTAATAATGAAAACACCACAGTAGAAATGATTCATCCTAAATGCCAATAAAAAATTTTCTTTCAGAAGAAAAATGACTGAAGCTTATACAGTAAGAATGGAAAAAACACTTTGAAAACTTGAACTCTAGTTCCATCTCTGCTACAAACTAGCTCTGTAATTCAGAGAATGCTACTTTACCTTTGCTTACCTAAGTGTCTTCATTTGTGCAAGACTGTAATAATACTGGCCTAATCTATTTCATAGAGCTACTACTTTTAAAACTGTAAAAATCTATTTAAATATAAGGTATTATTACTGTTAGGACACTGCCTAGGCATAGCAAATTCTTTTTTTTTTTTTTAAAGATTTTATTTATTTATTTGAGAGAGAGAGAGAGCACATGAGAGGGGGGAGGGTCAGAGGGAGAAGCAGACCCCCTGCTGAGCAAGGAGCCCGATGCGGGACTCGATCCCGGGACTCCAGGATCATGACCTGAGCTGAAGGCAGTCGCTTAACCAACTGAGCCACCCAGGCGCCCCTAGGCATAGTAAATTCTAATAGACAAAATAGAAAGGGAAAAAAAAGATGTCGGGGCTCCTGGGTGGCTCAGTCATTAAGCATCTGCCCTCAGCTCAGGTCATGATCCCAGGGTTCTGGGATCGAGCCCCGCGTCGGGCTCCCTGCTTGGCGGGATGCCTGCTTCTCCCGCTCCCTCTCCCCCTGCTTGTGTTCCTGTTCTCACTCTCTCTCTCTCTCTGTCAAATAAATAAATAACATCTTTAAAAAAAAAAAGATATCTGCACCCCACCATTCGCTGCAGCATTATTTACAACGGCCAAGACATGGAAACAACCAAATGTCCACTGATGGATGAATGGATAAAGAAAATGTGGTATATATGTGAAATGGAATATTATTCAGCCATAAAAATGAAGGAAATCCAGCCATTTAATTTAAGACATGGATAGACCTTGAGGGCACTGTGCTAAATCAGACAGAAAAAGACAAATACTGTATGATCTCACTTATATGTGGAATCTGAAAAAAAACAAACTCATAGATACAGAGAATAAATTGGTGGTTGCCAGAGGTAAATGGGTGAAGACAGTCAAAACTTTCAGTTATAAGATAAATAAGTCCTGGGGAAGTAATGTACAGCTGGTGACTACAGTTAACAATACTGTACTGTTTAGGGGTGCCTGGGTGGCTCAGTCGGTTAAGCATCTGTCTTTGGCTCAGGTCATGATCCCCAGGTCCTGGGATTAAGCCCCACATCGAGCTCTCTGCTCAGCAGGGAGCCTGCTTCCCCCCCTCCCTCTGCCACTCCCCCTTGCTTGTGCTCTCTCTCTCTCAAATAAATAAATAATAACTAAATAAAATTTTTTAAAAAGTACTGTATTCTATATTCAAAAGCTGCTAAGAAAGTAGATCTTAGAAGTCCTCATGACAGAGGCGCCTGGGTGGCTCAGTGATATACGCGTCTACCTTGGGCTCAGGTCATGATCCCAGGGTCCTGGGATCGAGGAGCTCCAAGCCCTGCTCAGCGGGGATCCTATTTCTCCCTCTCCCCACTCCCCCTGAAATAAATAAAATCTTTTTTTAAAAAGAAGTTCTCATGACAAACAAAATTTTGTAACTATGTGAGGTAATGGATGTTAACTAAACTTACTGAGGCAATTATGTAAAAATATATACTTACCTATCAAATCATTATATTGTACACCTTAAACTAATGTTATATGTTAATTACATTTCAATAAAACTGGGAAAAAAGGAAAAATGAATATGTTGTAATGATAAAGTGAAAGAAGTAAAACAATATATATTATGATCTTACTATATAACAATTTGCACAGGAAAAAAATGTAAGTAAACTCTCTAAAATGCTAACAATAGCTGTTTCTTTTTCTTTCTTTTTTTTAGAAGATTTATTTATTTGACACAGAGAGAGCACAAGCAGGGGGAGTGGCAGGCAGAGGGAGAGGGATAAGCAGGCTCCCCTCTGAGCAGAGAGCCCGACATGGGGACATCGGGCTTGATCCCAGGACCCTGGGATCACGGCTAGAACCAAAGGCAGATGCTCAACTGACTGAGCGACCCAGGCATCCCTAACAGTAGCTGTTTCTAAGTGGTGGGATTATACGTGATCTTTTTCTGTATTTTCCAATTTTCTATTTATATCTATGAAAGCAGAGAAAAACCTATTTTTTATTTTATTTTTTTAAAGATTTTAATTTTAAGTAATCTCTATACCCAATGTGGGCTCAAACTTACAACCCCAAGATCAAGAGTCACATGTTCTACCAAATGAGCCAGCCAGGCACTCCAAAAAAACTGTTTTTTAAAATTGAATTGAGAAGAAAGATGAAACCACAGAATAGTAAGTTCTGACCATTATTAATAGGTACAATGACTCAACTCTATAATACTTCTACTTAACTCTTACTAAATCCCGCACTTTTTGTAGAAAAGGAATTTGTGGTAAAACAGTTTCTCAATATGGTTACTCAGATTAGTAGATAGATATATGATAGAAAAACAAAACCACAGTTGGGCTGATGTATTAAAAAATATTAATAAATAGGTATAAAAACTTTGAATTTCAAATAGGATCAAACCATTAATGTTGCTGAGTGCTATATTACAAAGGCAAAGCCAAGTCTTGTCAAGACTTTCTTCCAGGGATGCCTGGGTGGCTCAGTCGGTTAAGCGTCTGCCTTCAACTTGGGTCACGATCCCAGGGTCCTGGGATCCAGTCCCACATCTGGCTCCTTGCTCAGCAGGGAGCCTGCTTCTCCCTCTGCCTGCCGCTCCCCCTGATTGTGCTCTCTCTCTTCAACAAATAAATAAAATCTTAAAAAAAAAAAAAAGACTTTCTTACAAAGATGAAAAACTGGTCTTCTATTCTTTGTTATGACTAGGATCCTTAGTTTTTCTAACCTCAGTTTTTTTTTTTAAGCTATTCAGTAAAATCACTACTACCAAATCAGTAACATGAATATATTGCTGAAAGTTCTATGTGAAGAGTATTATAAATCATCACTACATTGGGGAAAATTAACTCTATTTCTTTTTTTTAGAGAGAGATAGAAAGACTGGGGAGGGGGATAGAGAATCTTAAGCAGGCTCCATGCCCAGCACAGACCCAACGTGGGGC
This sequence comes from Leptonychotes weddellii, assembly GCF_054177405.1. NCBI lineage: Eukaryota > Metazoa > Chordata > Mammalia > Carnivora > Phocidae > Leptonychotes > Leptonychotes weddellii. Next base: position 92,858,591 of record NC_138377.1, on the reverse strand, counting down.
TCAATCTCATAACCCTGAGATCATGACCTGAGCCGAAATCAAGAGTCAGATGCTTAACCAACAGAGCTACACAGGCACCTCCCCAATTCATAATTCTAAATCAAGTTTATGTCACTGTAAAATCTCCCATTGCCAAGATTCATTTCCATCCTTACCTTTTGATCCCTCTGACAAGCAGAGAAGCCCAGGGCTGATGCATAGAGAGGCACCAGCCACCATCAAAGCCTTCCTGAAATTCTTGGTCCTGGATTCGCAGCTGGTGCCGATAGGAGCTGAATTCTAGTTCCAATCCTGCTGAATGGAAAGCCTTCTTCTGTGAGGCTGCACCTGTCTGGTCTATCCACTACACAAAAAAGAAACCAAAAATACAGTTCTGTCTGACAAGGAAAGAACCTGGGGTAGATATACAAAATGAGATGAATGCTTATAATGAAGAAATCATACTGGGCACAGTTTCCTTAAAGTTTATCCCATCTTTATCTGAAACAAGGCCAAAAAAGGTAGTAGGTATAATTATATTCAGTAGGAGTTGTAGGTATGATAACAAAGTCCCATCTTAAAAGATAATCAAAATGTTGAAATCTCCATATATAGCTTCCTAATTCCAGCAACAATACAACTAGTAGACCAAGTACAAGGTCTGCAATTATTCCCACTTTATATTTATTAATGATCCATACTGGATTCTGGACAATTTCCCAACATAATTCCATCAACAAAGGTTCAACATTTTGGTCCACACATTTTTCATGTGCTTAGGGGCAGAGTCACATGGTGGCATCATGATAAAGCCAAACAGATACCATCCCGGGCAGCAGTTCTACTGGAGGCAATGACGTTTTCTCTTACCCTGAAATGAACTTGTCCCTTAAAAGACAGGATGGAGCACAACTGAAACAAGGCTCCCATCACATAAAGAGAAGAGAGAGGACAGAGGTAACAGAGCAAACTGATTCATCCTGGCAGTAGTTCTGACACAGAATGACAAAGGTTAATGTTTCTTCCAGAACAAGAAGACTGAAGGCTCCAAAATTAAAAAAAAAAAAAAAAAGGCTTTATTAAGATGATAAACTTTGGGGTTAGTTTTCTTAACTTTTGACTTTTTATTTGATAATTTATAGGGGGAAAAAAACTAGAGTGGTAGTTTAGAGACTCAACAATTGTTTAACTTCTAACAGTTTCAGTTTTCTCAACTATAAAATGAGGGGGTTGGACTAAATTAATCTCTAATAATCCTTCTGTAATAAAGTTTTATGATTCTAATCAACTGCATCATATCTTAAAAAAATGAACATTTACTGAATATTTGACTATGTGAAGCACATAAAGTACAAAAAAGATACAGTTCTTTCTCTCAAGGAACTTATAATCCTAGTAGAAGACAAAAATATAAATAGCTATCCAAAACTTAAAGCAGAATAGAATAAATATTACACAGAGATAGAAGTCCTTAACTCTGAATATCCAGAACAGACTCATCCTTTATAGCGGAAATAACTGATTTTGTAAACATGTTCGTGTTTGAACAATTCTGAGGCCCACATTCTCTGTTTTATCTCTACTACAGTTCTAGTTTATATTACCTGTTTCTCTGTTCCCGCAGCCACTTTCCTAAATTAATCTCTTATCTTTCAATATTATTATTATAGACCCTACTAACAGGACTAAATTTTTAGCCTTTACATAACTCTCTGCTACCCTAGTAGTGTTACAACACTAACCTGGGCCCTCATTATCTCCCCACTGCACTACTGCAATAACCTTCTTAGGAATTTCCTTGCTTCCAGTCTTACTCCTCCTTCCAATCCGTTCTCTATACAGGCATGGAAGTCATGCCAATCTTCTGCTAAAATTCTTTAATGACTTCTCTGCCTACTTTGGAATAAAACCAGACTCCTTAGCATGAGACATAAAGGCTTTCATGGTAAGATGCTGACTACTGTACTGGGTTAAGTAGTATCCCCCCTAACATTTATGTCTACCCAGAACTGTGAAAGTGACCTTATTTGGAAATAGTCTTTGTAGATGTAATCAAATTAAGATAAGGTCATGCTAGGTTAGGGTGCACTACAAATCCAATGACTGGTGCCTTTATAAAAGGGAAGAACACATAGAGACAAAAACATACAGAGAATAAGGCCATGTAAAGATGGAGGCAGACATTAGAATGATGCAGCTACAAACCAAGGGATGCCTAGGGCCACCAGAAGCTCAAAGAGGCAAGGAAGCATTCTCCCGTAGAGCCTTCGGAGGGACTGTGTGCCCTGCCAATACCTTGATTTTGGTGTTAGGGAACTGTGAGAGAATAAATTTCTGTTGTTTTAAGCCAACTAATTGTGATACTTTCTTATGGTTACCCTAGGAAACTAATACACCTACTAGTCCATCTTTTTTTTTTTCATCTTAACTTTTAAAAATACTTAGTTACTTCTGGTTCTACCAAATCTACAATGCTCCTAAACTGCTGAGCCTGTGCTACATGTTGTACCTTCTACCTGGAATCCCCTCCCTAGATCTGTCTCATTGGAAATTGTTATTCATCCTTAATTTAAGTCTTCTCTCAAACACCATTTCTTTGGTGACTCCTCTAGTGCATTTACGAACTCTTTCCTGAAGTCCTACTCTATGCACAACATGTGTCTATCATTGCAATTATCCTTTTTTTTAATTGAAGTATAATTAACATATAGTGTTATATGCAACCATCTTTTTTTTTTTTTTTAAAGATTTTATTTATTTATTTGACAGAGAGAGACACAGCGACAGAGGGAACACAAGCAGAGGGAGTGGGGGAGGGAGAAGCAGGCCTCCCGCGGAGCAGAGAGCCCGATGCGGGGCTCGATCCCAGGACCCCGGGATCCTGACCTGAGCCGAAGGCAGACGCTTAACGACTGAGCCACCCAGGCGCCCCTATATGCAACCATCTTAAGGAATTGAAATTATTTGTATCCAAACACATCTTTCTAGGAAATCTGAAGTCCTTAAAGATAGGAGCTGGGCCTTTACACCTTTTAATTTCCTAGCACCTGGCAAAGAACCTGGCATGTATAAAGAGCTGAATGAATATCTCCAGTTAAGCTGTCTAAAGCACTGCTCTGATTGCATCTCTTTGCATAAGAACCCTCTATGGCTCACATTTACTTAGAAAACGAAAATGTGAAAACTTCCTAAACATTTACACTCTTTAGTGATTTGGTTCTACTTACCTAACCTTACTCCATTTCTCAGGATAATCCCTTTGATAAGTACTATCTAAGCAGCTAAATTCATTTTTCCATAAATATACAGGCCATGCTTTCATGTACCCATGCTTTATTCCTACAGTTCATTCTGCTTGGAATGTTTTTTCCCCCACCATCCCCAAATATTCATTTTCTTGGATATTTACTTCTAATGAATATAGCTTCCCTATAAAAGCCTCTTTTATTCTCCTCAACTGGAAGTACTGTTTCCCTCCTCTGGGTTTCCACCATACTTTATTTATATTTCTATTAGTATTAGAGCTGCTTATGTAATCTTTTTCCCTACTAGCCGGTGAGTTTTTTGAGGACAGAAGCAGTATACAGTTTATCACTTACTACTATGCTTGCACATAGCAGATGCTCAATGTACAATGGAAAAATGAATGACAACAATGAATGTATTAATTTAAAACACCATTCCCTGGGACTACCCATTTTCTATAAAAGGTAGAGAAAGAACATTAATGAAAGGACCATGGGATTACTATCTAAATATCTTACTTTTAAAAACCCTCTCTTGGGAAATACTTGGAAGATAATACAGGTCAACTTGTTAGAAGTGCTGGAAAAACTGGAGCCAGAAAATAAGTGGTGGGTGTGTTGAAAGCACAGATTGGTATCTAAAACCTATGAAATAGGCACACTTGAAAGGAGAAATATCTGGGCCCAAACTCCTTATTACCAGTTAGAACAAAGGTCCACTAACCTGGGGAGGGGACTGGTACAGGTTGGGATTCACCAGAACTCCCAAAGGCTCATCAGAAGATCTATCCAATTTGGTCAGTGGTTGGTTCAAGGTTCCATTGGCAATTGCCTGAATTGTTTCATCTAGTCTGTGATAACAAAACAAAGGATGCAATAATTGATAATGTTATATGCTCAGAATATCCTTACTTACCACAACATAAAATCCTTCAACAATGATAAAATTTGAAATTCAAAGAGGGGTCCATGGATGATCTTCCCTACTCCCCATCACCAACTTCCTTTTCTTCACTCCAAGGACCCTAAGGAATATAAGTTAGTAGAAAGTTCCAGAACACTAAGAAAATAGGTAGGGCAGGACGCCTGGGTTAAGCGTCTTCGACCTGGGTCGTGATCCCAGAGTCCTGGGATCGAGTCCCACATCGGGCTCCTTGCTCAGCAGGGAGCCTGCTTCTCCCTCTCTCTCCCTCTGCTTGTGCTCTATCAAATAAATAAAATCTTAAAAAAAAGAAAATAGGGGAGCCTGGGTGGCTCAGTCATTAAGTGTCTGCCTTCGGCTCGGGTCATGATCTCAGGGTCCTGGGATCGAGCCCCACATTGGGCTCCCTGCTCGGCAGGAAGTCTGCTTCTCCCTCACTCACTCCCCCTGCTTGTGTTCCCTCTCTCACTGTGTCTCTCTCTGTCAAATAAAATAAAATCTTAAAAAAAAAAGTGCTTACTCCTTTCTCTGAAGTCCTATAATACCTACTATTTAAACAGTCACTGAATACATCCCATGTTATCCTGTGCCTATGGTGTTTGTTATTTATTTTGGCTCTAAACTCACAAAAGAATGTGATGTTATTCATTTAAAGACTACAGAACTAATCCTCCTGGTTAGTAAGAGATTATAGGTCCTGCAGGGACCGTATTTTATTCTACTTGATACCTCTACGTTACTTGTTGCTGTACTCCACGTCCCTGCCAGATGCTTGACAAATGTTTGTGGATAATGATAATCATGAGGCACAACATAATGAAAAGCTTTTACCAGTAGGAAAGGCCAACTAAATACAATTTAATTGAATACAATCAAAGAGATATTTGTTAGGAACCTCTGATATGCAAGGCAACTTAAAAGTGTGAAGGAGGGATGCCTAGGTGACTCAGTCGTCAAGCGTCTGCCTTCGGCTCAGGTCGTGATCTCAGGGTCCTGGGATCAAGCCCCGCATCGGGCTCTCTGCTCAGCAGGAAGCCTGCTTCTCCCTCTCCCACTCCCCCTGCTTGTGTTCCCTTTCTTGCTGTGTCTCTCTGTCAAATAAATAAATAAAAACTTTAAAAAAATAAAAAATAGAAAAAAAACAAAAGAGGGGCGCCTGGGTGTCTCAGATGGTTAAGCATTGGACTCTTGATCTCAGCTCGGGTTTTAAATTCAGAGTTGTGAGTTCCAGTCCCACACTGAGGCCAGCATGCCTTAAGAAGAAAAAAGGTGTGGAAGACAAGGTTCTTGCCTTCAAGAAGCTTTGACTCTAAATGGCAGGTTTAAAACAGCTATGAAGATGATGAACAAAACATGGAAGGATTTGGCTATTACTATGATACAGTTATTACAATCATTGCTATTATCATCCCACGTGTTGTACCAAGTAGGTAGATTATTTCAAAGGCAAAGATTGGGGGAGAAATTTCCAAACTCAAGATAATTTTCAAACACAGGCATGAAGCTAAAAGAAAAGAAAAATAAGAATTTCTGAAGGGAGAGGTGAGTCTAAATAAAATAAGGCGGGGGACAGTGGGATCTGAAGGAAGGAAATAGATTTGAGACATAACAAATGGGAAGTATATCTACAACTCTAGAATCTATAAAAGAATACAAATAGCTAATCAACATATTTTTAGAAAGTTCAGAATTACCAGCAAAAAACCAAAGCAAGGAAATGTGAATAAAAATTTTGATGAAATAAACACCATTTTTCATGTGTCAGAAAGGCAAATATTTCCTTAAAATGTTGAGAAAGGGATGAAGAAACTAGCATCTTGCTATCTGGTTATAGTTGACAAGTCAAAAAGTATGCATAGAATAAGATACAGTTTGAGATACTATCCAATTTCACTTCTAAAAAGCTGTACCGTTTTTCATTGAACATAAAAATAATTTTATTATTATAAAGGAAATTCATAACTGGAAAATAAAAATTAATGGGAAAAAAATTAAAAGTTCCTAAACACATCACCCAAAAATAATTTTATTTTTTTCTTTATATCTATGTATCAAGTATGTAATAGGTGAGAACAAATAATTATTTTGAAGTTAGTGGTAGAATTTCTTTTATGGAGAGAATAACCTTTGCTTAGGAAAATTCTATGATGGATTTGCCAGATCTGAAAGAGAAGGCCAAGGATTGGACCTTGTGGCAAGCATTACTATGTTTACCAATATCCAGTTGTGTGTGTGTGTTTGGCGGCGAGGGGGGGGGGGCAGAGAAAGAAAGAGAAAGAGGGGATGAGGGGGGGAGAGAGAGAGAGAAAGAAAGAAAGAGAGAGAAAGAGAGACCAATGCCATTTGCAAAACAGAAAGCAGGGAGTGAGATCCTGTCCTTTCTTTTCACTGCTATGCTGGAGCCAATACCGTATCTCTGAACTCTACATTCAGTGACTTCACGTTTGTAACTTGAAATTGGCCATGATGGAGATTTTTTCATTAAACTTTATTTTTTAGAGCAGTTTTAAGTTCATAGGAAAACAGAAGGCTCACGCATTTCTCATATGCTCCTTGCCCCATACATCCATAGTTTCTTCCATTATCAACCATTTAACATTTGTTAAAATTAATCAACCTACACTGACACATCATTATCACCCAAAATCCATACTTTACATTAGGGTTCACTCTTGACATTGAGGCTGTACCATTTTAATAGTCCCATCCACAGTAGAAGAGCATATCCATTTTCTTACACTCACAGATTATGCAATATTTTATATATATGTATTTTTTATTTCAGCCAATTAAATGGTACATTAGCTTTTAAAATTTGCATTACCCTTTTAACTAGTTGAGCACTTAAAAAAAAATGTCTATAGGCTATTTGTATTTCCTCACCTGTAAATTGTCCTTAACCTTTGCTCATTTTTCTACCGGGCTGTTTGTAGCAGGTCTTTATATAGATATAGATAAATATAAATATTATAAATATATTATTGTATTATTAATATAATATAAAATTATGTAATTATTGTAATATAATATATAATATAAATATATAAATTATAATATATATAATTAATATATAATTATAATTATTATTTAAATATTTAATATTATAATATATATTTATATAAATATTATATAGATATTCTTCTTTTGACTTAAAAATGTTTACAATATTCTCTCAATTTGGTAGTATTTTTTTACTTTACTAAAAATATCTTGGGGTGCCTGGGTGGCTCAGTTGGTTAAGCAGCTGCCTTCGGCTCAGGTCATGATCTCAGGGTCCTGGGATCAAGCCCTACATCGGGTTACCTGCTGAGGGTGAGTCTGCTTCTCCCTCTCCCTCCGCCTCTCCCCCCAGCTTGTGCTCTCTCTCAAATAAATAAATAAAATCTTAAATAAAATAAATAAAATGTCTTGTCTTTTTTATTTCTGGGTTTTGTATCTTGCTTAGAAAGAGCTTTATTACACCAAGATTATACCTATATTCTCCTATATTTCTTTATTTCTTTCTGATCCTTTTATCTCTTCTATATTTCACTATTTAGTCAAACTTATTATCACAGTATGGTTTGAGGTATGTAATCTAGGTAGGTAATCTTTTTTTTTTTTTTAAAGATTTTATTTATTTATTTGAGAGAGAGAGAGAGCACATGAGAGGGGGAGGGCCAGAGGGAGAAGCAGACTCCCCGCTGAGCGGGGAGCCCGATGCGGGACTCGATACGGGGACTCCAGGATCATGACCTGAGCCGAAGGCAGTCGCTTAACCAACTGAGCCACCCAGGCGCCCCTAGGTAGGTAATCTAATGTAGATTTTTTCCAAGTTGGTGCCCAATCATCCCAACATATATTTAACCCTTTCCTTACTATTTAGAAATGCTACCTGTTTCAGGAGAGCCTGGGTAGCTCTGTCGATTTTGGCTCAGGTCATGATCTCAGGGTCAGGGGATAGAGCCCCATGTCAGGCTCTGTGAGTGTTCAGCGGGGAGTCTGCTTGAGATTCTCTCCCTCTTCCTGTCCCTCTGCCCCTCCCCCTACTCGCGCACACACGCTCTCTCAAATAAATAAATCTTTTATTAATTTTTTTTAAAGATTTTTTATTTATTTGATAGAGACACAGCGAGAGAGGGAACACAAGCAGGGGGAGTGGGAGAGGGAGAAACAGGCTTCCCGCGGAGTAGGGAGCCCGATGCGGGGCTCGATCCCAGAACCCCGGGATCATGACCTGAGCCGAAGGCAGACACTTAATGACTGAGCCACCCAGGCGCCCCTAAATAAATCTTCAAAAAAAAAAAAGAGAAATGCTACCTGTTTCAATTACTAATTTACACATGTGTATACACAAGCACACACAATGCAGGTTTGTTTCTGGATTTCTTTATATTTCATTGATCTTCTCCCATGCCCAAACTATACCTCATTGTTTTAAAAAGTTTATCAAACTACAGCAATTATCTAGAAGACAAGTTCCCCTCACTGTTCATTTTCAAAATTTTCTTAGCTACTCTTACATATTTCTATTCCAAATGAATATATTTTTAAAATCAACAAAAATAGGGGCACCTGGGTGGCTCAGTCAGTTAAGCGTCTATCTTCAGTTCAGGTCATGGTCCCAGGGTCCTGGGATTGAGCCCCATGTCGGGCTCCTGCTCAGCAGGGGAGTCTGCTTCTCCCTCTCCTTCCGTCCCTCCCCTTGCTCATGCTCTCTCTCTCTTCTCTCAAATAAATAACATCTTTTAAAAAATAAAATAAAATAGAAAATAAACAAAATAACAGATCCGTGACAGGGGGGCAAATCCTTTACAGTCAAACTGTCCCCTCCCAAACCCTTTCTGGTGCTGCCCACTTACTTGCTGTGATACTCTGCTAGTGAATTTTCATCTTCCACGATCTTCCTGCCTGCAAAGTCAATGGTGATTTTCTTAGAGAGCCGAGACATATGTCGAAATTCTCTCAGCTCCTCCTCTCGCTTTTGCAGGGTCTCCCGTTCAATTTTAGACAACCACTGGTTAGAATCACTGGCAAAGTAATCTGACTCATCATCAATGACTTGGGTCCTTCGAATGCTAAGGAGGTAAAAAACAGATCACATGTCAATTGGGTCACTGTTGATAAAACAAGGACTTGATATCCTCAGATTATTACCTTAAATATAGATGCCCGAAAAAGTTCCAAAATCAGGTCAAGTTCTGCTTGGTTCCCAGCTTCTGCATGTATCTTATCCCCACTGCAGTCTCAGTTCAGCTCCTAAAACTAATTTCACTCTCAGGCAGAAAAAGACACAGCAGCATAACCCATTATGCTTCTACCATGTTTTTTTTTTTTTACTAGTCCAGCCATAATTGGGCTTCCACCAGGTTTTGCTGCATCTGAGTTCATGTCTTGGCAGGTTACTCACTATCCTACTCCCTCTACTCCTGGGGCCTAGTCTATTCTTGCTAGGTCCAACTGCTGCCCTTTCCCTTAAAAACTAAGGAGTTCTATCCTGGACTGTTAAAGTCCTCTGGCTTACTCTTAGGACATCCTACTACTCTACTACTATAAGCCAGTTTCTATCCCCTGCCCTCCAAACCTATCTTTAGTCCCTCACTAAAACACTAAAACACTTGTCAAATTCCAAGATATGACAATCAGGCCTATTCCTAAGATCATACCGACTGAGAACCAGAAGGAATTTTGATGACCCAACTCTCTCATTCTTTAGATAATGAACCTGGGGCTCAAAGAAGTTAAGTGACTACTTGAAATGCACAAATCCAGTCACAACTGACTTTGTGCATAATGAAAATTAGTGATATACACAGGCATAGGGAAATACTGAAATTAGATTCATATATTGATTACAATTTTTCAGGACACAGCTGGAATTATACAAGTTTTAAAGCAGACAGAGTGGGAGGTTTCAGAGGGCTCAGGAGAAAACTGGTCCTACATGTGAACCTAAATAATGAAATTGGTACCTTGGAACACACAAGAAAAGGGGGCAATTATCAGTAGGGAGAGACACTTTTCTAGTTTCCGTTTACCAAGAAATGTACTTCATTGCCAATTCTATTTCTAATGATAAAATTTTACTGAGTAGGGAGAAAAGTGCTATTTAAAGGATTAAGAGTAAATATGAGTTACAAACCTTGTGATGGGCTTACTCAAGAAATAGCTTTCAAAGTTATACTTAGATTTATAGAAAATGGTTTGGAAGGAGGAAGCATGTCTAACCAAAGGGTTATAATGCCAGGAATAGACTCCCAAGTCAGTTAAAATAAGTAAAAGATTCAGGGTTCTCCAAGGACCCTCACAGATTCTCACACAGCCATTTGAAAAATGAGTGTACAAGTCCTATTTAAACATTTTTACCACTAACTGGCTCTCAATACATATTTTGTCCAAAAGAAGAAAAATATGAAAGAAATAAAAAATGGAATTAACAAACCAATAAAACTGTCTCCTAAACAGAAGTCGATAGGCTAAATGACAAACATATAGGAATGTAAAAGCCAATTTACAGACATTTTAATATATTAATCATTAAATCAGAAAACAAATTTAGTGTCAAAGGGAAGGAAGGGTAAATGATACCTTCCCATGATATACCACTACCTACACTCTCCCAGAGGCAATTTCTTACAGACCCTCCAGAGCCCAGCACAGCAGTCTGCACCGGGTAGGCACTCTCACATATGCGGACTGACGGAATAAATGGCTGCAAGTGGAACAACTGGGGAATTCTGTCAACCCAAATCAACTTTCGAGGGGTATAGTAGCATCTGCCAAAAATCAAAAAAATGTTGCAGGGTAAGATCCTCTTGGTGAGAGCCTATCTTATTCAAACATGAATTCAAAAACAAGATGTAGGTCTCGTACACAGTGGAACACTTCTTTTGCTGTGAATCTTTCATACTCCACCCTAGAAAGGTATCAAATGCCAGAATAAATGTTTTAATGGCCAGAATTTATGGACCAGTCTATTGCTTAGCACTTGTTATTCTAACCCACATCATACCTAGTTCTGTCAAATTCTAACAGTTTGTCTTTATGCTTAATAGCCTTCTCCAGACCAGACTTAATTCGCAATTCTTGATGAGGAAGAAGGTCCTTGGTAGAGATGTCCACTTTTCCAGAACTCTCCGTCCCTGAAATTCAATAAGGAAACCAAATGGTGTCAGCCTATAATATAGTTTTTTCACTGGGCAGTGAAGAACACAGTAACAGAAGATCTGGCTCTGCTCCAGATGGCTGACAGTTTTCACTTCAATGAAAAACAAATACACAGGCCAAGCTTTACTTATCAAGCATGAAGCATTGCTTGACACAGAATTGGTTCTCAGTATACAGTAGGATCTATTTCTTCCCATATGGAAATTTGGATCACTAAGGGTACCAAACTGTTAAACAATAGAAAAATGCATTATAAATGAAAAGCTTTATTGAGGGGTGCCTGGGTGGCTCAGTCGTTAAGCGTCTGCCTTCAGCTCAGGTCATGATCCCAGGGTGCTGGGATCAAGCCCTGTGTTGGGCTCCCTGCTCCATGGGAAGCCTGCTTCTCCCTCTCCCACTTCCCCTGCTTGTATTCCCTCTCTCACTGTCTCTCTCTTTGTCAAATAAATAAAATCTTAAAAAAAAAAAGAAAGAAAAGAAAAGCTTTATTGAATAGGGCTGACTATGGCCTTTAAACATACTTTCACATAGCAAAACTAAAAAATAATGGAAGAAAAAAGAGTAGAAATTGCAGGAAAGGGACAGAAATGAATACTGAAAACTTACTAGATGCTAAGGCACTTAATATATTACATTATTTAATTCTCCCAATAACTGTGTAAGACAGTTTCTTTTTCTGTAAAGAAGTTCAGAGACAATAATAAACTTATTGAGTCACTCAGGTAGAAATTAGAAGATGGAAACAAAATTTAAATTTAGGTCTAACGAGCCCACATTCATTCCTTGGACCATGTGTCATCTCCTGTGTGACAGCAAACCAAAAACCTATATATCCCAGAAAAGAGAGTCATAAATTATGAAAAAACAAAGACCCAAGATGTGTTAGGAAAACAAGGCTATACTGAAGGCTAACCTTTCTCTTTATTCAAACTCCAGGCCTGTTCAAAGTCCTGTCAAAACTCTTTTAAGGGGTGCCTGGGTGGCTCAGTCGTTAAGTGTCTGCCTTTGGCTTAGGTCATGATCCCAGGGTCCTGGGATCAAGCCCCGTATCGGGCTCCCTGCTCTGAGGGAAGCCTGCTTCTCCCTCCCCCACTCCGCCTGCTTGTGTTCCCTCTCTCACTGTGTCTCTCTCTGTCAAATAAATAAATAAATAAAATCCTTAAAAAAAAAAAAAAGCCTCGGGGCGCCTGGGTGGCTCAGTTGGTTAAGCAACTGCCTTCGGGTCAGGTCATGATCCTGGAGTCCCGGGATCGAGTCCCGCATCGGGCTCCCTGCTCAGCAGGGAGTCTGCTTCTCCCTCTGACCCTCCTCCCTCTCATGCTCTCTTTCTCTCATTCTCTCTCTCTCAAATAAATAAATAAAATCTTTGGGAAAAAAAAAAAAAGCCTCTCTTTTAAGATCAGAGAGAGAGATTCTTGTGTTCTGAATATAAGAAAAACCCTTAGAACTAACTTTTCTTATAATAATGATCTTAAATCCTAACTGAAAAGATAGGGAGACATGTTCAACTTCTTCAATAAAAAATTTTTTTTAAAGATTTTATTTATTCATTTGAGAGAGAGACACACACAGAGAGCACATGCAAGGGAAGAGGGAGAGGGAGAGGGAGAAGCAGGCTCTCAGCTGAGCCGGGAACCCGACATGGGGCTCAATCCCAGGACCCGGAGATCATGATCTGAGCAGAAGGCCGACGCCCAACCATCTGAGCCACCCAGGTGCCCCTTCAATAAAAAAATTTTTAAGTATAGAGATAAAAATATTTGAAATGTCAAAATTCAAGTGACAGGTTTTAGTCACTATCCTGTTACAGATTGGTATATTTTGGTAAAGTAATATGGCAAATACATTTTCAGTGTCAAAAATGATCATATTAAAGACAAATACCATATGATTTCACTTATATGTGGAATCTAAAAAACAAAACAAACAAAAGCAGAAACTGACCCATAGATACAGAGAAAAAACTGGTGGTTGCCGGGGGGGTGGTGGAAAGGGGGAGATGGGCAAAAAGGGATGAAGGGGAGTGGGGAGGTAACGGCTTCCACTTACGTAATGATTAAGTCACAGGGATAAAAGGTACAGCACAGGGAATATAGTCAATGGTATTTTTTTAATTCTTTTTTTTTTTAAGATTCTATTTATTTATTTGACAGAGAGAGAGCACGAGTGGGGTGAGGGGCAGATGAAGAAGGAGACTCCCGCCGAGCAGGGAGCCCAATGCAGAACTCGATCCTGGAACTCTGGGATCATGACCTGAGCTGAAGGCACACGCCCAACCGACTAAGCTACCCAGGCACCCCTAGTCAATGGTATTTTAATAGCATCATATGGTGATGGATGGTAGTAACTACACTTGTGGTGAGCACCTCACAACATACACAATTGTCAATCACTATGTTGTACACCTGAAACTAATATTAAATTGTATGTCAATTACACTTCAATTTTTTAAATCATATTGTTAAAAGAATAAAAATAAATTTAAAAATCCTTTTTTTTTTTTTTTTTTTAAGTGAGGGAGAGAGAGTGGGGAAAGGCAGAGGGAGAGTGAGAAAATCTTAAGCAGGCTCCATATCCAGTGCGGAGCCTATTGCAGGGCTCGGTCTCACAAACCTGAGATCATGACCTAAGCCAAAATCAAGAATTAGACACCTAACAGACTGAGCCACCCAGGTGCCCCTAAAGAATCATATTCTTTGTGGCACCTGCCTGGCTCAGTCAGTGAAACATGGAACTCCTGATCTCAGGGTTGTGAGTTCAAGCCTCTCACGTAGGGTGTAGAGACTACTTTAAAAAAAAAATCATATTCTTTGACTCAATAATCTGATTCTTAAGAATTTATCCCAGGGAAATAAACTGAAAGATTTAAGAGTCAAAATATCCAGTAACTGAAAAGTAGGTGATCAAATTACAATAATTCAAGTTAACAGACTATTCTTAGCCACTAAAAACAATAAATATGAAGAATAGATAGCAACATAGAAACTAATTGTAAAATACCAATTGAAAAAAAGGAAAACATAAAGTTCTTTTTATTTTTTTTGAAGATTTTATTTACTTATTTGACAGAGAGACACAGCAAGAGAGGGAACACAAGCAGGGGGAGTGGGAGAGGGAGAAGCAGGCTCCCCACTGAGCAGGGAGCCCAATGCAGAGCTCGATCCCAGAACTCTGTGATCATGACCTGAGCCAAAGGCAGACACTTAACAACTGAGCCACCCAGGTGCTCCGGAAAACATAAAGTTCTATACACACTATGATCACTACTTTATAATACCAATCAATCAATCTTTATAAAAAAAAAAACCATGGGGGCGCCTGGGTGGCTTAGTCGTCAGTTAATATCTCAGGTTCGTGGGTTTGAGCTCTGCATGGGGCTCCCTGCTCAGAGGGGAGCCTGCTTCTCCCTCTTCCTCTGCCCCCCCCACCCACACCTGCTCTTTCTCTCTCAAATAAAATCTGTAAAATAAATAAATAAGTAAATAAAATTTAAAAAATTTTTTTAAAAATAAAATCTTATTTTTAAGTTTTTATTTAAGTAATCTCTACACCCAACATGGGGCTCAAACTCACAACTCTGAGATCAAGACTCGCATGCTCCACCAAATGAGCCAGCCAGGTGCCCCATCCTTAACTATTTTTACCATGTGTTTTTCAACTATATAAGACTTAGAAAAGAGTTGCCAAAAAAAAAAATAGACTTCTGTATAACTTTCAGTAGGCTTCCCTTAATGTTAATACCTTATCTTACATAACCATAGTGTAATTATCCAAAGAAATTAACATTAGTACAATACTATTAACTAAATTACAGTCTTTATTTGCATTCCAACATTTTTGCCATTAACGTTATTTTCCTGTTCTAGGATCCAATTCAGAATCCCACACTGCAGTTACTTGTCATGTCTCCTTAGCGTCCTCTAATCTGTGATAATTCTTCAGTCTTTCCTGGTTTTTCATGAACTTGCAAATCTCCTATTCCTAAACTTTCATCCAACAATTTTAGCATCAATTAGTGGATCTTGCTCGTGGCAATTACTAAAACTGTGGTATTCTAAATGGCGATTTTCTATAACCCTCATTCCTTCATGGCAACAATTGGAATTCTTCTATAATAAAGAGCTGTCCCTTCTCTCCCATTTAACTTATTCATTTGATTCAGGACATTAATTTTATTCTTTGGGTTATAATCCAATATTATTAGTAGTTTTTTGCTCAATGTTAGGTGGTTTTAATAACTTAAAAAAAATAAATGATTGTAGAATAAATGGATGAATAAACTGCATCTTGCATAGCAGGGTACAAGAAAGAAACAATCACAGATACAACAAGATGTACCCACCACCATGATGATCCAATCAGAAGATTGCTGCCTACCTGACATTAGCTTCTTCAGCAGTTTCTGGCTCTTGTTTGAGTCACGCTGTAAAATATCCTGTTCTTCACGAGTACATACCTATAAAGTAATAAAAGACACATGATCCAAGTTACATTAATTTTGCTTGCTTGATATCCTAAAATGTAACCTCAAATTACACATTAGATACGGCAATAAAATAATGAGACTGTTGGTGTTTTTTTAATCCAAGCAAATACACCAAAAATATACATATCCAAATGAGTTTGCCCTAGTCTCTTTCTACTCATCCCTTCTTTTATGAACCACAGAAAAAACTTATCTCACTGGAAGTATCCCTGAATGATTTGATAGTTAAAAAAAAAAGAAAAAAAAATCTAACCTTCTTTCAAAGGACAAAGATTTGCCATCACTGAGAATACTGGTAAAAATACACGTTTTTTAAAGACTTCCAGTTCGGGCGCCTGGGTGGCTCAGTTGGTTGAGCGACTGCCTTCGGCTCAGGTCATGATCCTGGAGTCCCGGGATCGAGTCCCGCATCGGGCTCCCTGCTCGGCAGGGAGTCTGCTTCTCCCTCTGACCCTCCTCCCTCTCATGCTCTCTGTCTCTCATTCTCTCTGTCTCAAATAAATAAAATCTTTAAAAAAAAAAAAAAAAAGACTTCCAGTTCTAATCATGAAATCCAAGTCTTAAAAAAGAAGTTATAAGCAGATGTCTTATTAGAAAGAACCAGAAAAAGCAAGTTACAGTGCCATCAGTGAAAATTAGTCTAACTTTTATACTTTTATACTATATGTATTTCATTTCTTTGCCTTCAAATATTACCTACTTATAAAATAATGAATATATTAAGCAAAGAAAAAGTTCTGTTTATTATAAAATCACTGCAACTATAAGAAGGAAGGCAAAAAAGGAGTTACTTAAAAACAGTCGTTTGGCTCAGTCGTTAAGCATCTGCCTTCAGCTCAGGTCATGGTCCCAGGGTCCTGGGATCGAGCCCCGCATCGGGCTCCCTGCTCCGCGGGAAGCCTGCTTCTCCCTCTCCCACTCCCCCTGCTTGTGTTCCCTCTCTCACTGTGTCTCTCTCTGTGAAATAAATAAATTTTTAAAAATCTTAAAAAAAAAAACCTATACAAAAAACAAAACAAAACAATTTCATACTGAGTTTACAAAGCTGTAAGACTTCAAAGCCAATTTGCTTTACATTACTCTGATTCGTGAACTGAAGGATGCAAGAGATCTAGTGGAAAACACTGAAATTGCCTAGAAGTTGCCTCAGTGGCACAGAAAGTTTCTGCCAGCAGCCACAGGGCATTTCTCTAGAGAAAGCCCCATAGGAGAGGATATTTACTGCTGTCTGATGAATTTTTGTTTTTGTTTTATGAATATTTTTGATGGAAGACACTACATTTTTCAGGTCATCCACTATCAGCTTATTTTTTGAGTGTACTGAATAATTAAAGGACCCATGAGAGAAGAAAAAACAAAACAATATAAAATGGATGTCTTCACCAACATCTAATGCCACTGCTTCTGCCAGCCTGCTCAACTGGCAGAGTAAGTTTTCTAGACAACTTGTTAGGGTGTTTGTAAGACAGTTATTACTGCCACACTCTTGAAGTCATTCTCTCAGACAATGAAGATGAAAAGGAAATAGAAGCTATAATAATATGAGAATTATGTTACAGTATAAGACTTGGAGTCCTCAACAATGTATATACTCAAAACTCTTCTCACGAATAGGCCTCAGTACTAAGACATAACCTTGGGTTTTTGACTAATCAAATTCTTGCTACTAGAGTTCACTGGACATTGGAGGGAACAAATTTCCTAAGAAAAAGAGAAATTACTGGGGATGTGAATGTCCCTACGTATTCAGCCAAAGGACAGTAAAATAAAATATAAAAGAAACAATTTACCAGAGTACCACAGAAAAAGCAGGGGCCAGAGCCCTCCTGTTCACAGACAATGCGCCCACAGATCAGACAGTTATTGATCAGCTTGTGTTTCTGGCCCAGGCAATCACAAGGATGGCGACCAGGGATCAGGACGGCAAGCCTGTCCTGTCCCTCTTTTGTGTATAAACTGACAAACTTTGTCTTCTTCTTTAAGGAGTTGCTGTTCTCTTGTGCCTAATTATACAAAGATATCAGAAATAACATCAAATAATTAATGATAATGCAAACAATCAAGAAGAGAAAAACCTCAGTTCTGTTCAATGACGACTTATACACTACCTAGGAACCATGACAGAAGGAAAGGAGTGGGAGAAATACAAATTAAGGATTATCATCAAAGGTCTGAAGAAAGGTTATATTCTAGAAAAACTAGCTGATATGCCTTGCCTTTTCTGCTAGTAGCTTTCAGTCCTCTATTATAGCTGGTGGAAGGTAAATGTAGCAGTAAAAGCTATTTATGTGGCATATTTAAGCAAAGCTAAAGTGCAGATCATAAGAAACAAAAATGTCCCTAAAAGCAGATGGTACTCACAGATTTGGAAATATGATCAATAAAATAAGAAAAATCAAGAAAGGGGTGCTTGGGTGGCTCACGTGGTTAAGCTTCCGACTTTTGATATTGGCTTAGGTCATGATCTCAGAGTCGTGAGATCAAGCCCCGAGTTGGGCTCAAAGCTCAGCAGGGAGTCTGCTTAGGAGTCTCTCTCTCCCCTTTCCCTCTGCCCCTCCCCCTACTCGTGCCCTTACTCTCTCTCTCTAAAATAAATAAATAAATCTTGGGGCGCCCGGGTGGCTCAGTCGTTAAGCATCTGCCTTCAGCTCAGGTCATGATCCCAGGGTCCTGGGATCGAGCCCTGCATCAGGCTCCCTGCTCCATGGGAAGCCTGCTTCTCCCTCTCCCACTACCCCCTGCTCGTGTTCCCTCTCTCACTGTCTCTATCTCTGTCAAATAAATAAATAAAATCTTAAAATCTTTTTAAAATTAAATAAATAAAATAAATAAATAAATCTTAAAAAAATTTTAAAAAATTAGCTCCATAAGAAAAAGATGACACAATAGAAAAATGGGCAAAAGATCTAAACAGGAACTTCATAAAAGAAAATATCCAACTGGTCACCAGACACCCGAAAAGGTGCTTAATGAACTTCGTTACTCATCAAGATAATGCAAAATAGGGGCGCCTGGGTGGCTCAGTCGTTGGGCATCTGCCTTCGGCTCAGGTCATGATCCCAGGGTCCTGGGATCGAGCCCCGCATCGGGCTCCCTGCTCCGCGGGAAGCCTGCTTCTCCCTCTGCCACTCCCCCCGCTTGTATTCCCTCTCTCGCTGTGTCTCTGTCGGGTAAATAAATAAAATCTTTAAAAAAAAAAAAAAAGATAATGCAAAATAAAAGCCAAAATGCAACACCAACCAGAATGGCTTAATTGAAAAGGAAAGAAAATACGGAGTGCTGGCAAGGATACAGGAAGAACAATTAACGCTTTCATACACTGTTGGGGAGTATAAACTGGTATCTACTAAAGCTGAACATACGCATATCTTGTGACCCAGCATTTCAGTTTTTGGATATATACGCAACAGAAATGTGTAAAAATGTTCATCAAAGACATGTACAAGAATGTTCATTGTAGCACTGGAATTGAAAACGATCCAAATGTTCAACAGATTGATGTACTCACTTAATAGAATCCTCTGTAGCAATGAGAATGAAAAAGTATAGCTATACAAAACAATATGGATAATTCTTATAAACCATGTTAATTCAAAGAAGCCAGACACTAAAGAGTACATACTATTTAGCTCCATTTACACAAAATTCATAAGCAGGCAAAGCTAACCTATGGTGTTAAAAGTCAGGAAGGTGTTTTGTCTTGGGAGGGATGTCATTTTGGGGCAAAATGGGGGACCTCTAGAGGAATGGTAATGTTTTGTTTCTGGCTATATAGGTATGGTCAGTTTGTGAAAATACATCTGTTCACTTCTGTATATATGTTATAAAATAAAAATTTTTAAAAGAGAACTATATTTATCAGCCTCTGTCTTAGACCAGTCAAGCTGCTATAATAAAATATCACAGACTGGGTAGCTTATAAACAAATAGAAATTTATTTCTCACAGTTCTAAAGGCTGGAAGTCTAAGATCAGAGTGCCAGCATGGTTGGTGACCCTCTTCCAGGTCACAGGAATGATTTCTTCTAGATCACTATCTCATGACACAATAAGGCTAGGGAGCTCTGTGGGATCTCTTTTACAATACTAATCCCAGGAATGCCTGGATGGCTCAATTGATTAAGCATTTGCCTTTGGTTCAGGTCATGATCCCAGGGTCCTAGGATTGATTCATGGGCTCCTTGCTCAGGGGGAGCCTGCTTCTCCCTCTGCCTGTCGCTCCCCCTCCTTGTGCTCTCTCTCTCTCTGGCAAATAAATTTTTAAAAATCTTAAAAAAAAAAAAAAGAATAGTAATCCCATTCATGAGGGCTCCACCTTAATGATCTAAGAACCTCCTAAAGGCCCCACTTCCTAATATAATCACACTAGCATTTAACATATAAATTTGGGTGGGGGGACATAAACATTCAGACACTTAATTGTATAGATGCCTCTTGCTTTCCCTTTTCAGAGAAGAAAAATCTTTTTTTTTTTTTAAGATTTTATTTGTCAGAGGAAGAGACAGAGAGCACAAGTAGGGGGGCAGCAGGCAGAGGGAGAAGCAGGCTCTCTCTCTGCTCAGCAGAGAGCCCAATGCAGGACTCGATCCCACGACCCTGGGATCATGACCTGAGCCAAAGGCAGACACTTAACCAACCGAGCACCTAGGCGTCCCCAGAGAAGAAAAATCTTAAGAGTTCTAATGGTTGGGAAAATTACTACAAGGAAGAGAACAATTCTTTGCTAAGTATAAAGAGGTGACACACCCTAATGTCCAAAGCCAAGAATTGAGATATAGAGATAATTTAAGTCAATTTAGGTAAAAATTAAAATCTAAAAAAGTGCTACAGATTTTATCTAATCTAACAGGCTGTCATTTTTTCAAACTAGTCCATTGTATCTTTGACTATCAGTGATGGTGGTGAGGAGATTAAAATCTCTAAACAGAAACTTGTATTTGACTCCCATTAAATTATTCAGTAACATTAACATTTCACTCTGAGGGAGTGAAATTATAGCTAAGAACTGAACATTGAGAAGGAACCAGTATATAAAGAGATGGGCTAGGAACAGTTCAGACTGAGGGAATGACAAGTGCAAAGGAGAGATGGGGGATAGGTGTTCTGGGAACTATGAGAAGACTGTGTGGCTGGCACATAGTGAACAGGGGAAGAGTGATATGTAGATGAAGTTGGAGAGCACCTGGAGGCCATATCTAAAGCTTTTTAGAGCATTATAAGTAGCTTGGATTTTTATTCTCAGCACAGTGGGAAGCCAGTGAATGGTTTTAAGCAGTGCGGTGATATGCTATGAATTTTCTTGCTTGTCTTGTTCTTCCCTTCTCTACTGTATTTCTCAATGTATACTCATTTCCCATTATGTATATGAGAACTCCTCAGAGAGGCTTTCCCTGAATACCCTATATAAACTAGCTCCCTTCCTACCAACTACTGCCTATCACACTGCCCTTTTTATTTTTTTCACAGCAGTTTTCACAATCTATAATTACTTTTAAAAATTTTGACTGTCTTTTCTATCTTTCCTTTCATTATTGTATTTATGCTGTTATTTAATGATTATTTTACTTATTTATCTTTAAAGATTTATTTATTTGAGAGGGAGAGTATACGTGAGAGAGTACACATGCACACGAGCTGGGAGAGAGGCAGAGGGAGAGAAACTCAAGCAGACTCAGTGCTGAGCCCCAACATGGGGCTCAATCTCACAACCCTGAGATCATGACCTGAGACGAAACCAAGAGTCAGAGGCTCCACTGACTGAGCCACCCAAGTGCCCCCATGATTATTCTTTAAAAAATGAAATTAAGGCTTTAAAAATTTTATCCATTATTTGGGGCACCTGGCTGGCTCAGTCAGTGGAGCATGCAACTCTTGGTCTTGGGGTCATGAGTTCAAGCCCCACGTTGGGCATGGAGCTTACTTAAAAGGAAAAAAAAATGTTATCCATGATTTGATCACTCTGACCAGAAAATATTCTCTTTATGCTCCCACTATAGTTTTACCTTATTAAGATTCTATACACTTGCAGTCACCACCTATAAAATATACATTCACACATATCTATGTAATACATCTTCTACTTTAAAAACAGGTAATTTTACTGATAAGAGTAATACAAAAATTACTCAAAATAATGTTCAGATGGATTACAAACCTAAATGTGAAAACTGTAACTTTTAAACTATTAGAGGAAAATTTAGAATATATTTTTCACTTTGGGATGGGAAAAATGCCTTAAGACTTAAGTAAGCCATAAAAAGCATAAAACAAAGAAAAAGATCAATACATATAACTACATTAAAATTAAAAATTCCTGTGAGTCAAAAGATAACACAAAGGAATAACACAGACTAGTAGAGAGCTACAACATACTTAATAAAAAAATCACACACAGGGGTGCCTGGGTGGCTCAGTCGTTGGGCGTCTGCCTTCAGCTCAGGTCATGATCCCAGGGCCCCGGGATCAAGCCCCGCATCGGGCTTCCTGCTCAGCGGGAGCCTGCTTCTCCCTCTCCCACTCCCCCTGCTTGTGTTCCCTCTCTCGCTGTGTCTCTTTCTGTCAAATAAATAAATAAAATCTTCAAAAAAAAAAGCACACACAGAATACATAAAGAACTCCTATAAATCCATTTGAACAAGACTATCAACTCAGTAGAAAAGCAGGTGAAGAATATGAGTAAGTAGTTCATAATAATCCAAAAGTCCAAAAAATTGGAAACCAAAAATAAATCAACAAACTCTCCAAAATGACACACCCTCAATTTAGAATTCATGTGTATGCAAAGTAAAATTAAGTGCCATTTCTTATACTTAAAATAGGCAAAACTTGCAGTGCCTGGCTGGCTCAGTCAGTAAAGTATGTGACTCTTGATCTCAGGGATGTAAGTTCAAATCCCACATTGGGTGTAGAGATTACTTAAAAAAAAATTAAAATTAAATAAATGAAAAATAAAATAAAAATAAGATTTTTTTTTTAAAAGGGCAAAACTTTAAAGGCTTCACAATATTATGTATTGGCAAAGAAGGAGACAACGGAAATTGCTACCTTGATGGAAGGAGGATAAAATTGGTACAACTACTTCAGAAATTAATTTAGTAGTTTCAATAAAAGAAAAATTAACAAAGCCTATAATCCAGCAATTCTAATAACAGGTAAATACATCCTAGAGAAACTCTCAAATGTACCTGGAGGAAATATGTACAAGAATGTCCACTGCAGTATTCACAACAGCAAACTCTTATAAACAAGATAAAAGTGCATTTATGAATTAATGGAGAAATCAAATCAGTGGAATATTATATAGGAATTAAGAGAAACAAACCAAATCTATGTGTCATCATGGATAGCTCTCAAAAGGGCCTGCAAAATGACAATATGCTATTTGTCTACATTTTAAAAAATCACACAAAACTATACTATATATTAATGTACTTCTATATGTGAAAAAATAGACTATTAAGATTCATACCAAATTCATGATAGTAATCATCTGCAGGGTGGTAGGAAATAGAAGTGTGTACTAGTTTCTCAACCTAAGCATTACTGATGCTTTTTTGTTGTTTTTTTTTTTTTTTTTTGATGCTTTTTTGTTAACAAAGGAGGCTCTCCTGTGTTAAGCAGGATGTTTAGGAGCATCCTTGGCTTCTACTCACTAGATGCCAGTAGCACCCTTTTGCCCCATGTTGTGACAGTCAAAATGTTTCCAGACATATTCCCTGAGGGGCAAAATCAAGAACCAGTGGGTAGAGAGAACAAAGAGAATTTCAACGTTCTTTGTAAGGTTCCTTTTATTTTATTTCATTTTATTTTATGTAATCTCTACACCCAATATGGGGCTCAAACTCATGACCACAAGATTAAGAGTCACATGTTCTACTGACTGAGCCTGCCAGGTGCGCCCTCGTTTATTTTATTTTAAAAAAGAATACAGGGGCGCCTGGGTGGCTCAGTCGTTGGGCATCTGCCTTCGGCTCAGGTCATGATCCCAGGGTCCTGGGATCGAACCCCGTGTTGGGCTCCCTGCTCGCTGGGAGGCCTGCTTCTCCCTCTCCCACTCCCCCCTGCTTGTGTTCCTTTCTCGCTGTGTCTCTGTCAAATAAATAAAATCTTTAAAAAAAAAAGTAATAATAAAATTAATAAATAATAAAAAAGAATACAAAAAGTGAAGAAAATACAAAAAAAAATGTTAAGAATTGTCAATTCTGGGTGGTAAGTACATGGGTCTTTATTATATTAGTCATTATTCTGGGGTTTTTTTTTTCCATCTAAAAAAGTCTATTTATGAACTACCATATGATCCAGCAATCCCACTTCTGAGTATACATCCAAAAGGATTGAAAATAGGGTCCTGAAGAGATAATTGCACATCCATGTTCAGAGCAGCACTATTCACAACAGCCAAAAAGTGAAAACAACTCAAATGTACATTGAGGGATGAATGGATAAACAAAATGTGGTGTATACATAAAATGGAATATTATTTAGCCTTAAAAAAGAAGGAAATTCTGTCATATACTACAACAGAAATGAGCCTTGAGAGCCCTATGCTATGTGAAATAAGCCAGGCACAAAAAGACAAATACTGTCTGATTCCACTTAGATGTAAAACAGTCGAATTCACAGAAACAGAAAGTAGGGGCGCCTGGGTGGCTCAGTTGGTTAAGCGGCTGCCTTCGGCTCAGGTCATGATCCTGGAGTCCCAGGATCGAGTCCCGCATCGGGCTCCTTGCTCAGCGGGGAGTCTATTTCTCCCTCTGACCCTCCCCCCTCTTGTGCTCTCTCTTTCTCATTCTCTCTCTCAAATAAATAAATAAAATCTTAAAAAAAAAAAAAAAAAGAAAAAAGAAACAGAAAGTAGAATGGTGGTTGACAGGGACTGGGAGGAGGAGAAAATGGGGAGCTATTTAATGGGTACAGAGTTTTAGCTTTGCAAGATGAAAATGTTCTGGAGATCTACTGCACAACAATATGAAAGTACTTTTAATACTACTAACCTGTACATTTAAAAATGGTTAAAATGGTAAAAAAATTTACCAATTGTACATCTTAAGTATGTGCAATTATATATGTATGTCAATTACACCTCAATAAAGCTGTTTTTTTTTAAAAACTATTATTGTTCATTGTAAAAATAAAAAATAGAAAATATAAGAGTATAAAGAGGAAAAATTAAAACACTTATTATCATATTACCTGAAGAAACACCAGTTTTAACATTTTCCTTATAGCATTCCTAGGTTTGTATGTGTATGTGTGTGAAAGTATGTTTGTGTGTATACAGAATAAGTAATTTTTAAACACAAAAAATCAAACATACATATTTTATTCATGCATTTTTCACTCAATATTTTATGAGTGTTTTCCCAAATTATATATTTTAGAGAACAATTTTATTAGTTGCATGGTATTCTATCAAATGAGGGAACCATAATTTTTTTTTTTATTAAAAATTTTATTTATTTTTTGACAGAGAGAGAGAGCGAGAGAGGGAACACAAGCAGGGGGAGTGGGAGAGGGAGAACCAGGCTTCCCATTGAGCGGTGAGGCTGATGCGGGGCTTGATCCCAGGTCCCTGGGATCATGACCTGAGCTGAAGGCAGATGCTTAATGACTGAGCCACCCGGTGCCCGAGGGAACCATAATTAGTTTAATCTTTCTCTTACTGTTAAACAGGTCAATTCAAATTTTCAAGTTTGTTTGCATGTTTCTTTTTTTTTTTTAAAGATTTATTTATTTATTTTAGAGAGGGAGAGCGCTGCGGGAAGGGGCTGAGGGAGAGGGAAAGAGAGAGTCCCAAGCTGACTCTCCGCTAACTGTGGAGCCTGACATGGGGCTCAGTCTCATGACCCTGGGATCACGACCTGAGCCGAAACGAAGAGTTGGTGGCTTAACCAACTGAGTCACTCAGGCGCCCCTGTGCATGCATTTCTGATTACTTTCTTACATTAGATTTTTTAGTCATATTAGTAAGTCAAAAGTATATGAACATTTCTATGGTTCTTTTTTTTTTTTTTTTTAAAGATTTTATTTATTTATTTGACAGAGAGAGACAGCGAGAGCAGGAACACAAGCAGGGGGAGTGGGAGAGGGAGAAGCAGGCTTCCCGCCGAGCAGGAGCCCGGTGCAGGGCTTGATCCCAGGGATCAGGACCTGAGCCCAAGGCCACTTAACGACTGAGCCACCCAGGCGTCCCAATAAGCATTTATTATTTTTTTTAAGATTTTATTTATTTATTTGACAGAGAGAGACACAGCGAGAGAGGGAACACAAGCAGGGGGAGTGGGAGAAGGAGAAGCAGGCTTCCTGCAGAGCAGGGAGCCTGATGCGGGGCTCGATCCCAGGACCCTGGGATCATGGCCTGAGCCGAAGGCAGACGCTTAACAACTGAGCCACCCAGGCGCCCCCCTTTCTATGGTTCTTGATATATGCTGCCAAACTGTCCCCCAGAAAGCTTAAACCAATTTACATTGCCACCAATAGTGTACAAGAGGTTCCTGTACAAATACAACTTCACCATCACTGAGTATTCTATTTTAAAAATCTTTAACAATTTAAAATTATAGGCAATATCTCAGGGATTTAATGTGTATTTATTTGATTACCAGCAGAGTAACCAACCATCCTGGTTGGCATAGGACTTAGGAAAATCTCAGAATACTGGACCTATAGTGCTAAAACTGAGAAAGTCCCAGGCAATTAGGGTGACAAACTGGTAAAGAAATATCTTTTAATGTTTATTGGTCATTTGTGTTTTACCTTTTGCTTGTGATGCTTCTTGCTTATTTTATTCTGCTTGATAAAAGGCTTAAGTCTCTATTCTTTTCCCTTTAACTTAACATTATTTTGCAAATACTTTTCCACATTTTTTTTTTAACTTTTTTTAAAATTTTATTTATTTATTTGACAGAGAGAGACACAGCGAGAGAGGGAACACAAGCAGGGGGAGCGGGAGAGGGAGAAGCAGGCTTCCTGCCAAGCAGGGAGCCCGATGTGGGACTCGATCCCAGGACCCTGGGATCATGACCTGAGCCGAAGGCAGATGCTCAATGACTGAGCCACCCAGGCGCCCTCCACATTTTTTTTTTGCATGGTCATCACACTCAGAGTTTTTTGGTCACCTCTCTTCCATCTTAGCATAATTAACTATTCCCTTCTATTGGGAAATTTAGTTTGTCAAATTTCCTTGATTATAAATATTTCTGCTGACTTCACAGGGCTATTTTGAGAACCATGAAAAAATACGAAAAAACTCTAAAAACTAAATGATAATGATGGCAGTGGCAGTAGTAGATGGCCCAAGTAGGAACACTCCTAATAACAGATAGAATTGTGCATTCTTTTAGTAAAAATCCACACACACATACAGAAAATACTGAAGTTGAAGTCCTGGTGACTTTCATTAAATATTTTCCATTTAGGGGCACCTGGGTGGCTCAATCAGTTAGGCATCTGCTGAGGTCAGCTCAGGTCATGATCTCCAGGTCCTGGGATCAAGCCCCACATCGGGCTCCTTGCTCAGCGGGGAGTCTGCTTGTCCCTCTCCCTCTGCCCCTCTCCGCTGCTTGTGCTATCTCTCTCAAATAAATAAATGAAATCTTTAAAAAATTATAAATAAATATTTTCCAATTATATATATCTCTTTCTCAATCTCATTTCTAACCAAGATGTCCTTATAATAACTATTTAATCAGTCTGCCAAAAAAATCTACCATATAGAAAGTAATATATCATCATCATCACTTTCTCTCCATAAAATTCATGCATTTGTTGAAAAATTGCCACTCTAGACCAATTTGTACACTTTGCTCTCTGAAATGTATCAGTCACCTCCCCTTTTTCGTAGAACTAGAAAAAGACTCATTCTATAAGCACTCACCTTGGCCAAATCAAAAGGTGTTTTGACCTCCCTAGTTGTGTCAGGTTCAGTAAATGCAGGAACTTCCTGTCTATTTCTTCCTTTCCGCCTACTCCTCTTTAGCTGGTCTCCTGATCTCTGCCCATCTAACATTTCTTTAAAAGAAAAAAAAATTATATACATATATATGTACATAGATTAATAATAGCAGGATTCATTGGTGAACTAATAGCTAATAAAGAGAAGATGACGCTTAATATTTAGAGTGAAGATATGAAGTCAGGCAGCTTTTTACATTAGCTTTTTCTCTCAAACCAGAATTATATTTAAGCCATAATTTTCAAGATAGTAGATGATAAAGACTACTGGCTACGATTAAAATGGTAAATTAAAATCTAATATTTTAGATTGTATAATAATAATGACTTAGGTTATTTAGCTTGGTGTTTATCTTTTGTATCTTTTAACTAAATAGTTACTTCTAAATGCTATTCATACTAGAATTGGTCAACATTTACTTTCATCCAGGTATATATATAACTGAAAAGTGTTTTTTTTAATCCATGGATAAATTTTTCAAACTATTCTGAAACCACATTTGTATCTGCAAACAAGCATTTTGTGGTATTTTCAAAGTTCAGAAAAGTCTGAACTAAAACAATATTCTTTACAGTTTGAGTAGAACTGAGATAAAAATGTGTATACATTTGATTCTGCTTAAGTTAGCTGTGAGGAAATAGCAGTGACAGAAAATATCAGGTCCTATAAACCAGCCCATTTACCAATATTTCAACCCTCAATTATGTTAACTTACCATCTTTTTTGAAGGACTGT
Organism: Leptonychotes weddellii; assembly: GCF_054177405.1. NCBI lineage: Eukaryota > Metazoa > Chordata > Mammalia > Carnivora > Phocidae > Leptonychotes > Leptonychotes weddellii. The sequence continues at coordinate 92,830,126 of NC_138377.1, read as the reverse complement.
TGCAGAGCATCAGAACTCAACTCCTGATCATTCTTTTGCCATTTCATTATAAGCTCCTCTATGAATTGACCTTTTTTGTCCTCATTTCCCTGAAGGAGGTCAGTAACATATTCTCGTATCTCTTCAGCACTCTCAATTGACAAAACATACCTCAGGAAGCAAAAATATAAGTTGTTGAAACAAGACCTGCTTACACTATGTCTTTCAATAATCACAACAGAAATCAAGGTAGTACAAACCATTCGTTAATCCGTTAAAGTGGATTGTGCCAAATTCTATGCTAGATGTTAGGGATATAAGTTTGATTAGGACAAAAATCCTGACCTCAAGTAGTTCATAATCTAACCTTCATATAATCTTGTTAGAAGATCAGAATTAATGTTTTGAAGATAGGCTTTTGGAGCTGTCCTTAACATAGGAATATTTTCTCTAACTACATATCTGCAGTCATTTTATTTTCCTAAGAATACAAATGACTCAATCTTTATACTACAAAACCTAAAATTTCTTTTTTGCTAAAAATATGAGTATATATGACAGTCTAACCAGTTATTGATTTAATATTCTCAAAAATTATAATTAGGGCAGTTGGCTGGCTCAGTCGGTAGAGCATTCGACTCTTAATCTTGGGGTTGAGATCGAGCTCCACGTTGGGTGTAGAGATTACTTCAAAAAAAATAAAATCTTTAAAAAAAATTACAAAAAAAGATTAGTATCACATTAGAATAAGCAGATCTATTTTAAGGAAATGTATATAGGGTTCCTAGAAATGAAATGAGCTAATAGTTCAACAAGTCAGTATAACTTTTCTAAAAATGGACAGGCCCATATATTTGAAGTGCCTTAAAAATAATCCAGTAATTCCATTTATAGGACTCTACAGGAAATTTTATGCAAAAAGTTGATTGCATCACTATTTGAATTAATGAAAAACTAGAAGCTACTTAAAACATCCACTGAGGGGCGCCTGGGTGGCTCAGTTGGTTAAGCGACTGCCTTCGGCTCAGGTCATGATCCTGGAGTCCCTGGATCGAGTCCTGCATCGGGCTCCCTGCTCGGCGGGGAGTCTGCTTCTCCCTCTGACCCTCCTCCCTCTCATGCTCTCTGTCTCTCATTCTCTCTGTCTCAGATAAATAAATAAAATCTTTAAAAAAAAATAAAAAATAAAAAATAAAAAAATAATAAAACATCCACTGATGGGAAAGACTAATGAATTCAAGTTTTTGGACTTTACAAAATGTGATATGCCACTACTAAAAGTGAAACTTATGAATAATTATTATTGACCTGAAAAAATTGCTTTCATATAATGGTAAGTGAAATAACAGGATAGAATGTAGAGTATATGAGAGCAATAACAATTGCTAAAAGAAATGTGTATATCCATATACTTATGTGTAGAAAAAAGGCCAGAAGCTTATATACTAAAATGATTACCACTGAGTGGTATGATTAAAGAGAGTTTATTTTATTTTTTCCTCTAAGATGAATATGTTTTGAAAATAAATTATAATACGCATAGGAAAAACACTAAGAGACAAACAATGATTACCTCCGGGTTGTGGTATTATGGTAATTTTAGTTTCCTCCTCTATCTTTTTCTGATTTTTTTAGGTTTCTACAGTGATTGTTATACCAAGGAAAGAAAGAATTGAAAAAATAACTTGTAAATTAACTTATCAGACCATGAAAGCATTATAAGATCTGAATAAACTGTAATTCAGACACACTGGTATTGGATACAAGAAAAATTATAATAATGCTACATTCCTTTAAATTAAAACAAAATCATGTGATTGTACCATCACTAGGGTTTTTTCCTAACATGGTGGTATATTTGCAGAGTTATGATCTATAGGTGAATAAACCTGTGCCTTTGGGCCTCATTAAGAGCATCTTCTAATCCATCATAGATTAAAAAGACACAACTATATTTCAGGACTTTTACAGTTTAATCAACTTGATGCCCAAACTTAGCAGCCCCCATCAAAAGATTAATTGCTACCAAGTTCTCACAGAAGGAACTGCAAGGAACCTCAGGGGATCATTTAACTGTGGAGTATTCAAACCACTAGGGAAGTATTTAAAGAGTTCCAGAAACATTTGAATAAATGTTATTTTAACTATTTAACAAAGGATAATAAGGAACAGCATACATCCAAATGTGTTATATGCAAAATCTTATGAAAATAGGGTCATCCAAAACATGAGCTAAGGCAGATTGTAACAAAGTTTATTTTGCTAATCCTGGGTACACATCTTAATGTTCCATAAATGTATCACTGATTAGGACCGTAGTAGTTCCGTGCTGTTTGTAAAAATTCAGGCCACTCATGCCAAATTTTTCAAGTTAGAACACTTCCATAGTACTAATTTTCAATTAATTACCAGGCAAAGCACAGCAAATTTACACAAAAAATGCTTTGATCATGGCATCATGGCCTGTTGAGCAATAACTAGTAAAAACCTAAAAGTCAAATTAGTTCAAATAGCATTATATTATAGGTAGCTTCAGTGTTTTTTTCAGTTTTGAACAATTTCGTAGAACTTATATTTATGAGTAAAAAAAATGCAAGCAGGTATTTATCCATACTTAGTGCTTCAACTATAAAACTTAAATTTCTGATCACCGTTCTTTAAAGGGTGTGGGTACTGAGACGGAAAAGACTGCATCTAACCATACTGCATTGTTGATCCATCAAAAGTAGCCTCAATCTTTGTGGGTTTTTTGTTTTTTTTTTTAACTGAGTGACTTTTTTTCTGTTTGGTATCTTTACGAAGTCTCATTATCTCATTTTACAGCATTCCACTGCTTTAAAAAAAATGTCTGAAAACTACTTAATCTGTTCTTGCCTTCAAACAAGGATAAAGATAAGCCATACGATTTGGCAGGGTTTTGGGGTTTTTTTTAATAGTTTATTCCAATGTTTAAAACAAAAACCTTTAAAACAGACTTAATTCTCTCCTTGCCAACAAGTCTGTTTTCTCCAAACTCAGAAACTCATTTCCTACAAAAGCCCTAGAAATGGCAACTTAGGTTTCACCATCTATGTACAAGGAATCAAATCAAGAAACACTTTGAGGTTCTTTGATCGAGTCCAATTTTTGTAGAAGTTTTCCCCTCGCCAGAATACTGCGCTTCCACCTACCCACCCTTTAGTTCTCAGGTTAAAGTCATCCCTTGAGGGAAACCTTCAAAGTTTCTCAAATCTTAGTGGGAGATCTTTACTCCGTGCTCCCACAACACCTTACATTTCCCCACTCATCAACCAGGCAGAACCCAATGGTCTCAGTCGTCTTTGTTGCCCCAGCACCAGTTATGTAGCGCAACAAACATGATAAATCAATTGAAAGCAAATCCTAAATTATGTCACCATCTCCACTTCATAAGAATTATAAAGTATTAAAGATAAGCCCTGCTAATTTTTCATTTTATAGACACGGAAACTAAGGTGTAGAGAGGGAAATTAAAATGCCCAAGGTTCCAAAACTGGTAAATGACAACAGAAAATAGAAAATGGGACTCCTCAGTCAGGAGCTATTTACACCTTACCACCGCAGCGTCAATTTAAAGTCCAGGTCTTATTTGACACAACCCAGATCCGGTAAACTAAAATGCTCAGAGCAAGGGATTTCTGGGGGGAAAAATTTTTGGCTTGCCCCTTCTCTCCAGAATTTATAAGGAAACTGGCTCCCGGGACAGTCTTAAGATGTCTAATTATCAGAGATCTGGCGTTTTTCTAAGAAAAAAGTCCCCACCGGCCGATTGTGTAGCCTGACACACTATTCCAGAGCTAAACTGTAAGGCCGGAGGTCAAAATTCGGCGCCTAGAACCCTTTTATCGTATTTCTTCACTCTCATCAACTTTTTAGTCCTCCCCGCTTCCCCTTTCGCTTAGTCAGTGCACATCCCAGAGCTCCTTCCCGCCTGGGACCCGAACCGGTCTCACTGCATGATCTCCTCGCTGACATCCAGGCCGAAAGTTTTCCGCAACTGCTGGGTGCACCAGCCCACCAGCTGCTCCCGGGACACCGCCCCAGCCACCGCCATTTTTCCCAGCCGGAACCAGCTGGGCTCCAACAGCCCCACGTCCTGCGCCGGACTAGTCCCCTTCGCAACACCGACCTAGCTCGCGCGGGTTCCGCCAGCCTGCACGGCCCCTCGCGGTGGCACCGCCCCCAGCACAGATCCCTCCCACCCCTGCCGCCTCCTCTTTCCCGCTTCCCGACATTGTTTACACTGGTACCAGAGCTCATCTGCGCGTGATTCTTCTAAATCGTTAGATGTAGGGCTTAAGAATCGGGAATTCTGCTGAGAAGACCGTACAAATACCTGTAACAACTACAGTCGAGGAAAAAATAAAACTCTTAATCTGAGAGGCCAGCCTTTAAATTATTCTGGTTTTATGTAAAACATTTAAAATAGCACTTGCGGGCGCCTGGGTGGCTCAGTCGTTAAGCGGCTGCCTTCGGCCCAGGTCGTGATCCCGGAGTCATGGGATCGAGCCCGACGTCGGGCTCCCTGCTCCGCGGGAAGCCTGCTTCTCCCTCTCCCACTCCCCCTGTTTGTGTTCCCTCTCTCGCTGTGTCTCTCTCTGTCAAATAAATAAATAAAATATTTTTTAAAAATTTTAAAAGGGCGCCTGGGTGGCTCAGTTGGTTAAGCGACTGCCTTTGGCTCAGGTCATGATCCTGGAGTCCCTGGATCAAGTCCCTCATCGGGCTCCCTGCTTGGCAGGGAGTCTGCTTCTCCCTCTGACCCTAACCCCTCTCATGTGCTCGCTCTCATTCTCTCTCTCAAATAAATAAATAAAATCTTTAAAAAATAAAAAATAAAAAATAAAATAAAAAAATAAAATAGCACTTGCAAGCTAGAGTAACCACTGTGAGGATTTGCTTTGGTGGACCACCTAGATTCTTAACTGCTAAAACCTCTTTCTATTAAATTCTTTTTAAGCCAGGTCTTTTCTGGGGAGGCCAAGATAACCCAGGAAGCTTGGGGGGAGGGGGGAAAGAGCTCTAATAAAAAAAAAGGTGCTGGGATTTGGCTTTTAAGAACTTCCACATAAATTCTCTGTAGTGATTTTTTTTTAATTTATATAATACTTTTTTTCTGCCAACAATTGTCCTTTTTAAAGTTTTTAATTTAAATCCCAGTTAATGTACAGTGTAATATTAGTTTCAGATGTATAATATAGTGATTCAACACTTCCATGTAACACCTGGTGCTCATCACAAGTGCCTTTAATCCCCACCACTGATTTAAGCCATCCCCCATCCTGCAGTGATTTTTATTTTTTATTTTCTTAAAGGTTTATTTATTTATTTTGAGAGAGAGAGAACAAGGGGGAGGGGCAGAGGGAGAGAAAATCTCAAGCACACTCCCCACTGAGCCAGGAACTGGATGCCAAGGTGGGGCTCAATCTCACGACCTGAGATCATGACCTGAGCCAAAATCGAGTCAGACTCTTAACCGGTTAATGGACTGAGCCACCCAGGCGCCCCTTGCAGTGATTTTTATTTATTTTTATTTTTATTATTATTATTTTTAGATTTTATTTATTTATTTGAGAGAGAGTGAGCGAGAGAAAGCATGAGCGGAGGGAGCGGCAGAGGGAGAAACAGGCTCCTGGATGAGCAGAGAGGGAGCCCCAGGAGGGGCTGGATCCCAAGACCCTCGGATCACTCAGTGGAAGGCAGCCGCTTAACCGACTGAGCCACCCAGGTGCCCCCTTTGCAGTGATTTTTTAAAAGTCAAAGATATTTCAACCCGAGAAGCCAGACTTATATGTGTTTCACTACTCCCTACTCCACTGGGACAATGGACTGGGGAGAATTAGCCAGACTATTCTGGAGAGCTTAATATCCTCTGATATATCTCATCAATAAAATTTTTTAAAGATTTTATTTTTTAAGTTCTCTCTACACCCAATGTGGGGCTCAAAATCACAACCCTGATAATCAGGAGTTGTGCTCCACTGTCTGAGCCTGCCCGGCGCCCCCATCAGTAAATTTAATTGGCTGACTTCCTGTTAAAGGTATAGGTTCTTCATTCCCATTAGGCTGTGTAAACTAAGCAATTACATTAATTGGATCCTGCTTCACTTTTTTATGCTAATGTTTTCATTGACATAAATAATCAAAATCATATAAATATATTGATTTACATTGGGTATAGATTGTCTTTGTTATTAATTTGGAAAATATATGATTTTCTAGCTTAAAAAAAAACCCTTAAATACTCTGAATTTTCATTAATAGTGAGTACAAATTTGGTTTCTTCTTAAAAATCTATTTTCATATTAATATAACATACCCAAATTGTTTACCTGTTTGTGTCTGTTCAGTTCCAACAATTAAATGTTAACTTCCAGGGATGCCTGCGTGGCTCAACCGGTTAAGCAACTGCCTTCAGCTGGGGTCGTGATCCCAGGATCTGGGATCGAGCCCCACATCAGGCTCCTTGCTCAGTGGGGAGCCTGCTTCTCTCTCTGCATGTTGCTCCCCCTGCTTGTTCTCTCTCTCTCTTCTCTCCTCTGACAAATAGATAAAATCTTTAAAAAATAAATAAATAAATAAATAAATGTCAACTTCTTGAACACAGAGACTATGACAAGATTGTTTTTATAATAGGACTTAGTACATCATATAAATTATGACAAAATTATTAGGTCCTCAAGAATAAAGTATTCCTAAAAAAAAGGATCAAGTATTCTTTTTATATAAAGCATATGTTAATGATTGTAATCTCCAGTTTGTAATATATGTAATGTAATATAATGCCATTTATAGTCATTATCATCTATTAAAATGCACTTCTGCCTGAGCAAAGCAAGCGCACCTATTTAACATGACTTAAAGATATTCTTTTGTATAAATTTAGGCAGATATTTCATACATATGTACTACAACTTTTCATAATGCCCTAGGCCTTTGAAATTTTCAAGTTCACACCACACAATCCTCTGTGTTTTACTTAATTAAAGGAGAAGCACTTCCTCAAAGCAAACATTTAAATTAAGAATTTTTGCTAGACATCGGGGCTCCTGGGTGGCTCAGTCGTTGGGTGTCTGCCTTCGGCTCAGGTCATGACCCCAGGGTCCTGGGATTGAGCCCCGCATCGGGCTCCCTGCTTGGCGGAAAGCCTGCTTCTCCCTCTCCCACTCCCCCTGCTTGTGTTCCCTCTCTTGCTGTGTCTCTCACTGTCAAATAAATAAATAAAATCTTCAAAAAAATTAAAAAAGAAAAAGAATTTTTTCTAGACATCACTGCTTGTTTCCCAACTTTTTAACCTTAATATGCATTCTTCTCCATTATTAAAAGACAAACATACAAGCGCAGCTATAGTAATAGACTGCTCCTGCGTGCAAAGGTATATTTACAATTCTTCCTAGCCATTTACTTGGCATATGAGCTAAGAGAAAAGACCGGCAGATTCTCTATGCTGTTCTAATCTCCACAGGAATCTGGGATATGAGTTTGAATTAAGTAATTCAGGCCTTTGTAGAAGCCACTTTAACTGAAAAGGAAATAATGTGTACTGAAGAACGATTGTGTATTGAGAGGGGCATGATAACAAAGAAGAAAGGAATACCCTGGGGCTTGTTGATTTTTCTGATAGGAATTCTACTGTAGACTCCAAGTGTTAGACAAAGCTACAGGTAATTTCCAATACATTTCCTGCTATTATAATGTAATTAATAGAATTATAATACAATTAATATAATTATAATATAATATATAATTTCACTCGTTGTCTAGATTCTTTAATCTTTTTTTTCAAGATCCTTTAATTCCAAAACAAAAAGTAGTTGTTGATTCTACTGAAGTACTTAGTAGCCTATTTTCCGAAAGTTCAAGCATAATTTACAGGAGAGAATCAATGCCCTGCTTACACTTTCAGGACTGCCTTTCAAGTGAGCATTTAACAAAATACATCCCAAGGCAAGCTCATCTGATCATGTGTTTTTTTTTTTTTAATATTTTATTTATTTATTTGACAGAGAGAGACACAGCGAGAGAGGGAACACAAGCAGGGGGAGTGGGAGAGGGAGAAGCAGGCTTCCCGCAGAGCAGGGAGCCCGATGCAGGGCTCGATCCCAGGACCCTGAGATCATGACCTGAGCCGAAGGCAGACGCTTAACGACTGAGCCACCCAGGCGCCCCCTGATCATGTTTTATGCATGGTTTTCAGAGAGTGAAAATCACTCCCTGGGAGGATTTTGAGTAATTAGAAGATAGGCATAGGGATAGAAAATAGTTGTGAGCTCCTGTTCTAGCGTTATAATCACTGGGTGTCAGGGATATACCCTTAGCACATCTGGCATTTTTTTTTTTAAAGATTTTATTTTTAAGTAATCTCTATATCCAAGGTGGGGCTCAAATCCACAACCCCAAGATCAAGAGTTGCATGCTCCACTGACTGAGCCAGCCAGGCACCCTGACATTTGGCATATTTTGAAGGAACTCTGAGACCATATAGATCTCAGGAAGACCTTTCATTAATTTATTCCTTTTTATGTGTGTATGTATAAACAATCCACTCAGTTTTTCCTTTAGTTTCACACCATACTAAAAACGTAGAAAAGCCTTGTAAATAAATTATCTTCCTTTTCTAACATTCCATAGAATTGTTTTGTTATGCATCCTGTGGAGAGAGTTTATCTGAGGTTTAAAAAAAAAAAATTCTTTTTTCTGATTTGCATTTAAAAATCTGCTTCATTTCAAGTTTCTTTTCCTGGAGTCAATCATTATGGATTTAATCCTGGGGTAACTTTTGAAGGAATGTTGTAATTCGCTGTCTTTCCTGGGTTTTCTTTTCTAAGCAAGCCCATTTTCCTAACTCTTAATCTTAGCACTCACTCTTGGGGCATCCCAGGAAAGAGCCTTGGTACCGCCCACTTGGGGCGGGTACGAATCACAAGCTTCTGCAAAGCTGATGGACGGGACGGTACTGAGTCTCGCCTCGCCGCTGTCATCGCTGGACAACGGCGATTGGTTGTGGGGGGACGGCGCGGAACCAATGGGAGCGGCTTCCCTGGAGAGCCCGAGGAGCGCGCGGGAAAGAGACCAATATAAACTGTGGCGGGAGATTCGTTTTTCGAGTCCTTGTGCAGTTAAACACCCGCGGTTGGGAAGTCATTTGATTGCTCTCATCTCCTCGAGTTTGAACATGGTGCGGACGAAAGCGGACAGTGTCCCAGGCACCTACAGAAAAGGTGAGGTAGTTGGGCACGGCAGTGGAGGGCAGGGGGTTCTCCGGGCAGCCCCGCTACCGGCGGGAGAGGCCAGGGCTCTCCACCGCCCTGTGAGCCAGACTGGTCCAGCAGCTCTGGAAGCCGCGGCCTGGCCCGTTTACCAGGAGGAAGGAGCGGCGCGGACAGGGGAGGGTTGTCGGGCTGTTCTGGATCGCGGGGCTCTCCTCTCCAAGCGGCGGGGTCGGAGACTGTGGTGAGAACGTGGTTCTGAGAGACTCAGCGTCGGAACCTTACTGCCCTGTTTTGAATGCTCTCTTCTGCCTCTCCGCAGTGGTGGCTTCGCGAGCCCCCAGGAAGGTGCTTGGTTCCTCCACTTCTGCCACTAATTCCACATCGCTTTCGTCAAGGAAAGGTAAAAAGCGCCCCTGCAACTCCTGGAGGAATCTTCTCAAAGGGGATCAGGCCTTACACCACAGTTCTCCTGACCTGCAAGCCTCCTGACCCACTCTGGAATTTATTTTCCTGAGATCCTCACACTTGAATTTCTTCCTTGCCCTCGGATATAATGAGAGGACCTTGGCCTCTCGGCCGGTTGGGGTAAAGGTGGGGGTAGTAAGGAAAAGAATCTCCAACCTCGGGGTTAGGGACAGACACAGTTTATCTTCAAACTCTTTTTCTTTTCTAGTTCGGCATTTTTATTTTTAATATCGGCAGATGGCTTTTTCCTGCAAGAGGCTATTTAAGCTCACCTTCACTAGATTAAGAATTGGGACCATAGTTGACAGTGCTAATCACGTTGTCTTCTTTTTTTTTATTTTTTTATTTTTTTAAAAGATTTTATTTATTTATTTTTTAGAAAGCGAGCGAGAGAGAAACAGCATGAGAGGGGAGAGGGTCAGAGGGAGAAGCAGGCTCCCCGCCGAGCGGGGAGCCCGATGTGGGACTCGATCCCAGGACCTTGGGATCATGACCTGAACCGAAGGCAGACGCTTAACCATCTGAGCCACCCAGGCGCCCGTCTTCTTTTTTTTTAAAAAGATTTTATTTATTTATTTGAGAGAGAGAATGAGAGACAGCACGAGAGGGAGGGGGGTCAGAGGGAGAAGCAAACTCCCCGCTGAGCGGGGACCGATGTGGGACTCCATCCTGGATCATGACCGAAGCCAAAGTCTTAACCAACTGAGCCATCCAGGCACCCTCACGTTGTCTTCTTAGTGTAAAAGTTTTTGTTTTCATTTCTGCATGTATTTTTGGTTTTTTGTTTGTTTTTTAGCATGGTGTGTGTGTGTGTTTTCCAACTATGCAGTTCCTAATACTGCTTTTGGGACATTAGAAGGGAAAACTTGGCTGATGAAATAGCTTCACACTGCTCCTGTGCAAGGAGAGGTTGAGAAAATACCGTGCCATCTGGTGCTTTATTCCACTCCTAGGAAGTTGAGTAGTTAGGAAGATTAATTCCACAAGGCCTAATTAAGAACGTACAGGGGAGCACAGTGAAGAACTTCGTGGGTTCTTTTTTTTTTTTTAAGATTTTATTTATTTAGGGTGCCTGGGTGGCTCAGTTGGTTAAGCGACTGCCTTCGGCTCAGGTCATGATCCTGGAGTCCCTGGATCGAGTCCCGCATCGGGCTCCCTGCTCGGCGGGGAGCCTGCTTCTGCCTCTGACCCTCCCCCCTCTCATGTGCTCGCTCTCTCTCATTCTCTCTGTCTCAAATAAATAAATAAAATCTTTATAAAAAAAAGATTTTTTTTTTTTAAGATTTTTATTTATTGGGGCGCCTGGGTAGCTCAGTCGGTTAAGCGTCTGCTTTATAAAAAAAAGATTTTATTTATTTATTTGACAGAGAGATAGCAAGAGCAGGAACACAAGCAGGGGGAGTGGGAGAGGGAGAAGCAGGCTTCCTGCTGAGCAGGGAGCCCGATGGGGGGCTCGATCCCAGGCCCCTGGGATCATGACCTGAGCCGAAGGCAGACGCTTAACGACTGAGGTACCCAGGCGTCCCAAACTTCATGGGTTCTTAAGTTAACTTAAACTTACCCCTGTTCTAAATATTTCATTAGAACATATTTACTGATTTACTCTCTTTAGATAAAAAGGAGCTGTAGGTCAAAAGTTTTGAAAGGTGATTAATTTATTGAGGATATTCTATACCCTTTACCACTAAATTACAATTAGGGCCACATGCCATTGTCTAGTCCACTGTTGAATTACCAGAGCCAACTGGATAAGCCCTTAATGAACATATGTTGGCCAAATGCACTTCTTTTTTTTTTTTTTTAAGATTTTATTTCTTTATTTGACAGTGAGATAGATAGAGCACAAAGAGGCAGATCGGCAGGGAGAGGGAGAAGCAGGCTGTCCACTGAGCAGGGAGCCCGACGCGAGACTTGATTCCAGGACCCTGGGATCATGACCCGAGCCGAAGGCAGCCGCTCAACTGACTGAGCCACCCAGGCACCTCCAAATGCACCTCTTAAGCCATTTTACAGATCTCTATTTTTTTGTAAGTAAGCTCTTTGCCTAACAAGGGGCTTGAACTCAGGACCCTAAGATCAAGAGTCTCATGCTCTACGCAGTGAGCCAGCCAGGTGCCCCTGCAGATCTCTATTGTTTTCTTTTCTTTTCTTTTTTTTAAGATTTTATTTTTAAGTAATCTCTGCACCCAACATGGGGCTCAAAATCACAACCCTGAGATCAAGAGCATGCTTCACCAACTGAGCCAGGCAGGCACCCACAGATCTCTATTTTTAATCAACTGTATGAAATTGATAATAACCTCATTTTAAGTGATGAGGACATTTAAGCTCAGGTTACATACCTTGGTAAAAGTTACACAATTAAGGAGTGCCTGGGTGGCTCAGCCGTTAAGCGTCTGCCTTCGGCTCAGGTCATGATCCCAGAGTCCTGGGATGGAGCCTGCTCCGCAGGAGGCCTGCTTCTCCCTCTTACACTCCCCCTGCTTGTGTTCTCTTTCTCACTGTGTCTCTCTCTGTCAAATAAATAAATAAAATCTTAAAAAAAAAGTCACAAAATTAAATCAGAGCTAGGTTTGAATTTTTTTTTTTAAGATTTTTATTTATTGGGGCGCCTGGGTAGCTCAGTCGGTTAAGCGTCTGCCTTCGGCTCAGGTCATGATCCCAGGGTCCTGGGATGAGCCCCGCGTCGGGCTCCCTGCTCCGCGGGAAGCCTGCTTCTCCCTCTCCCACTCCCCCTGCTTGTGTTCCCTCTGTCGCTGTCTCTCTCTCTGTCAAATAAATAAATAAAATCTTTTTTAAAAAAAATTATTTATTTATTTATTTATTTGAGAGAGAGACAGAGAGAGCACCATCAGGGGGAGGGGCAGAGAGAGAGGGACGCCCTGCCAAGCAAGGACCCTGAGATCATGACCTGAGCCAAAGTCAGACCCTTAAGCAACTGAGCCACCCAGGCACTCCGAGCTGGGTTTGAATTCTGTGCTGAGCTATAGGTTGCTGCCATACACTTTCTTCTTTCTTTCTTTCTTTTCTTTTTTTCTTTCCTTTCTTTCTTTGTTTCACAGAGAGCGAGCACAAGCAGGGGGAGTGGCAAAGGAAGAGGGAGAAGCAGGCTCTCTGCTGAGCAGGGAGCCGGATGGGAGGCTCAATCCCAGAACCCTGGGATCATGACCTGAGCCAAAGGCAGACGTTTAATGGACTGAGCCACCCAGGCGCCCCCTACACTTTCTAAGTAGTCAAAGCATACCTATAAGTTTCCTTTTGGAAAATTATGAACCAAAGGATCACTATTATTTATTTATTTTTTAACATTTATTTATTTATTTTAGAGAGATTGAGGGGGAGGGGCAGAGGCAGAGGGAAACTCCAAGTAGACTCCATTGCTGAGTGTGATTGGACCCCACTCGATCTCACGAACATGAGATCACGACCTGAGCCAAAACTAAGAGTCATACCCTCAACTGACTGCTCCACCCAGGTGCCCCAGATCACTATTTTTTAAAAGCCACTTGTACTTTTAAAACTTCAGAGAGTGGGCGCCTGGGTGGCTCCTGGGATAGAGTCCCGCATCCGGCTCCCTGCTCAGTGGGGTGTCAGCTTCTCCGCCTGCTCAGGATTGTTCTCTCTTTATTTATTTATTTGACAGAGAGAGACACAGCGAGAGAGGGCACACAAGCAGGGGGAGTGGGAGAAGCAGGCTTCCTGCTGAGCAGGGAGCCCGATGCGGGACTCGATCCCAGGACACTGGGATCATGACCTGAGCGGAAGGCAGACGCTTAACGACTGAGCCACCCAGGTGCCCCTAAATAAAATCTTTAAAAAGAAAATAAAAAAGTTTCAGATAGTATATATGGAAGCAACTTTATAACAGGTAGTTTGTGACAAATGTGTTTAAAGCAAAAAATATGTAGTGGCTCAGTAATTTGCTCATCTTTGTATTCTAACCATTACTTCATAAAGAGGCAGAAATTTTCCCTCTATATTACTATTTTAAAATAAAAAAAATTATCAGAAATTGGGGCACCTGTTCGGCTCAGTTGGTAAAACATGCAACTCTTGATCTCAGGGTCATAAGTTTACCCAACGTGGGGTGTAGAGCTTACTTAAAAAAAAATCAGGAATTGGATTTACCTTATGAACTGAAAAGGAGCCGAGGGCTTTGAAAAGTGAAACCTAATTTTGTGGAAACTTTCACATTGCTGTATATTTTGCCTTTCACAGGTGTTTTTTTTTTTTAAGATTTTATTTATTTATTTGACATAGAGAGAGAGAGAGAACAAGTACGCAGAGAGGCAGGCAGAGGGAGAGGGAGAAGTAGGCTCTCCGCTGAGCAGGGAGCCCGATGCAGGACTGATCCCAGGAACCTGTGATCATGACCTGAGCCGAAGGCAGCCACCCAACCGGCTGAGCCACCCAGGTGCCCTCACAGGTGTTTTAAAAACCTTGTTAAGTAAAATTTTGGTGGTTTATACTATACCTCATATTAGGAAAAAATGTGTCAAAGTTTAGTATGACAATACATAAAACTATCTGAATAGCTCTGCTTCTGATTAAATTATGGAAAGTATTTTCCAGTTGTAAAAATTCTGTTAATTTTGTTTTCCTAGGACAAAGGATAACTCTAACAAAATATTATTATACATTGTATTATAATAATGTATAATATAATATTGACTGAATACAGCTTTATCATCTCACATTTTCTAATTATTTTAAGATGGATGTAATACTACTTAATACTCTGTAGATATAATGTTAAAAAATTGTTTCCCTTTAAGGAATGGCAGTTGTATCCTTGGTTCTTATTTATTTATTTATTTTTATTTTTTTAGATTTTATTTATTTATTTGACAGAGAGAGAGATAGCGAGAGCAGGAACACAAGCAGGGGGAGTGGGAGAGGGAGAAGCAGACTCCCTGCCGAGGAGGGAGCCTGATGTGGGACTCGATCCCAGGACCCTGGGATCATGACCTGAGCCGAGGCAGATGCTTAACGACTGAGCCACCCAGGTGCCCTCCTTGGTTCTTATTTAGTTCCATCTGTTTTTATTTTATAGTTGAAAATAAGTATGCAGGAGGGAATCCAGTTTGTGTGCGCCCAACTCCCAAGTGGCAAAAAGGAATCGGAGAATTCTTCAGGCTGTCTCCTAAAGATTCTGAAAAAGAGAATCGGATTCCTGAAGAGGCAGGAAGCAGTGGCTTAGGAAAAGCAAAAAGAAAGTAAGTTTTTATATTCTGGAATCTAAAGAAAATATTTATATTCTTGAAAGTAAAAGACAGGGATATTGAGTAACTTTAAAGTTTCTCCTTGAACGGATAAGAAAACACAAACCAGGGTTTTTTTTAAAACTTGTGCTAATGTTTTTCTAAGTCGCTCCTAAATTTCAAACATCAGTGAAAAGTATTATTTTTACTCATTTCAGTCACTCAAAGAGGATCAGTTCCCAATCAGATGCTAAGTGCTAAGTTATTAACCGTGAACTTCCTGTCTTTATTCTTTCATTTTTACTGTCTATTTTCTATACTTTTTTTCAAAAAAGCAATTTCTATGTTAGTTTATCCAGCATCAATTCTACTAACTCAACCCCTCAAAAAACTACTAGTTCAACCTCCACAAGAAATAAATAACCAATGTAGAAAAGTTGGAAAATATAGAAATCCCCATCACTTAGAAAACCAAAACACCATGGTGTGTTTTCTTTACAACTTCTCTAAAAATACCTAAAAATACTTCAAAAAAAAAAAGGTGGGAATACAACTGCACACATACAGAGTTCAGTGTACATACTTTTTTTAAACATTTGTTTATTTTAAAAAATTTTTGTTCATTTAATTTTTAGTAGGCTCCATGCCCAGCGGGGAGCCCAGTGTGGGGCTTGAATTCATGACCCTGAGATCAAGACCTTAGCTGAGATCCAGAGTGGGATGCTTAACTGACTGAGCCACCCAGGCACCCCCAGTGTACACACTTTATTTATTTATTTATTTATTGACAGAGAGAGACACAACGAGAGAGGGCACACAAGCAGTAGGAGTGGGAGAGGGAGAAGCAGGTTTCCCGCGGAGCAGGGAGCCCGACGTGGGGCTCCATCCCAGGACTCTGGGATCATGACCTGAGCCGAAGGCAGATGCTTAATGACTGAGCCACCCAGGCGCCCCTGCATAGTTTTTAAAGGAGATAAATAGAGAAGACTGGGTGGCTCAGTCAGTTAAGCGTCTGCCGTCCACTCAGGTCATGATCCCAGGGTCCTGGGATGGAATCCCTCATCGGGCTCCCAGGGAGCCTGCTTCTCCCTCTGCCTGCCACTCCCCCAGCTTGTACTCTCTCTCTCTCTGTCAAATAAATAAATAAAATCTTAAAAAAAAAAAAAGATATTTAAATCAGGATGCCTGGATGGCTCACTCAGTTAAGCATCTGCCTTCGGCTCGGGTCATGATCCCTAAGTCCTGAGATCAAGCCCTGTGTCAGATTCCCTCCTCAGACGGGAGCCTGCTTCTCCCTCTCCCTATGCTGCTCTTCCTGCTTGTGCTCTCTCACTCGCTCTGTCAAATAAATAAATAAATAAAATCTTTTTTTTTTTTAAGATTTTATTTATTTATTTGACAGATAGCAAGAGAGGGAACACAAGCAGGGAGAACGGGAGAGGGAGAAGCAGGCTTCCCCGAGGAGCAGGGAGCCCGATGCGGGGCTCGATCCCAGGACCCTGGGATCATGACCTGAGCTGAAGGCAGATGCTTAACAACTGAGCCACCCAGGCGCCCCTAAATAAAATCTTAAAAAAAAAAAAAGATAATTAAATCATGCTTTTTAAGCTCTTAATGTCAGAAATATGCTCATGATAAATACTAAGCAAAAATTCTGCATATAGAAGAACAGCTTTTATGGTGTAAAAACATGTATATAAACAGACCAAATATCAATAGTGATTATCTCTGGGTAAAAACCTCTCTTCATATTCATTTGTGCTACCAACTTTCAACAACAAACATCTAAGAATCAGGAAAAAAATAATGCCACTTGGAAAAAATAAAGGCATAGAAAACCTGCTTTTTAAAAAATAGATTTATAAGTAATAGGATCCAGGCTCTCTAAACAATTTTGAAGAATTGTGTTTCAAAGATAAATTATGTGACTGGAGGTATGGGGAATGGTGAGCATGGGTGGGCAGATGGTGCCATGTCACTGTCATTATGATGCCCCCTGGTTTGAGACCCTGCTAGTTACTTTGCCTGCACCAGCCAGGAGCCTATGATCCAACAGCACACCAAACAGCAAGTCTGACCCAAGACACAGTGGCCAACATGGGCAAGGGGCTGGTGGCCAGGCTCAGTCTGAGGCTGCTACTTCTGGCACTGCTCCTATCCACACAGATTTAGTCACACGTTCCTTTAGCCAGCACACCGGGTCCTCTGTTTGAACCCACAGTGTCCACTTGTGCCCTGCAGTCAGTGGCCATTCTCCTTGTGGTCTTGCTTGCCCTTCTACATCTCTACTGTTAAACAGATCCAGGCCAAAAAACATCTATTGTTAACTAACACATATTCTAAAGCCCAATCCATATGGTAACTAGAAGTCCAATGTGACAAGGAAAACACAGTCTTTATCAGATCTACTAATACCACTCTTTATTTTACTAACACAGAAAATGTGAGAGTCCCCAGTTGGACTGACTTACAGAGCATCTGAAGGATTTGACTAGATAATGAATGCCAATATTAAATCTGCTAGAGTTTCACATTCAAGACTGAAGAGAGAGACATTGAAAATTAATGATGTGATTAAATGTAGCTTAAGAAATATGGACACTTGAAACTCTTCCTTGATAATGATAATTTCACCTTGATCTAGAGAAAAGGGATTAGCTACGGAATGGAAATTGGGTTTTTACTTTGATTCATTAAATTTAGAAGGCCATAAAATGATTAGGTAATATAAAAAGCTTCCATTATTCTATTTATATGTACATTGGAAGGAACCACCAGGTGTTATTGTAAATCCTCTGTGTATTATTTCAGCAGTCCTATTTTAATGCTGATATACTCCACATAAAATTTTACATTGTTAAGTTTTCATTGTTCTCTTGGGAACTCTTTCCTCTGGGTCTTTGGAATTGATATTGCATGTGACTTTATGTAGTAATTGACATGTTCCAGGGCAATGATGTTTTATTGGAATCTACTACAAATCTAAGCATGAGTAATTTTTGCATATACACTTAAAAGTCAAATGACAGGTATTTCCTATCACTCATTCCCATCCAATAAGAATGCCAGATTCACTTAGTTAACTTGGATCACTTAACTTGATTCCAAAGATATGAAATGCTTTGATTTCAATCAATCTTAAAATACTGCCATTTATTTCTGCATTTGTTAAATAATTTTTATAACTTAAAAATTGCTGTTTTGAAGGCATATTTGACAAATACTGAAATTAAGATGCAAAGATATGAAGGAGGAAAAAATAATGTATATTAGGTATTTGGGGAAGTGAAGACAGGAGACTTGCCTAAATATATATATAAAATATATGTATATATTTTATTTTATTATTATTATTTTTAAATATTTTATTTATTTTTTCGACAGAGAGAGACACAACGAGAGAGGGAACACAAGCAGGGGGAGTGGGAGAGAGAGACGCAGGCTCTCCGCAGAGCAGGGACCCTGATGCGGGGCTCGATCCCAGGACCCCGGGATCATGACCTGAGCCGAAGGCAGACGCTTAACAACTGAGCCACCCAGGCGCCCCAAAATATATGTATATATTTTAAAGATTTTATTTATTTATTTGAGAGAGAGAGCCTGAGCAGGGGGAGGAGCAGAGGGAGAGGGACAAGCAGACTCTGTGCTGAGCGCAGAGCCCCATGTGGGGCTTGATCCCAAAACCCTGAGATCATGACCTGAGCCAAAATAAAAAGTCGGACGCTCACCCAACTGAGCCACCCAGGTGCCCCGAGACTTGCCTATATTAAATTCACAACTCTTTTGGGTCTTTCTGTGAATACATTTAAAAAAAAATTTATGAATCAGAAAAGCTACATTTGGAACACTTTCTATATCAGTATTTTTAGATAGTTAGAACCTGGTCCTAAACCTAGGTGTACTTGATTCTGGAAAGTAAAACTTTTACAACTGCCTTGATGTACAGAAAGTTTTCTAGAAATAGACAGTCCATGAAATTTTTGGTTCACATATTCACACACTGATGCTTACGTTTTATAGTATCCAATATGACCATAGTATGCTTAATAAGTCTTAAACCACTATTTGCCATCTTTAGAAACTTATAGGGAAACAACCAGACCCAACAGATCTCAAGCTATGTGGGGGATCTCTGGGTGTGAATGAACATTCCCTTTGCTTCATATCTGAACACTGTACATCTGTTTGGGATTGTATGTTGTGTTTGGAATTGATTTCCATTGAACACAAACTAAATAAAAATAAATGGCTGAAAGAGCATTTAAAACAAAATATTTGGGGGGCGCCTGGGTGACTCAGATGGTTAAGCGTCTGCCTTCGGCTCAGGTCATGGTCCCAGGGTCCTGGGATCAAGCCCTGCATCAAGCTCCCTGCTCAGCGGGAAGCCTGCTTCTCCCTCTCCCACTCCCCCTGCTTGTGTTCCCTCTCTCGCTGTGTATATCTCTGTCAAATAAATAAAATCTTAAACAAACAAACAAAATATTTGGATATATAAAATGATGCTTATGCATATAAAATTTTAACAATTCAATGCTGTTCATAAAATAATTTAATAAATGTTTATTGAGTGCCTACCATCCATGTTACAAGATATTTAAGTTTATTTATTTATTTTTAGCAATCCTTCCACCCAATGTGGGGCTTAAACTCACAATCCCAAGATCAAGAGTCACATGCTCTTCTGACTGAGCCAGCCAGGCATCCCTGTTATGAGATATCTAAAAGGAATGTCAAACTCTAGAGCAGTAACTAAATTTTAGATTTTGTTGCTATGTCACTATTACGATTTCTGCTTTCAATAAAAGTCAACAATAAATGGGATACATTTTTAGATAGAGCCTTTTAATAGACTTGCTTTCATGATCCTGTAAGTTTCTTCTAGCTCCCTGTCACTGTCTGGTACCATTCTTCCTTGTTCTTTCTCATTCTCATATAATAGGCTAATAGTCAATATTACCTCTAGAATATATTACAACCCTCTTGAATTATTTGTGACTTCCACGAAGGAAACAAAATATTTGGCAATATAGCCAAATATGGCTATACTATTGACCATTATTGATCATCCTAACAATAAAATATATATTACAGGCTTTCAATTATGTGGAGAAAGATTACATGTATATTTTCATAAAGAACTTTGATCCACGGTATAATAAAATTTGTGACATAAAACTAGGTAATAAAGGTTTATATTATTCCTTTAGACCCCCTTCTTAGATTTATCTTTGTTTAAGAAAGCTGTAATTACCTTTTTATTGATAGTAAATCAATAGATTTACTTTTGATAGTAGTTAATAAACTATCAGTTTATCAGAAGGACTTCTGCTATGAACTCTCTATAATCTGAAACATGGCTACTCCTACAGCTTTATTTTTCTCACAAAGGCAGGGTAAACTCCCTTCAGTTGCATGGGGGGGGGGATCAGAATCAAGAAAGATTGTCTACCTAAAACCTTGAATAGAGCTATGATACATAAATTACAGCAGGTCCTTGCAAAAAAGAAGCTTGGCTCATGATAGTGTTCATTTGTTAATTTGATTTAACTTCCAGGAAAATACAATGACGTCTTCTTGGTAATCTAATAGTAGGTAAGTCTATGATAATCTCATACCAAGTCAGAATACCTTTAACTTCCTTTTTTCACTACCTAACTCTGTAACTATTTAGGCTTATGGGATCTAATTTGAAAACTCCTTATTTTTTTTAAAGATTTTATTTATTTATTTGATAGAGAGAGAGCGCACAAGCAGGGATAGTAGGAGAGGGAGAAGCAGGTTCCCTGCTAAGCAGGGAGGCGGACTTGGGCTCAATCCCAGGACCCTAGGACCATGACCTGAGCTGAAGGCAGACGCTTAACTGACTGAGCCACCCAGGCGCCTCCAAAACAGCTTATTTTAGAATAGATTTCACAGATCTTCATCAACTCTAAAAAAAATTCTAATTTATGGTTAAGTTTTTCATAGACTTTTCTCTATAAAAAGCATAATGAGTACAAAATGGCTCTGGGGTAATGTAAATTGTTTTTCAAAAGCTACAACTACCTTGTACCAACTTAACCAATTTTGAGATTTTTCCAATTAGGTAATATGTTTATATGGTTCAAAAGGATATACAGTCAAATATGGCAACTTGCTATGTTTTCTTTGCTCAAATGGACTGGTTGATTTTTTTGCTTTTTAGTATCACAAAGTTCTTTTTTTTTTTTTAAGATTTTATTTATTTATTTATTTGTCAGAGAGAGAGAGGGAGGGAGGGAGCCCACGAGCAGGGGGAGCTGCAGGTAGAGGGAGAATCAGGCTCCATACTGATATGAGACTCGATCCCAGGAGCCTGGGATCATGACCTGGGCTGAAGGCAGAAGCTTAACTGACTGAGCCACCCAGGCATCCCTATTATCACAAAGTTCTTGCTGAAGGATTATACTCTTTATCAATCCACTTAATTGAAAGAAGATGCGATAGAAATAGAGATTCCCTTCTTAATAAAAATGGCAACATATCCTAAAGGAGAAACACTGATTTGATAAATTAACAGGCAAAATAGTTAAAGATTTTGTTGCTCTAGTACTTGGAATTTGTAGGTGTTTGCCAACTAATGAGTATAATTTTCTCTCATTTCTATTCACTTGACCAGACACATTGCGCTGTTAATGTTCATGATTTATATAGGTTTATAACTATTTTTTTTAATAGTCAATACTCCGGTGACTATTGAAGTTCTCTATTCTTTCCACAGAGCATGTCCTTTGCCACCTGATCACTCAGATGACGAAAAAGAATAGAACTTTCTTAATCCATCCTTGACTAATGTCTCCTGTTTATTATTCTAGGATGTAAATTTGCATAAATGTATTTGTTCCAATTAGCTTTGTTAAACAGGCATTTAATTTAAAAAAATGAGGCTTATATACTGTTACTCTAAAGCAAGTGATTATGATATTGGAGAATTTGTAAGATTAATTATGGTTACTTAGCTTAGTACTCAGTATAATGCAGTATTTGGTTTCTTTTACCTGTTGTTATTAAGCTTCTTGTTCTTGCTAAAAATTAATCATTGCATGGTGTTCTAATTACAAATCTGCTGTGTTTGAGATTTGCTTAGATCTTTGTACTGTTGCCATTTTTATTGGCATTTGATTATTGGAATGGTGCCATATTTTTGTTCCTTTCATTTGCTTTAAGAAGCAGAGTTAGATTTTTGCACATTAAAAAAATTCAGTATTAATTAAACTGAACCTATACCCTTTTCAAGAAAGAGGGCCAAAGATGCAATGTTGAAAAAATTTGGACGGCTATGTATCTTCTCCTTCAGGGCAATTTGGCCTGAAGATTTAAACAGTTGATAAAGCTTCTAACAACAATAAAACAGATAAAATTCTAGCACAGAATTAGACAAGAATATTTCATAGACTACATTAAAAGAGAGAAATTTTCCAAGAATATGCATTTGATTTAGTATCATAAAATATTACCCTTTGGGCCAGTAATTTTAAAGTTGGAAATCAATAAAACATGCCATAAATCCAGAGATCTGTCTAGAGTCTTTAGAGCTACCATTATATATTTTAAGATAACCAGGGGTATAATTGAAGGGGTGGGTATAATATAACTTAGTAACTGATATTCTTACTTTCTCATCACACTTTTTGCTTCCT
This sequence comes from Leptonychotes weddellii, assembly GCF_054177405.1. NCBI lineage: Eukaryota > Metazoa > Chordata > Mammalia > Carnivora > Phocidae > Leptonychotes > Leptonychotes weddellii. The sequence continues at coordinate 92,807,593 of NC_138377.1, read as the reverse complement.
GACCTCCTGTTGTCAAAATTAACCATGTTTTAACAAATATGTTTTTTCTGAACTTTGTTTTTAATAAATACTTATTTTCACAACAGACTGTCCATTTGTGTGCTTCCTGAGATTATATCCTACTAGATATTTCTATTTTTTCCTTACAAATACAAATCAGTGCATTGATCTGATTTTATCAATTTCTAAACTAAGTTCTGATGATTGCAGATTATATTTTTTGCTTTGTCTTTTAGAGATGGATATTAAACAGAATAGTTACTGAATTGAGAGCCGAGTTTTTATCCTAAGTACTTCCTTAATAATTAGGCTTCGTATTAAGGAGTAGCTCAAACCAACTCTATTAAAGTCAAGTTTTGATGGATCTGAAACCTGATTTGCTATTTCTCACTGATGGAAAGAGAAACTTTATGGTGCTGTGTCCAGTGAGGTCTAAGTCTGATATGTAATTGTTTCTAAAAAGTTTGACCTAAAGAACCTACAGTCTTTCCAAATATACAACATGATGATGCCTCACTTTAATTAGGCAGAGATTCCATGTAATCTGTTTCCTTGTCAAAGCTTTTGTAAAATATAGATTGGCAATTTAACCTCTTCTAAACATAGGGAAGTACAGACTCCCTTTTTTCCCCTGAAAACTGGATCAAAAACTAAAATTTATACATTAGGGGCACCTGGGTGGCTCAGTCGTTAAGCGTCTGCGTTCGGCTCAGGTCATGGTCCCAGGGTCCTAGGATCGAGCCCCACATCAGGCTCCCTGCTCTGCGGGAAGCCTGCTTCTCCCTCTCCCACTCCCCCTGCTTGTGTTCCCTCTCTCGCTGTGTCTCTCTCTGTCAAATAAATAAAATCTTTAAAAAAAATTAAAATAAAATTTATACATTAAAAAGATAATTAAACTTAAGTTTCTAATTTTGTACCCTTCCTCACAAAATTAATCTAGATTTCCTCTTTGAATGGATTATTCAAATTATTAATACTAATATTAAATTCCTGACCAATGAATAAAACTACTTCTCTGCAATTTTTGAACATTGTGAGGATCATATGTATTTTATGTTTACCTAGTTTCACAAAGGAAGAGCAATACTATATTTTTATTTTTTTAAAGATTTTATTTATTTAATTGAGAGAGAGAGCACAAGCAGGGCAGGGGAAGAAGGAGAAGCAGGCTCCCCACTGAGCAGGGAGCCCCATGTGGGGCTCTATCCCAGGACCCTGGGATCATGACCTGAGCTGAAGGCAGATGGTAAACCCACTGAGCCATCCAGGCGCCCTGGAAGAGCAATACTATAGTGAAAGTTGTACAGTGTGCTCAAGGAGTTGCTTATGACAAATGCTTATCATTTTTTTAAAAAGTAGAAAATAAAACCTAAATTAACCGAAACTTTCCATATGTATATATACACTGCTTATAGTTTTCACCATACTTAGAATGTGTCATGGTAATTCACTTTCGGAAAAACTGAAGGTTTAGCTGGACCTTGATCCAACCAACATTGTATGATGGTTCTTTTTACCTTTGAGGATAGCATATGGAGGTGGGAGAGATCTTCACTGAATCAAAACTTCATTGAACAAGAAGTAATCTTGTCCAACTCAAGCCAATTATAGCTGTTCATTAGGTTAACTGTTTTATTAATTGGCAACTCTAATTGTGAGAAATGTTAGGAATTAAAATTTTGAATTTCTCTAACTCCCCTCCTCCTATACTTGGTTTTGTCTTTGAAATAACTCATAAAAGTTATTCCTTCCACATTACAACCTTCATATATTTCAAGATAGCTGTTACATCTTTAGGCTTCTCTTCCTAAGGCTAAACATTGTATTGTTTATGTCACATGTGTCCAAAGTGAGTTTCTCTAAGTCCCTCGTGTTAGGAGCTGTGGTTTTTTGTGTTGTATATTGCTTAGCCATGTAGGTGGCGAATTTGGCTACATGTCTTTTCTAACTGATCCCAAGTATTCACTAACTGTTAGACTCCAGTTTTGTTATCTTTAATATTTGGAGATGCCAATGGAACTCTAAGTATATTTGAATATTAATTACTTCAGGAATATTTAAATATTATTGAGTAACAGTATTGGGTATTATTATTTTTAAAAATTATTTACTTATTTTTTATTTTGTTTATTTTTATTTACTTATTTTTAAAGTGATCTCTACACCAATGTGGGGCTCCAACTCATGACCCCAAGATAAAGAGTTGCATGCTCTTATGACTGAGCCAGCCAGGTGCCCTGGGTTTTTAAAAATAAACGTTAGATACCCTAATTTTTTTAAAAAAGATTTTATTTATTTATTTGGCAGAGAGATAGACAGAGCCAGAGAGCACAAGCAGAGGGAATGGTGGAGGGAGAGGGAGAAGCAGGCTCTGCACTGAGCAGGGAGCCCGATGTGGGACTCATCCTAAGACCCTGGGATCACGACCTGAGCCGAAGGCAGACGCTTAACCATCTGAGCCACCCAGGCGCCCCTAGATACCCTAATTTTATTAAATGATTACAAGAGATGATTTTAAAAAGTGAAAAAAACTTTCAAGAGATTGGCTAAAAGACAGGAGGTCCCATATTCAACTACAGGATGAGGGGTACTGTACTGTCTTTGAAGGCTAATTGAGATCTAGCCAGGTTCTGAGAGCACTGTCTTAATTATGGTTCATATTAAGAATACAGATTCCTCTAGTACTACTCACAAAATCCTAAAAATGTATTTAAACCCACATAGCTAGTTTTAGATGTGGATTTTGCTGTACAATTTTAGAGGTCTACAAGCAATGAGTATACTGAAAATGATATAATTATAGGGCACCTGGGTGGCTCAATCAGTTAGGCATCTCTTGGTTTCACCTCAGGTCATGATCTTATGGGTTGTGGGATTCAACCCCATGTTGGACTCCCCATTGAGCAGGAGTCTGCTTGAAGATTCTCTCTCTCTGCTCCTCCCCCCAATCACTTGTGTTCTCTCGCTCCTATACTTGGAGAAAGAGAGAGAGCAAGCACAAGCAGGCAGAGGGCTAGAGGAAGAGGGAGAAACAGACTCACTCCTGAGCAGGGAGCCTGATGCGGGCTTGATCCCAGGACCCTGGAATCATGACCTGAGCATAAGGCAGACACTTAACTGACTGAGTCACACAGGCACCCCTCATAAATAAATAAATCTTTTTTTAAAAAAGAAAATGATAGAATTATATAAGTCATATGACAATTTAGTAAGCCAGTTATTCATACAACTATACAAAAGCAATTGAATAATTTAAAAAAAACTACAGGGAGAGAAGATTTAAATGAATGCTTTTATAACTCATATTTCCTCAGGCAACTGGAAAAATGAATGATGCATAGGAACCTGCATTTCTATATTGGCTACTACCATATTTAAACTTAAAAATTAATTTTGGGATGCCTGGGTGGCTCAGTCAGTTAAGCGTCTGCCTTCTGGCTCAGATCATGATCCTGGGTTCCTGGGATTGAGTCCTGCATCTGGCTCCTTGCTCAGTGGTAAACCTGCTTCTCCCTCCTGCTTGCTCTAGGTGCTCTGCCTGCCGCTTCCCCCCGCTTGTGCTCTCTCTCTCTCTGACAAATAAATAAAATCTTAAAAAAAATCTTAACAATTAATTTTACCCAATATTTATTTCTATAGAACACATTTACCATATCATGTTTTAAGATTTTTAGCGACATCTAAATCCACCATAGTTTTAGATAAGTAATTTCTCATTGAGCTCATAGTTTTTTCTAATTTAAAAATTTTTTATTCTGTTGACAATTGAAATATCCTCTATTTTGTCATAGTAACAGGTTTATCACTTGTGACCTATCGCCAGATGGGTTTTTGGTTTGTTTTTTTAAGTAATCTCTACACCCGACTTAGGGCTGGAACTTGCATGCTCTACTAACTGAGCCAGCCAGGCACCACTTTAAAAGAACTATTAATTGCTGGATGTATTCAGATTCCATTTGAATTTTTTTTTTGTATGTGCATACTCCCACAGGTATGTGTGTCCATGGCAAGAGTTGAAATGTTTTTTAGACTTGTTAAATTACTACTGACATTTGAATCTCAAGTGATTTCCTACAGGTTTTGCTGAACTGTCTAGGGAGAGTCAATTTAATGCTGTCTCATGTGTACAGGAAACCAACAGCCCTGGTCTTTCTTTTAAGTTACCAAAGCTCATTTCCTCTGTCCCAGATGAGGTGGAAAACAGTCCAATATTGGTGACTAAGAGGCTATCATGACCAATAAAATCAGAGTCAGCAATTACAAGTACATTCACTGCCATGGAATAGAGAACAGATTCAGCAGCTACTCAAGTTTTACTGCTTTTAAACATTTTCAAAATAAGAAAGTCCAGCCAAGATTTTTACTAATTTTTTTCTGAATGCCCAACTACATTTCTCTGAATGTTAAATGCCATAATGATAATGCATGGGTCATTTTTCTAAAGAGAGGATTAATTATATTGGGTTTTACCATAGCCAGTTTTCCCAATACTTTCAAAATTCAGATCACCCTGACAGAAGAGTAAATGAGGTCTCATAACATTTTTCTTGTCCACAGTGTAGGTATGAAAGTTTATTCTGAGTGGAGGATTAAACGTCGTCTTTCCCCAGCTTGATTACCGGCTTCCTTTGGCCTTTTTTCACTTTTAAGGACCAAATCCTTAAACTTTACTCGATTTACAGCCAATCCTTGTTTTTCCCTTCCATTTAAGCTAGGTTATTTCTAGATCGTACACAAATGTGTAATCCTCACAAAAGATAAGATAGATGAAGACAAAACTTTTCTCACCATTCGGTTTTAGAGGCTGTCACAGGAGAACGAAGTGCATGAAAAAGCTTTCGTAACATTGAAGATTTTTTTTTTTTTTTTTAAACCCGGTTGAAACATAACTGAAAATCCACAAGAGGGAGATGCTAAATCGCCAGAAAAAAACTCCTACGAGGGACCAGAGAGAGCCTTAGGAAGAGCCAATGGGTCCGCCTGGGACTCAGGGTGGGAGGGAGCAGGTGTACATAGCGGCTGGGACTACAGTTGAAGGGAAAAGCAAGCTGGGCTCCGTGTCTCTGGGAGCGAAGAGTGTGTCCCTTTTAAGACCACGGGGAAAAGGTAAGAGGGCGTTGCCAAAGAGGTAGCCGCTCCGAACTACCTCCTGCTAGTCCCAGAAGAAATGGGGGTGGTTGTCTTTGAAGGCACTTCCGCTTAGCAACCCCACGCGGTTGCTAGGGAGGGGCAGTAGTGGGGATGACCCGGAAGTGGTGGTGTCCATTTCTCACTGCCTGCTTTAAGTTTGTCCTATCGCGAGCGCCAGGGTGCTCTGCGTCGGGCCGAGGGTGGGGCCAGCACTAGTGGTTCCGGCTCGGTTCTTACAGCCCCTCGGCTCCTCGCTTTCCCCCTCCCCTCCCGTACCTCTCCTCCCGCCCGCTCCTGGGAAAGAGAAGCCACCACTGCGGGTGGGTAGAGAAGAGCTCGGCGACTCCGGGAGCGGACCGCACCCGCCCCATCTGAGCCTCGGAGCGCTGCCGGACCAGGTACTCACTCCGGCTTCGACGGGGTCCGGGAGGCTGGAACCTGAGGGTGTGTGTGTCTGTAGGGACTGGTGGGGGGCCCTTCTCCGGGTTGGGGAGGGGGCCGCGGAGATCCTGGGTGGGGCGCAGGCCGGCGTGTGTGTCTGTGGCGGGTTGCGGGGGTGGAATGGAGGGTTTGGGGGACACCACTGGCAGAGAGTTTCGGGTGGCTAGCTCGAGGTTGCGGAGGAGGCGCCCGCTCGGATGCAGAAGACTTCGGCCGGAGTGGACCGGGAGTTTGCCACCTGGAGGGATCGCTCTGAAAGGGGGAGCATCCTCCCGGGCCAGAAGGGGAGCATGGACCTTGTCCGAGTGATTGGGGCAATGCTTTTCTTCCCCTGCCTACCCTTCTGAGACAGAGCACGGCTTCCAGGGTTGTGGGGGTTGTGAGGCGGCTGGGCACCGCGGGGAGCCGCCCTTGGCGGAGCTAGGGCAGAAGAGTGGGTAAGGAGACCTCCCTCCACCCAACTTCCGTGTGCTTCCCCCACTTCTTCCTTTACTGCTCTCTCGCCCCAGAGTCCTACCGGAGCGGTACCCAAGTGGGCAAGCATCACAACGTAAAAAAGAGGGTGGAACTAGGTTCTTTGCTCTTAAACGATACTTCAGATGTTTGGAAAGTGCCAGAATGGCATATTCAACCAGGTCTCCCAGTTTGATGTTAAATCTGGTATAAATTGTCTTACAAAAGTGCAACACGGAAAAGCACCAAACTACAGGGTAGTCGGGCATAACCATGTTTGGTAGATATGCATGTTGATAAAAAATAGACTGGGGGAACTATATCGATATAGAGGTCTAGGCGAGACATGTTGAGACAAGCTCCTTTTCCAGTCTCTTTCTTACCTGTCAGTAAGCTGTCCTAGTTTAAATGCAGCAGAAAGATCCTCTTCATTTATATTTTAATTAGCGACTGAAGTATGCGAACGTTCAGAGAGACAAGATCCTCAGCTTTTGAGCCTGTCTCTTAATCTTTTAAGGAGATAATTGTGTTCAAGTGGAAGTATTGGCTTTGAGGTGGATAAATCTGGGATTGAACTCAGACTATGCCACTGGCTAGTTGTTGACCTTGGGCAAGTCATGGGACCTACTGAGATTTAATTTCTTCATAAGTAAATGAGTTAAAATGTTTACTAGTATTGTAAGGGTGTGTGTTTGAGTATTATATTTAAATAACAGTCCACTTCAGGGGCGCCTGGGTGGCTCAGTGGGTTAAGCCTCGGACTCTTGATCTCAGCTCAGGTCTTGATCTCAGGATCCTGAGTTCAAGCCCAGAGTTGGTCTCCACGCCCACGAGAAGTCTACTTAAAAAAAAAAAAAGAAAAAATAAATAACAGTGCACTTTAAATGGAAGCACCTTCCTTTTTTTTTTGAGATTTTATTTATTTATTTGACAGAGAGAGAGACAGCGAGAGAGGGAACACAAGTAGGGGGAGAGGGAGAAACAGGCTTCCCGCTGGGCAGGGAGCCCGATGTGGGGCTCGATCCCACGACCCTGGGATCATGACCTGAGGGGAAGGCAGATAAACTTAACGACTGAGCCACCCAGGTGCCTTCCCTTTTTTTTTTTAAGATTTTTATTTATTTATTTGACAGAGAGAGACACAGCGAGAGAGGGAACACAAGCAGGGGGAGTGGGAGAGGGGGAAGCAGGCTTCCCTCCAGGCAGGGAGCCCGATGTGGGGCTCAATCCCAGGACCCCGGGATCATGACCCGAGCCGAAGGCAGACACCTAACGACTGAGCCACCCAGGCGCCCCCCCTTTTTTTTTTTTAAGTCAGTCTGCAATCCTTTTTCACAACCTCACTTTTTGTTGTTTTTTTTTTAAGATTTTATCTATTTGTCAGAGCGCATAAGCAGGGGGAACAGCAGGCAGAGGGAGAAGCAGACTCCCGCTGAGCAAGGAGTCCCATGCGGGACCCATCCCAGGACCTGGGGATTATTACCTAAGCTGAAGGCAGACGCTTAACCGACTGAGCCACCCAGGTGTCCCTAAATGGAAGCACCTTCTAATTGAAAGACTGATTGTTATTAATCTCAGACAGTCAAGATAGCCCAGGATGGGAAGGGAACTGGGTAATATTGCAAAGACATATGTATACAACAGGACTTTCAGTGGCTTCTAGAAATTTATCATAAGTAGCATGAAATTCAGTTATTAGTAGGTTCTTTAAACTCTACAAAATAGAGAACAGTATGTGCATTTATTGAAGTGACAGTTGTTTCAAAAGGTTTTTCTCGGATTTGTAGTGTGTATAGTGTAGAATTAAAAAAAAAATTTAGGGGCGCCTGGGTGGCTCAGTCGTTAAGCGTCTGCCTTCAGCTCAGGTCATGATCCCAGGGTCATGGGATTGAGCCCCCGCATCAGGCATCGGGCATCGGGCATCGGTCTCCCTGCTCGGCGGGAGGCCTGCGTCTCCCTTTCCCACTCCCCCTGCTTGTGTTCCCTCTCTTGTTATGTCTCTCCCTGTCAAATAAGTAAATAAAATCTTAAAAAAAAATTTTTTTTTGAATAGTGATGTGTATAAATTTTCTTTTAAGTTTTTAATTCCAGTTAACAGTGTTATATTAGTTTCAGGTGTACAATATAGTAATTCATCACTTCCATACATATAACGTATATAAAGTTTAATTAACTTCACATGTCTCTGAAGAGAATTAAAATTGGGGCATAAAATAGAAAGTAGTTGTAATTTTAAGATTAACATCAACATCAGTAGCATGACTCATCTTAATTGGACTTTAGCAATACTTATAGAATTCTTATGTATAATATTCTGTAAAACAAATGAAAATAGAATGAATTTCTGCTTTTAATCATTCATGATGAGAATATAGAACTAAATCTAAGAATAGTAAGTCTTTACATTCATTTTATAGATTTAAAATGATACAGTTATATGTAATCTCTTATGTCAGATTATCAACTAATACAGTTTGGTTTTTGATGTAACTGGTAGTTAATAATTAATTTTTTTTTAAGATTTTATTTATTTATTTGACAGAGAGAGAGAGACAGTGAGAGAGGGAACACAAGCAGGGGGGTGGGAGAGGGAGAAGCAGGCTTCCCGCTGAGCGGGGAGCCTGATGCAGGGCTCGATCCCAGGACCCTGGGATCGTGACCTGAGCCGAAGGCAGATGCTTAATGACTGAGCCACCCAGGTGCCCCAATAATTTTTAATTTTTAAATGTACTTTATACTCAGAGAATGTAAGATAACTTTCTTTAATAAGATTCTTTTCTGTGGAAAGTGGATATAAAGTTTGTAATTGAGTATCACTTTTTAGAGAGGTTTATAGCTTTTGCATATTTTGAGAGAAATTGTCAAATATATTTCTTTCCCATATTTCTATCTTTTACACAGTTGAACTTTTTTTTTTTAATAAAACTATCCAACTACATTGCATGCTCTTTGAGGTAGAGATACTATGTTAAATTTTATCCACCACTGCAGCTACTTGAAACAGGCACCAAATAAATGTTGGTTGAATTGATAAATGGATATATTTTAAATTATTAAGGTATACTGTTTTTTTAAAGAGTTGAAATTATGTTTTTGCTGCACTTACAGATTTTTTTGTAAGATTATTCAACTTTCTAAATGGCTTTTCTGAGTGTATAAAGTCTTTTTTTCTTTTTTTTGGTATTAAGTCTTTAGTGTATAGGTAAGCTTTTAGCTGTGTTTCATTGGATCATCATTTGTATCGTCTTTTGAACCTTAAAATTGAGGCTGTATTTTGCTTTAGTAAAGCCATCAGAAGCTCCCATCCCCCCCCATATTCTGATAAAACTTTAATTTATTACTAAATTAAATTTACTTTGGGATATGAGATAGGATAGTAGCTGTTAGAGGAAAAATATCTACTTAAGTAGTAGGCAATATTAGAGACCGTTAGGACACTTTTCTCATTGACCTTTTCCCCTTAAAGTATGTGACCATTCCAAGGATCTTTGCAGTTGTCAGTTTTGGAATTTGCTTGTCAGGAAACCTAAAAATGACTAAACATTTCTTTAATATTGCATCTCTTGGATGATTTCAAAAAGTTTTAGGAAAGATTGGGAAGTTTTATATATACCATATACTAGAAACATATGAGGAACAAAGTACAGTTAATTTTACTGGTGCTACCAAATTGGTAGTGAAACAGTTACTGTGGAAATGTTTAAAAAATGCCAAGCAGTGCTTTACTCAAACCAAATGATTAGTCTTCCAGAGCTTGTTCCTTTTTTAAAAGTATATTATTTTCTGGAGATACTATTTGGTCTCTACTAAAGATAAATAATCACTTACAAAGGAAAAAAAGGCTGATATCACAGAAAGATTTTAATATCACCAATTGTGGTAGAAATTGCTTTTCAATGGTTTTAGATAAATGGAAGTAGATTTTCATGAAAGAACTTTAGAATTTGTGGCATGATAGTTTTTCTCTTTTTAACATCTAAGTTATCTCTACTCATTTCTGCCTAATATAGAAACTTTGAGAAGCTAGGAGGGGAAAAAAATGAAATTACTTCAGAATTACCATTTTAAGTTTTGTGGATTACTTACTTGGAGAGCTAAATTGGATTTTGATATTATTGGGATTGTGTTCAAGATGGACTCAGAAAAAAAATCAGATGCCATCTGTTTCAGATTCCTTATTCCCTCACCCCTTCATGTTTTATGGCTTTGAATTCATCAGATTATTTTTCAAAAATGAAAGTCCTCAGTAGATTTATATATATATATATTTTTTAAAGATTTTATTTATTTATTTGAGAGAGAGAGAATGAGAGACAGAGAGCATGAGAGGGAGGAGGGTCAAAGGGAGAAGCAGACCCCCTGCCAAGCAGGGAGCCCGATGCGGGACTCGATCCTGGGACTCCAGGACCATGACCTGAGCCGAAGGCAGTCGCTTAACCAACTGAGCACCCAGGCGCCCATCAGTAGATTTATATTATGTAATTTCAGCTATATCAGTGAACATATAATAAAAGAACTTGAATTTTTACATTGAGTTACACAAAAGGATCACAGACAATGGTTAAAAGTAATTAAGTTATTTTATTTTATTTTATTTATTTTTTAAAGATTTTATTTATTTATTTATTTGAGAGAGAGAGAATGAGAGCGAGCACATGAGAGGGGGGAGGGTCAGAGGGAGAAGCAGACTCCCTGCTGAGCAGGGAGCCCGATGCGGGACTCGATCCAGGGACTCCAGGATCATGACCTGAGCCGAAGGCGTCGCTTAACCAACTGAGCCACCCAGGCGCCCAAAAGTAATTAAGTTATTTTAAACTATCTGAACATTATTAGGTAGCTTCATACATCTTTGTCATCACTGACCATTTTTGTCAACACTTGTTGCTGGAAGTTGCTTAAAAATTGATTATGAAGATACAGAATAAATATTTTTTTCTCCTTCATGTTAACAACTAGAAGAGAAGCTTCTGCTGAGGATTTTTTTATTTAGTGATAAGTCCACTTAAATTTAATCTTTCAGTAGGGAGTTTTGCCTTACCATATGCCAGTTGCTATTACTTTCATCTAAATGGTATCATACAGTTTATAGGCCACATACTTGCCATTTTTCAGTTCAGATCTTAATAAATCCTAAGAATAGGCTTTTGGGTTTACTGAGCTGGAAAAGACTATTACTTGTTCAGGTTACAGTAGTTGGCACCTGGCATGGACCAGAAACACCCAGGCATCTTTGAGAAACTGTAAAGTAGTACTAGTGTGGTCTCTCAGAAATGGACTGGAGAGAGCAATCTGGATAGAAGAGAGCCATGCTTTGTCTGCAGCAGAAATGTTGTGGTGATGTAGGAAGACTGATGTGCTGCCCCTATACTGCTCTAGTCTTTTCCTCACCAGAAGCTCCAAGTGGGCAGTGTGGTTTTGGCAAGGGTTGGGGTGTCAGGGATAGGAATTGTTCTTCAATAATCACTCACCCATCACAATGGAGACATAGACATACTGGGGAAAGGTTTTGCCTTGGCCAGAGAAGCTAAGTGAACAGGTAACTATTGCCTTTGCCATCAAAGACGACTTGGTGCAATACCCCTGGGTGCTGGGTAAGCCTGTCAAAATGCTACAGTTTCTTCATTAAAATGACATATAAATTTTCCAAGGAACAGTATAGCATTGGACCCACACCGATTTCTGTAGCTTACATTTTCTAACCTAGAAAAGGGGTGTTGAGGACTTACGGGCCTCTGAATGAAAGTACTATACGTTTATGTTTCTCTTGATAGGTTTATAAATACATTTTGTCTGCTGGCATTAATGAGTGGTGTGAAAATGTTTTAAGTTTTTGGTGTGTGTGTGTGTGTGTAGTGTCCATGGTAATCACCGGTGTGTGTGTGTGTGTGTGTGTGTGTGTGTGTGTGTGTAGTGTCCATGGTAATCACCGGATCTCATTTTAGTTCTTCAGGCTAAATTGCTAACCATAGCTATGGTCAAGCAGCTTCTTAGCTGAATTATTTTCTCTATTTCCTAGAGGTCACTCTTCATGTAGGTGCTAATGAGCAGGGATATGACCAATGCCAGGAAAAAGGCAAGGGGATTAAAGCTAATTTTTTTTTTATTTAAATTGATTTAAATTTGATTTTATTTAAAGTTAGTTTCTTTCACTGTTCTCGAATTTCTGTAGCCTAAAGTAGCAGTATCTCCTATTCGTAGATACCCAGTTGTTTTTTAAATTAAGGCTTTATTCTTTTAACAGTTTTATTTATTTATTTATTTTTATTATTATGTTAATGACCATACATTACATCATTAGTTTTTGATGTAGTGTTCCATGACTCATTGTTTGCATATAACACCCAGTGCTCCATGCAGAACATGCCCTCTTTAATACCCATCACCAGGCTAACCCATCCTCCCACCCCTCTCCCCTCTAGAACCCTCAGTTTGTTTTTCAGAGTCCATAGTCTCTCATGGTTCGTCTAACAGTTTTAGATTTACAGAATAATTGAGCAGATAGAATTCCATATCTCCATATCCACAAAACTACACCCCCTCCATTTCCCCTATTACTAACATCTTGTGTTAGTGTGATGCATTAGTTACAATTAATGTACCAATATTGATACATTATTATTAACTGTAGTGCATGGTTTTCATTAAGGTTTACTCTTTGTCTTGTATGTATTTAAGGTTTCTCCCTGTGTTTTTGTGGCTTGATAGCTCCTTTAGGTAGATGCCTAGGAGCGTGATTGTTGGATTGTATGGTAAACATATGTTTAATTTTATAGGAAACTGCCAAACTCTCTTCCAAAGCGGTTATATCATTTTGCATTCTCATCAGCAATGAATGAGTATTCCTGTTGCTCTACATCCTTGCCAGAATTTGGTATGGTCAGTTTTTTATACTGTAGCCATTCTAATAGGTGTTTTAATTTGCAGTTCCCTAACGACATAAAATATTGAGCACCTTTTCATATGCTTATTGGCCATCTATATATCTTCTTTGGAGAGGTGTCTGTTCACATCTTCCACCCATTTTATTAAATTGGGTTGTTTGCTTTCTTATTGTTGAGTTTTAAGTGTTCTTTGTATAATTTGTATATGTATTTTTATCAGATACGGTTTTTTGCAAATATTTTTACAGATACAGGTTTTTGCAAATAATTTTTTCCCAATCTGTGGTTTGTCTCTTTATTCTCTTAACTGTCTTTCATAGTACGAAAGTTTTAAATTCTAATGAAGTCCACCTTACCAAGTTTTTCTTTCATTGAGTTTGCTTTTGGTATTGCATCTAAAAACTCATTGCCAAACTCAAGGTCATATAGATTTTGTCCCATGTTATCTTCAAGAATTTTTATATTTTTACATTTTACATTGAGTTCTAAGATCCATTTTATTTATTTTTAATGATACTTTTTTTTAAAGATTTTATTTATTTATTTGAGAGAGAGAAAGAGAGAGAGAGAAACAGCGTGAGAGGGCAGAGGCTCAGAGGGAGAAGCAGGCTCCCCACAGAGCCGGGAGCCCGACGTGGGACTCAGTCCCAGGACTCCGGGATCATGACCCGAGCCTAAGGCAGTCGCTTAACCAACTGAGCCACCCAGGTGCCCCTAAGATCCATTTTTTTTAAAACATCCATTTTGAGCCAATTTTTGTGAAAGGTTTAAGGACTGTGTGTCTATTCATATTTTTGTACAAAGATGTCCAATTGTTTTATAAAAGTGTTTTCTATTCAAAAAATGTTAATGTGATATTTTTTTAAAAGACTTTTTAATTTTTTTTATTTTATTTTTAAGTAATCTCTGTACCCAGCATGGGTCTCCCAACTTACAACCCCGAGATCAAGAGTCGCATGCTCTCCTGACAGAGCCAGCCAGGTGCCCCCTAAAAGGACTTTATTTATTTATTTATTTTTTAAGGATTTATGTATTTATTTGAGAGAGTGAGAGCACACACACGTGTGAGCCAGGCTAGGGGCAGAGGGAGAGAGAGAATCCTCAAGCAGACTCCCTGCTGAGCACAAAGGCCCACTCGGGGCTCCATCCCATGACCCTGAGATCGTGACCTGAGCCAAAACCAAGAGTCTGATGCTTAACTGACTGAGCCACCCAGGTGCCCCCAAAGACTATTTTTTAAGGGCAGTTTTAGATTCACAACAAAATTGAAAGGAAGAAAACAGATTTCCCATAAACCTTCTGCACTATACAGGCATAGTCTCCCTCATCATCTCCACCAGAGTGGTGCATTTGTTACAGTTGGTGAACAGTTTGACACATTTGATGAACTCTATTGACACATCATAATCACCTGAAGTCCATAGTAGCTTTGGGTTCATTCTTTGTTTTGTACATTCTGTGGGTTTGTAAAAGTGTATAATACACATCATTATAATATACAGAGTATTTTCATTATCCTAGAAATTCTCTGTGCTCTGCCGGTTAAACCTTTCCTCTCACCCCAACCCCTGGGCGAGATAAATATATATATATTTAGAAATGAAAATGAATAAAATAATTCTTGGGGGTGGTTTTGAAAAGAGATTTTCCTAACATTCTCAGATGTAATTGGAAGCATTGTTCAGAGTCTGAATTTCCCTTTCAAAAAGATTATATTAGGTCATTAGGTGTTGATTGATAGGTGCTTATTCTTTGAGGTATGTAATTGGACATTAAGTGTGAGCTAAATGTGGTACTGGCCATATGACAGTTGCATGTGGTAACAGGGCTTGAGGGAGATCTAAATTCAGAATATTTGAACTATCACTAAAGTTAAAGTCCTTTGCCACTTGCCTTTTATTGTTGTGCAGGCTATAATGTAGATTTCTTGGCCATCCTCTTCTGGCTTTTTCTTCTTCCTATTACACTTGTTGAAGACTATCCAGGAGCTTGAGCTGGCAAAGATTGACTAGAAGAGAAATCATGGATACTGCTGTATAGTTGCCTGATTATTTCCAATTTGGACTCAGAGGGAGTATCTGTTCTAAACATAATAAAATGCTATCATGAGACATTATTTCTTTTTTTTTTTAAAGATTTTATTTTTATTTATTTGACAGAGACACAGCAAGAGAGGGAACACAAGCAGGGGGAGTGGGAGAGGGAGAAGCAGGCTTCTTGCAGAGCAGGGAGCCTGATGTGGGGCTCGATCCCAGAACCCTGGGATCATAACCTGAGCCAAAGGCAGACACCCAACAACTTAGCCACCCAGGCGCCCCGAGACACGATTTCTTATATAGCCTAAATAGTAATTGTTACCTAGAATTCACTTTCAGTTGGCTTTATTAACTGTCCTTTCCTGGACTTCTAGAACACCTTCCATTTTCCAGAACATCTTAACCTTAATTGGTATTTTGGCCTCCAAATATTCTGGTCATCTAAGGTATGATGCAAAAACTGTTTAATAACTCCATGTTTGGTGTGTTTTATTTGCTTTTTCACCTAGTTAATTAACAATAGACACAAGGAACGATCTGTTTGTATGAAAGCACTTAGTTTTTCCAGAGATAGATGCTCTCCAAATCAATCAATGTGAAAGCTCACTAAGTTTTTAATGGGATCCATCTGGTTAATGCTTGCGTTTCTTGAGTTTCATAGATTGTGGAATCATAAAGCTAAAAGAAAACGCAGAGATGGTCTAGGTAGACCCTTTTATTTTTTTTTATTTTTTTAAGATTTTATTTATTTATTTGACAGAGAGAGAGATAGCGACAGTAGGAACACAAGCAGGGGGAGTGGGAGAGGGAGAAGCAGGCTTCCCGCTGAGCAGGGAGCCCGATGCGGGGCTCGATCCCAGGATCCTGGGATCATGACCTGAGCCAAAGGCAGACGCTTAACGACTGAGCCACTCAGGCGCCCCTAGACCCTTTTATTTTACAGCTGAAATTACTGAAGTGTAGAGAGACTAAGTGATGCACTCAAGATGGAATAGCTAATGAGTGAGACTGGAACCCAGATCTCCTGACTCCCAGCCCAGTCCTGTTTCTCTTATAATACAAGAATTCATTCATTTTAGCTTATGAAGAAATTATGATTTTGTAAGAAGTACATTTTCCAGAAAATTTAAGTGGACTATTAAACTACAGTATAGAATTCAAGTTTTTGGTTGAATTCCTAATTTCTGAAATGTCGAGTGAGTTAGTGTATATTTCTTAAAGTGCCAGGTGTCACTAGGTCTTCAGTTAGGAGCAAATTTGTCATTTTTCACATTCTAGATAGAAATTGGCCAATTAGGGTGCCTGGGTGGCTCAGTTGGTTAAGCCACTGCCTTCGGCTCAGGTCACGATCCTGGAGTCCCGGGATCGAGTCCTGCATCGGACTCCCTCTGACCCTCCCCCTTCTCATGCTCTCTCTTTCTCTCTCATTCTCTCTCTCAAATAAATAAAATCTTTAAAAAAAAAAAAAAAGAAATTGGCCAATTAAAAATTAATGATGTTATAGCCTATATTTATAAGCACACATTTGGCTGCATTAAAATGAATCTTAATGTATTTTTTTTGCACAGTTGAAATAATCTGTTAATATTTAATGTCACAAAGCAACAGTGGAATTCTGCTTTATGTGGTGGTGTATTTATAAAACTAGAGTGGAGTGTTATGTAAAACTAAAAGTACGGATTAATTTAATATGCATCTGGTGAATTCAGGGCTTGAAGGATGCACATCTGTTGAGAAAACAAATCATAGAACTATTCAGAGCTTCAGCATCTTTAAATATGTGTGCTTTGATTCTCTTTAACTGTTTTGAAACAGTCTTTAATGGATTTAGACAAGGCTATTTTCTCTAAGGAAGCAACTGTGAAGCCATTTATGATGCTGTTAATCATTTTATTATTCTCCACAGCATTTTGATACATTAGTATTTTTCTTTTCAGTTTAGTTATTGGGGAAGGAAGGAGTTAAATGATCACCATAACAAAATAAGCTTGTTGCAGAACTGTATTTTTTTAAAAAAAGAGGGACCATAGTTTCCTGGTTTAGATAAATTAGAAATACTTTAAAGTTCTGACTTCTAATTTGAATCCACAATCAATGAAGAAATAACCACAGAGTTCCTACTGTGTATTCATCATACTAGTGCTTTAGGAAAATAGAAATTGAAGATAAGATTATTTACCAAGTTGGAGAAACAAGACTTAAAATGATAGGTTGAAAGTAATACAATCCAATAAGTAAATGAGTGCAAACTTGATGATATAATCTGGGAATTAGGAATTTGGAGGGGAGAACATTCAGTTCATAATCCTGATGGGAAGGAGATTGAAGGTAGAGTAGTGGATCTCAGCTCTGGCAGCTCTTTAGAATCATTTGGGGGAAGCTTTTCCCAGGATCAGTTGAATCAGAATATTCCACAGTTTGTGAAAAAGCTTTTCCATGTGATTGTAATGGGCAGGCAGTGCTGGGAACCACAGACTTACGTATGATTTGAGTAAGCAAGAAAGTGTTTTCAGGCCCAAAGCTAAGCAGTGAGGGAGAATTGAAAAGACTAATCCAATCAAAGCTGTGTGAGCCAGTTAGAGAGTAGGGAAAAATAAGCTTAAGGAGGCAGAATGAGATCATATATGAGTCGTACTTCTCAAAGTGTGGTTCCTAAACCAGCAGCATTAGCATCACCTGGAAATTTATTATAAATGCAAATTTTGAGGCCTGCTCTAGACTGAATTGGAAACTGTAGGGGTGGGGTCCACCAATCTGTTTAACAAACACTCCAGATGATTCTGATGTATGCTGAAGTTTGAGAAACAGCTGTTAATAGAGGATAATGAATGTCATGCAGAGGAAGTTAGATTTGATGTTGGCAATAAGTAGACCCATAAAGGTTTTTTAAGCTGGGGAGTAACAGCATGCATTTGTATGTCTGAAGGTAAATCTGATGGTGATGTGGAGAGTCCTTTGGACTACTAAAAGATGGGAATGAAAGAAGCCAGTTGAGGCACAGACATAATCTAATGGATATAATCAAGCACCCATGAGGGCCTGTTCTAGGGAATTATTAGTGAAAACACAGAATAGTAATAATAGTGATGGTAGTTTGAGTGTTTATGAAATGGGCAGTAGCTAAATGCTTTGGACACATTATCTCACTTTTTTCTCACAACAAGTCCCTGAGGTGTGGCCATTATTACAATTTTACAGATTGAGCAATGAGGCAGAGAAAGGAAGCTACTTCTGAAGTTCACATTGCTGGTAAGTGGTAGACACAGGATGTCAAGTTCAAGTATCTCTACCTCTAAAGCCTCTTTTAAAGAAACAGCTAGCAATATCTGGAGACCAAGAAATAAAGAAGACTGACTCAGAAAAGTTTTAATCCTAGGTAACAGATAGCAAGGGGAAGTCACTGTCAGAAGGGAAATAGTGCTTATGGTGACTAACAGGGCAAATCAGACCATTTGAAACTGTTTTGTAAAAGTGATTGTGAGAAATAACCAATGGAAATCTTTGTTTTAAAGATTTTATTTATTTATTTGACAGAGAGAGACATAGTGAGAGAGGGAACACAAGCAGGGGGAGTGGGAGAGGGAAAAGCAGTTTTCCCCACAAGCAGGGAGCCTGAGGAGCAGGGACCCCGATATGGGGCTCTATCCCAGGACCCTGGGATCATGATCTGAGCTGAAGGCAGGCGCTTAACGACTGAGCCACCCAGGCGCCCCCCAGTGGAAATCTTTGTATTGTGCTATTGTGCTTTTTAGGTATAACATTTGAAGTAACTTGTGATAGCTGAGTTTTCAGGTTTTATTTGACCTTTTTGCTCATGGTGACTAAATCAGAAGAGCCACCTCATCCAGCTTTTAAAAATATCTTTTTTTTTTTCAGGTGGAACACTTTAATCTTACAGATTTTGATTTTAAAACATTATTTCCTAATTTCCAGGAGAATGATAGTATGTTGGTAGTAAAAATGAACAAATTCAGAAGTAACCTTGAAACCAATTCGATAGCAAGCTGTTGTTTCTCCCTACTTCTCCCATGCCAGCACAACCAGGTCATGAGTAGTTATTGACTCTCAAAATAAATGTTGAGCTTAGTGTTCTTACCTGGCACCCTCTTTGCCCAGTTGATCATGTGAACCAGCTCCCTGTCAGCAAGGTTGGTCAGCAAGCCCATCATCGAAGCCTCACTGAAGGGTCTGGAAGGATCGTAGTCGGAATAGATTATGGGGGGCTCAGCCTTCAGCAAGGCACTAACCATCTGATCAGCTGTAAGGGACAAGGCTGGGCTGTTCTTCTTAGTATGCTTAATCAAGATCGGGCTTGGCCAAAGGCTGGAAGCCCTCATATCTCTGGAGGACCCCACTTCATTCCTGCCCTCCCCATCATCTCTCTGGCGCTTGTGTTTCAACATTCTCCCTCCTTTTCGGTCTTTCCGTATCCCGCCTTTCATCATGCCTACTTCATAGCACTTGCGGAGCCGACAGGCCTGACAGCTTTTCCTCCTGTTCTTGTCAATCGAGCACTGGTTGGTAGCTGGACACATGTAGTCATTATGTCCTTGAATACTTCTCTTGAAGAAGGCCTTACAGCTCTCACAGGACCAGACGCCATAATGGTAGCCTGAGGCATAGTCATTGCACACTGCACAGTAGCGGGTCTCCTTGGCAGACTCCACAGCCATGCTTCCCTTGTCACTGGTACTGGCCAATCTCTCTCTGCCACCCTGGCGCCGATTGTCTGAGTTTGGCCTGTAGAAAGCGGGAGGGCCGGCCTCGCGCACCGCATAGCCGCTCGGTTCGTTCTCCAGGTAATAGGGCACCTGCTGGCCGTGGGGGTGCAGGAAGGGTGAGAGCTGAGGCGGCGGGTGCAGCAGCACCTGCGGCCTCGGAGACACGCTGTTGAGCGGCGGGAAGTCCCCCAAGCCGTTGGCGCCAAACGCCGCCGCCTCGGACCCGGGGCCGTAGGCGACGCCGGACTGGCCGTAGACGGGCGCGGAGGCTGCGGGAGCGGCGTTGAAGTACGCGCCACCCTCGGGATGGTTGTACACGGCGGGCTTGCTGCTGTCCACGTATACCTCGCCCAGGGGCCGCTCCAGGGGGATCTTGAGCTGCGGGCGGTTCAGGGTCTCCAGCTCGGTCCCTTGGATTTGATGCAGCAGGGCCATTCCGGACGCTTTGGTGTGGAGGGTTATGGTCATGGTCAGTGGCCGCGGGCAAGGCGCGCACTGTCTCGCCGTGCGGCAAGAGGGCTCAGCCGCCAACCGGCCACCTAAAATATCTTTTAGATTTTAGAGTAAATAAGTCCATGAATAAATTATGCTTGAGAAGCTTTGTGTAATACTTCTTTTCTCTCTCTAAAGAAATACTGTGATTTAGAAAAATGTCAGGAGCATCTTTTCTTTTTTAAAGATTTTATTTATTTATTTGAGAGAGTGAGAGAGCACAGGCAGGGGAGGGGCAGAGAGAGAAGGAGAAGCAAACTCCCCACTGAGCAGGGAGCCCGATGCAGGGCTTGATACCAGGACCCTGAGGTCATGACCTGAGCCAAAGGCAGCTGCTTAACGGACTGAGCCACCCAGGCGCCCCTGTTAGGAGCATCTTAATCTTAAATGGTGTGGGCTTGGGCGCCTGGGTGGCTCAGTTGGTTAAGCGACTGCCTTCGGCTCAGGTCATGATCCTGGAGTCCCGGGATCGAGTCCCGCATCGGGCTCCCTGCTCAGCAGGGAGTCTGTTTCTCCCTCTGATCCTCCCCCCTCTCGTGCTCTCTTTCTCATTCTCTCTCTCAAATAAATAAATAAAATCTTAAAAAAAAAAAATGGTGTGGGCTTTTTTTTTTTTTTTTTTAATTTAAATTCAAGTTGGTTAACATACCGTGTAGTATTGGTTTCAGGATAAATTCAAGTTGGTTAACATACCGTGTAGTATTGGTTTCAGGAGTAGAGTTTAGTGATTCATAACATATGTGTAACACACAGTGCTCATCCCAACAAGTGCCCTCCTTAATACCCATTACCCATTTAGCCCATCCCCCACCCACCTGCTCTCCAGCAACCCTCAGTTTCTTCTCTTAACTATGGAGTCTCTTATGGTTTGCCTCCCTTTCTGTTTGTATCTTCTTTTTCCTTCCCTTCCCCTGTGTTCATTTGTTTTGTTTCTTAAATTCCACATACGAGTGAAATCATGATATTTGTTGTTCTCTGACCTATTTCGCTTAACATAATACACTCTAGTTCCACCCACATTGTTGCAGATGGCAAGATTTCGTTCTTTTTGATGGCTGAGTAATATTCCATTCTATATGTATACTACATCTTCTTTATCCATTCATCTGTCAGTGGACATTTGGGCTCTCTCCATAATTTGGCTATTGTTGATAGTGCTGTTAGAAACTTTGGAGTGCATGTGACCTTCAAATCAGCACTTAATCTTAAAAAGGTTTAAGAAAAATTTCAGTGTTGGGGTCATTGGCTGGCTCAGAAGAGCATGGGACTCTTGATCTTGGGATCATGAGTTTGAGCCCCACATTGGGTGTAGAGATTACTAAAAAAAAAATAAACTAAAAAAAAAAAAGAAATATTTCAGTGTTATTTTGTTTTAGTTGGGAGGCAGTAAGTAGTAAAATAACTTGACATGTTTGGGTAATTGTTTTCATAAGACGTTATCATTTCTAGTACCCTCTTATTTTACTTATTGAGGTAAAATTCAGATGACATAAAATTAAGTATTTTGAAGTGTATAATTTGTGGCATTTGGTACATTCATGGTATTTTGCATGTATAACCTTTATCTAGTTCCAAACGTTTTCATCATCCCCAGAGGAAAAACCCAAAACCTACTAAGCAGTTCCTTCTTGTTCCTCTTTCTCCACAGCCCCTGGAGAACACTAATCTGCTTTCTATCTCTCTAATTTATCTTTTCTGGATATGTCATATAAATGAAATTATATAACATATGATATTTTGTGTCTGCTTTTTTCACTTAGCATAATGTTTTCTAGGTCCATTCATGTTGTAGTATGTATCATTACTTCATTTTTTTTAAGGCTGAAAAATATTCTACTGTGTAGATATACCACATTTCCATTTGTCAATTCATAGGCATTATTGGTTGTTTCCATCTTTTGATTATTGTAAATAGTGCTTCTATGAACCTTCATATACAAGTTTTTGTTCGAATATAGGTTTTTAGTTTTTTTGGGTATGTAACTAGGAATGGAATTGCTGGGTCATGTGGTAATTTTACATTTAACTTTTTTTTTTTTAAAGATTTTTTATTTTTTGACAGAGAGAGACACAGCGAGAGAGGGAACACAAGCAGGGGGAGTGGGAGAGGGAGAAGCAGGCTGCCTGCGAAGCAGGGAGCCCGATTCGGGGCTCGATCCCAGGACTCTGGGATCATGACCTGAGCCGAAGGCAGACGCTTAATGACTGAGCCACCCAGGAGCCCACATTTAACTTTTTTTCTTTTTTAAGTTTATTTTTAATTTATTTTTGTAATCTCTATACCCAGCATGAGACTTGAGCTCATGACCTTGAGATCAAGAGTTGCATGCTCTACGGGCCAACCAGGCCCCCTATATTTTACTTTTTGAGTAAAATGCACCTTTTTTTTTTAAAGATTTTATTTTATTTATTTAGAGAGAGCTCTTGTGCACGGGTGCATGAGGGTCAGAGGGAAGGAGAGAGAGAATCTGAATCAGACTCACTGCTGAGTGTGGAGCCCAAGGCAGGTCTTGATTCCACAACCCTGAGACCATGACCCAAGCTGAAATCAAAAGAGTTGGACACCCAACTGACTGAGCCACCCAGGCACCTTGGCTGCACCATTTTAGATTCTCACCAGCAATGTTCAAGGGTTTTAATTTTTCTACATTCTCACCAATATCTGTTATTTTATACCTGTTTTGTTTGTTCATTACAGCCACCCTAGTGGGTGTAAGGGGCATCCTGTATTTTGATTTGCATTTCCTTAATGACTAATGATGTTGAGCATCTTTTCTTGTGCTTTATTGGCCATTTGCATGTCTTTTTTTGGTGAAATGTCTATTCAAGTTCTTTACCCATTTTTCTTTTAATTTGATAGAAAGTTTTCAATATATTTGTTTATAATTGGTCAGATTTCACATTTTAAGTATATGTTCACTAAATGTAGCTCACCTCAAGCTGCCCTATTTCCAAGTGATTACTGCACAGATTAACATGGTTCCTTTTCTTCCTTTACTTTTTTTTTTTTAATTTAAATTCAATTTAGTTAACATATAGTGCAGTATTGGTTTTAGGAGTAGAATTTAGTGATTCATCACTTACATATAACACCTAGTGCTCGTCTCGAAAAGTGCCCTCCTTAATGCCCATCCCCCATTTAGCCCATCCTCCACCCACCTCCCCTCCAGCAACCCAGTTTGTTCTCTTAACTATAGTCTCTTATGGTTTGCCTCCCTCTCTGTTTTTATCTTATTTTATTTTTCCCTCCCTTCCCCTATGTTTATCTGTCTTGTTTCTTAAATTCCACATAGAGTGAAATCCTATGGTATTTGTCTTTGACTTTTTTCGCTTAGCATAATACACTCTAGTTCCATCCATGTTGTTGCAAATGGCAAGATTTCATTCTTTTTTTTTAAGATTTTATTTATATATTTGAGAGAGAGAATGAGAGACAGAGCATGAAAGGGGGGAGGGTCAGAGGGAGAAGCAGACTCCCCACTGAGCAGGGAGCCCGATGTGGGACTCGATCCTGGGACTCCAGGATCATGACCTGAGCCGAAGGCAGTTGCTTAACCAACTGAGCCACCCAGGCGCCCCAAGATTTCATTCTTTTTGATGGCTTAGTAATATTCCAGTGTGTGTGCATGCACGCGTGCGTGTGCATATACCATATCTTCTTTATCCATTCATCAGTCAATGGACATTTGGGCCTTTCCATAATTTGACTATTGTTGATAGCTGCTATAAACACTGAGGTGCATGTGCCCCTTCAAATCAGCATTTTTATGTCCTTTGGATAAATACCTAGTATTGCAGTTGCTGGGTCATAGGGTAGTTCTGTCTTTAACTTTTTGAGGAACCTCCATACTGTTGTCCACAGTGACTGCCAGCAGTTTGCATTTCCACCAACAGTGCAGGAGGGTTCCCCTTTCTCTGCATCCTTGCCAACACCTGTTGTTTCCTCTGTTGTTAATTTTAGCCATTCTGACAGGTGTGAGGTGGTATCTCACCATGGTTTTGATTTATATTTTCCTAATGAGGAGTGATGTTGAGCATCTTTTCATGTGTCTGTTAGCCATCTGGATGTCTTCTTTGGAAACCTTTACTTGCTTTATTTTTTTTATTTTTTTATTTTTTTAAAGATTTTATTTATTTATTTGAGACAGAGAGAATGAGAGACAGAGAGCATGAGAGGGAGGAGGGTCAGAGGGAGAAGCAGACTCCCTGCCGAGCAGGGAGCCCGACGCGGGACTCGATCCCGGGACTCCAGGATCATGACCTGAGCCGAAGGCAGTCGCTTAACCAACTGAGCCACCCAGGCGCCCCCTTTACTTGCTTTAAAAAAAAAAAATGTGACGGGGCACCTAGCTGGTTCAGTCAGTGGAGCATGCAACTCTTGATCTTGAGGTTGTAAGTTCAAACCCCATGTTGGCTGTAGAGATTACTTAAAAATAAAATCTTGGGACACCTAGGTGGCACAGTCAGTTAAATGTCTGACTCTTGGTTGTGAGATCAAGCCCCACATTGGGCTCCACGCTCAGCCCAGAATCTGCTTGGGTTTCTCTTTCCATCCCCCTTTGCCCCTTCCCTGCTCACTCGTTTGCTCTCTCTCTCTCAAATAAATAAATCTTTAAAAAAACTTTAAAAATAAAAATAAATTGTGGCAAATGTACATAAAAATTTCCATTTTAACCATTATTAAGTGTACAGTTCTGTGGCGGTAAGTACATTCACATTGTTGTGCGACCACCACCACTATCACCAGACTTTTTCGTCTTCCCCAACTAAATGCTATTGAACATGGGTGTACAAATACCTAAATTCCTGTTTTCACTTGTTTGGACGTGAACTCAGAAGTAGAATTGCTGGGTTATATGGCGATTCTGTGTTTAACTCTTCCGAGGAATCAATCATACGGTTTTTACAACTGCTGTATCATTTTACATCCCCATCAGCAGTGCATAAGGATTCCAGTTTCTCCACATCCTTGTCAACAGTTATTTTCCTTTTTTTTTTTTTTTTTTTTTTTGAGTATAGCCTTGCTACTAGGTATGAAGTGGTATCTTGTAGTTTTGGTTTGCATTTCCTTAGTCATTAATGATGTTGAGCATCGTTTTGTGTGCTTATTGGCCATTTGTATATCTTCTAAGAGGGTGATACTTTTAGCTCTTATATTTAGGTCTTTGATCTATTTTGAGTTGTATACATTGTGAGGTTAAGGTCTAGCTCCATTCTTTTGCATGTGGGTATCCAGTTGTCTTAGTATTATTTGTCTGTTCTTTCCCCAGTGAATGCTCTTGGCGTTCTTGTTGAAAATCAGTTCCTTATAGGCTTATGGGCTTATTTCTGGACTCTTTTATTCTGTTGATCTGTATGTCTATCTTAATGCCAGTACCACACTGTTTTGATTATTGTAGTTTTGTGGTAATTTTAAAATCAGAAAGTATAAGCCCTCCAGTTTTATTTTTCAAGATTTTCCAAAATTGTCTTTTGGCTGTTTGTTGTCCCTTGCAATTGCATATGAATTTTAAAATGTTTTTAGTGGTTGCCCTATGGTTTGTGTTACACATTTATAACTAATCTAAGTCCATTTCCAAATAACATTAGATTGCTTTATGGTTTGTGCAGGTATCTTAAAACAGGATCCCAGTTCGTCATTCCTGTCTCATAACATTTTTGTGACTCATTTATCCAAGCTATAGTCACCTGATAAATTGTTGCTATTGTTATATCTATTAGATCTATTAAGAAAAAGAAGAAAAAGGATTTTATTTTACCTTCATGTACTCCTTCTCAAATGGTCTTCTTTATCTAGATCCAAGATTTTGATCTATGTCATCTTCTTTCTGAAGAACTTTTTTTGATATTTTTTGCAAAACAGGTCTACTGGTGACAAATCCCCTCTATTGTTGTTTGAGATAGCCTTTATTCCTCCTCCGCTGTTGAAGGATAATTTCACTGATAGAGATTTCTACGTCATTGGTTTTTTGCTTTCACCACTTTAAATATTTCATCCTACTCTTTCCTTGTGTGTATGGTGGTGAAAGAAATAATGTCTCCAGCAATGGGCTTATGGTCCTAGGCTTTTGCTTCTAATAATTCTGATTCTCCCTATCCTCTTTTCTCTCCAGTTCTCAGGACAGTGATTTACCCAGTGACCTCAGATCTCTGGTGGATCTAAGAAAAGGTTTTGTTCTTCAGTTTTCTTGTTGTAAAGAACAGGAACCAAGATTCCATGATCTCTGCATGTCAGAGCAAAAACTGGCAATCTGTACATGAATTTTAGGAACAGCTTTTCCATTTCTGTAAAAAAAGGCCATTGGGATTTTGGCAGGGATTGCATTGAATCTGTAGGTCGCTTTTAGTTGTACTACCATAGCAATATTAAGTCTTCCAAACTGTGGACAACAGGATCTTTCCATTTATTTTGGTCTTCTTTCATTTCTTTCAGCATTTTCCCCCCTAGTTTTCAGTGTACAATGCTTATACCTTCTTAGATAAATTTATTCCTAAGTATATCATTTTCTTGATGCAATAATAAATGGAATTGTATTCTTTATTTCATTTTCACATTATTCATTGTTGGTATATAGTAATACAACTGATTTTTGTGCTGAATTTATTACCTCTAATAATTTTTGTGTATATATTCTTTAGGTTTTCTTATATAGGATCATGTCCTCTGTGAATAGTGATAATTTTATTCTTTTTGCCAATTTGGATGGCTTTTTCTTTCCTTTAAAAATTTATTTTTTTTTTTTCCTAATTGTTCTGGCTAGAATGTCCAGTACATTGTTGAATAGGGGTGGCAAATGAGAGCATTCTGGTCTTGTTCCTTATCCAGGGGAAAGCTTTTAGTCTCTAGTCACCATTCAGTATGCTAACTGTGGGGTTTTCATAAACATTTTTTATTATGTTGAAGAAGTTCTTTTCTATTCCTAGTTTGAGTGTTTTTATCATGATAGAATTTTGTCAAATGCATTTTTCTTAAAGATCTATTTATTTGAGTGAGAGAGAGTGTGAGGGCAAGCAGAGGGAGGGGCAGAGGGAGAGAATCTCAAGCAGACTCCCTGCTGAGCACAGAGTTCCATGTGGGGCTCAATCTCACAACCATGGGACCATGACCTGAGCCGAAATCAAAGGTTGAACTCTTTTTTTTTTTTTAAGATTATTTATTTATTTATTTGACAGAGAGAGCACAAGCAGGGGGAGTGGCAGACAGAGGGAGAGGGAGAAGCAGGCTCCCTGCAGAGCAGGGGGAGCCCAATGTGGGACTTGATCCCAGGACCCTGGGATCATGATTTGAGCTGAAGGCGGTCGCTTAAGCAGTTGAGCCATCCAGGCACCCTGCATTCTTCTTCTTTTTTTTTTTTTTTGCATCAACATTGATGATCGTATGGTTTTTCTCCTTCATTCTGTTAATGGGTGTATTATATTGATTGATTTTTATAGTTGACCCACCTGGGATAAAGCTGTTTGTCATAATGTGTAATCCTCTTAATATGTTGTTGGACTACATTTGCTAGTATTTTGTTGAGGATTTTTACATCTATATTGGTCTATAATTTTCTTGGAATGTTTTTATCTGGCTTTGGTATCAAGGTAATCCTGGCTTCCCAAATTTTGGGAGAGTTTGAGAAGGATTGTTAATTATTTTTTTAATGTTTGGTAGAATTTACCAGTGAAGTCATGTAGTCCTGGACTTTTCTGGGTGGAAAGTTTGACTAGTGATTCAGTCTTTTACTTGTTGCAGGTCTGATCAGATTTCTATTTCTTCTGGAATAATTTTGGTACTTTCTGTGTTTATAGGACCATGTCCATTTCATCTAGGATATCTGATTTGTTGGTGTACAGTTACTCGTAGTTTCCTTTTATAATCCCTTCTATTTTTAAGGTCTGTAGCATTGTCCCCTCTTTCATCTATGAAGTTGGTACTTTGAGTCTTCTTTTTTTCTTGGTCAGTCTGACTAAAAGTGCCAATTTTGTTGATCTTTTCAAAGAACTCACTTTTGCTTTTGCTTGAGTCTGTTGTTTTCTGTTTTATCTTCACCTTAATCTTTATTATGTCTTTTCTTCTGTTAGCTTTGGATTTAGCTTGTTCTTTTTCTAGTTCTTTGAGGTGTAAATTCTTTAAGGTATAAACTTTAGAGTATCAATTTGAGATCTTCTTGTTTAATGTAGCATTTATATCTATAAATTTACCTCTTAGCACAGCTTTCACTATAAGTTTTGGTATGTTGTATTTTTGTTTTAATTTGTCTCAGGGTATTTTCTAATTTTTCTTGTGATTTTTTTTCCCCTTTTTTTTGGTGATTTCTTCTTTGAACCATTGGGTGTTTAAGATTATATTGTTCAGTTTTTACTGTTTATGGGTTTTCCAATTTTTCTTCTGTTAATTGATACCTAGTTTCATTCTTTTATCATAAATGATACTTTATATGATTTCAGTCTTTTAAACTTTATTGAGAATTGTTTTGTGTTCTAATATATTATCTCTCCTGGAGAATGTTCCATATGCACTTGAGAAAAATACGTATTCTGCTTTGTTGAGTGGAGTGTTCTATATATGTCTGTTAGGGCTAATTGGTTTATATATAGTATTGTGCAAATACTCTTATTTCCTTATTTACCTTCTGTCTGATTGTTGAAAGTGGAGTGTGGAAGTCTCTAATTGTTATGGTAGAATTGTCAATTTCTCCCTTCAGTTTTGTCAGTTTTTGCTTCCTATATTTTGTAACTCTGTTGTTAGGCATGTTTGTAATTGCCAGGTCTGTTTTCGTACTTTTACCTTTTTTTTTTATGTCAATTTTTTAAATGTTTACCTTTTTAAAAAAATTTTATTGTATGTTAATTACCATACATTACATCATTAGTTTTTGATGTTGTGTTCCATGATTCACTGTTTGCGTATAACACCCAGTGCTCCATTCAATACATGCCCTCTTTAATACCCATCACCAGGCTAACCCATCCCTCCACCCCTCTCCCCTCTAGAACCCTCAGTTTGTTTCTCAGAGTCCCTTGTCTCTCATGGTTCATCTTCCCCTCCGATTTCCCCCCCTTCATTTTTCCCTTCCTACTACCTTTTTTTTTTTTAAACGTATAATGTATTATTTGTTTCAGAGGTACAGGTCTGTGATTCAACAATTCACAGTGCTCACCATAGCACATACCCTCCCCAGTGTCTATCACCCAGCCATCCCATCCCTCCCACCCCCCACCACTCCAGCAACCCTCAGTTTGTTTCCTGAGATTAACAATTCCTCATAACAGTGAGATAGTATGATACATGTCTTTCTCTGATTGACTTATTTCGCTTTGCATAATACCCTCTAGTTCCATCCACGTCATTGCAAATGCGAGATTTCAGGGTTTTTTGATGGCTGCATAATATTCCATTGTATATACAGACCACATCTTTATCCATTCATCTGTCGATGGACATCTTGGCTCTTTCCATAGTTTGGCTATTGTGGACATTGCTGCTATAAACATCGGGGTACACGTACCCCTTCAGATCCCTACATTTGTATCTTTGGGGTAAATACCCAGTAGTGCAATTGCTGGGTTGTAGGGTAGCTTTATTTTCAACTTTTTGAGGAACCTCCATACTGTTTTCCAGAGTGGCTGCACCAGCTTGCATTCCCACTAACAGTGTAGGAGGGCTCCCCTTTCTCCACATCCCCGCCAACATCTGTCGTTTCTTGATTTGTTAATTTTAGCCATTCTGACTGGTGTGAGGTGGTATCTCATTGAGGTTTTGATTTGGTTTTCCCTGATGCGAGCGATGTTGAGCACTTTTTCATGTGTCTGTTGGCTCATCCTTTTACTTTTAACTGTTGTGTCTTTTGATATAAATTGAGTGTCTTGTAAACAGCATTTAGTTGGATTGTTCTTTTTTTTTTAGATTTTTTTTTTTTTTTTTTTTTTTTTTTATTTGAGACAGAATGAGATAGAGAGAGCATGAGAGGGAGGAGGGTCAGAGGGAGAAGCAGACTCCCTGCCGAGCAGGGAGCCCGATGCGGGACTCGATCCCGGGACTCCAGGATCATGACCTGAGCCGAAGGCAGTCGCTTAACCGACTGAGCCACCCAGGTGCCCTAGTTGGATTGTTCTTAATCCATTATACCAATCTCTACCTTTTAATTGGAGAATTTAACCCATTTATATTTAAAGTAACTCAAAAGGAAGGAGTTATTTCTGCTATTTAGGACTTATTTCTGCTATTTTGGTATTTTCTGCTTTATATATATATTTTTTGTTTCTCAGGTCCTTTATCACTGCCTTCATTTTTAACTAGTTTTGTCTAGTGTACTGCTTTATTCTCTTGTTTCTTTTTTTGTATATTTAAAGGTTTTTTTCCTTAATATCACTCTGGGGCTTACAGTTAACATCTCAATCTCAGGACTGTCAAATTTGAACTTGAATACCAGCTTAGTTTTAGCAGGTATACAAAAAGTTTGCTCCTGTATAGCTCTGCCGCCTCCCCATTTTCTTATTGTTAGAATTATGTCTTTATACACTGTGTTCCCATTAAATAGGTGTTTAGTTAAAAACACATATTATTACTTTAGGCATTTTTCTTTCAAATCATAGAAGCCAAAACAGAGTAAAAAACCACTGATACAATAATACTGGTTTGTATATGTACTTATGTAGCTATCCTTACTTTATATTTCTTTGTATGATTGTGAAGGTACCATCGAGTACCCTTTCATTTCAGCCTAAAGAATCCTCTTTTAAATTTCTTGTAGAGCAGCTCTTCTAGTGATGAAACCTTTACCTTTTGTTTTTCTGGGAATATCTTTAATTTTTCTTTCATTTTTGAAGAAATGTTTTGCTGGATATAGAATTTTCGGTTAACTTTCTTTCAACACTTGAAATAAGTTATCCCACTGCTTTCTGGACTCCATGATTTCTTTTTTTGAAAGATTTTATTTTTAAGTGATCTCCACACCCAACATGGGGCTTGAGCTCACAACTCCTAGATCAGGGGCGCCTGGGTGCTCAGTTGGTTGAGAGTCTGCCTTCAGCCCAGGTCATGATTCCAGGGTCCTGGGATCGAGTCCCGAGTCAGGCTCCCTGCTGGGCGGGGAGTCTGCTTCTCCCTCTCCCTCTTCCTGCCACTCCCCCTGCTTGTACTCTCTCTCTCTCTAATAAAAAATAAAAATCTTAAAAAAAAAAAACAAAAAAAACAACTCCTAGATGAGGAGTCACATGTTCCACCAGTTGAGCCACCCTGGCATCTCTGGCCTCCATGATTTGAGATGAGAAATTGGCTATTAATCATATGGAGGGTCTCATGTATATGATGAATTGCTTTTCTCTTTCTGTTTTCAAGATTCTTTGTATTTTGAAAATTTAAGTATACTCTGCCAGGTGTTGATCCTTTTAAGTTCATGCTGCTTGGAGTTAGTTGAGCTGCTTAGATGTATAAAGTCTGTCCTTTCTAAACATAAGGCATTTTCTTATGAATTAAGGAACAATGATGATTTTCAGTACACAAATCATGTCTTTACTCACTGCTCCTGAATCTGCTCTATTTGACTTAATTATGAAATGAAGTGGCCCTTGTTTATCCAATCACAGTTTTTCTGTTAAAAAAATTTGTAAATAATATCTACACCTAGTGTGAGGCTCAAACTCACGACCCTGAGATCAAGAATCAGATGCTCCACCTACTGAGCCAGCTAGGTGCCTCTATCCAATCTTATACCCATAGAAAGTCTTGTAGTTTTGTTTTCCTAGGGATATCATATATGCAGAACTGAGAACTTGAGTGTAGGCTAGAAAGTCTGTATTATTAAAAGCCTGAGTCCTAAAATTCATGTTTTTCTTCAGAGTATACTTTTGAAGCTTCTAGGAGCGTACTTGCTTGACTTTCCTAAGTCATCTAACTTTACTAATGAGTTTGGTTATAGCTCATAGCAAATTAAAGGTGCTGCTAGAACTGAACACACCAGTTGGAAGAAGTGTCTTTTGATACAGAAAAAGAAAAATACATAGTCTTAAAACTTAGTGGCCTGGGACCATTTAGTATAGTAAAAGCATTTGACCTTACACACTTCATTAGAGCTGGATGACATAATTTTTCATAGAAGAATACAATGGTTGTTCTCAGTTATCAAAAAGGTTAAATTCACATAATGTCATGTGTTTGGCTGCATAAGAGTCTGTATGTGAGAATATGCTCTAAAATTATTATCACTTGCCTTTTTTTCCCTTCCTTTCCAATATTTAGATTTTATTTCTTTTTGAATTGGCTAGGACCATTGGTTATTTTTGCAGTGGCTTCTATTTAATTGTAAAGTATATATGTCTAAACTTAGGTTTAGGATTTAAAAGGTTAAACTTCCTATTTTCTAGCAGATTCATCTGTTGAAGACATAATTTCCTAATGATTAGCCTAATGAGGGATTGTTATACTTTAAGATATTTATATCTATGCATACAGTTTGGCATATATATCTGCATATATTTATATATGTATTTTATTTTTATTTTTTTTTAAAGATTTTATTTATTTATTTGAGAGAGAGAGAGAATGAGAGAGAGTGAGCACATGAGAGGGGGGAGGGTCAGAGGGAGAAGCAGACTTCCTGCCGAGCAGGGAGCCCAATGCAGGACTCCATCCCGGGACTCCAGGATCTTGACCTGAACCGAAGGCAGTCGCTTAACCAACTGAGCCACCCAGGCGCCCTATATGTATATATTTTAGAAGTACTTGGTTAGACAGAATTGTGGTTGGTAGGGGCATGAATAGATAAAAAGGTGGAACAAGATCTGCTAATTACAAAAAAGAAAGGTTAGGGTAGGTATGAAAGATAGTTGGGGAAGAGAAAACAATCTGAAGATCAATATGTTAATAATTTAATCTTGGAATATTCATTAAAAGGAAGTTTTTCATTTTTTGTTTTAATGTCACATTAACCCTAGGAATTTTATAAATATCAGATATTGTCCTTTAGTGTTTAAGACTGAAGATTTTATGTAACTGATTAAAGTGATTTATGATTATTAACAGGTGCTAAAAAAGGAAATGGGTCAAGTGAAACTCATTTATCTTCAGAGTAACAGCATTTTTTCTGTTCTAGAATTATAAAGCATTGTTTTAGACATGGACTTTTATGCAGCCAAATGTACAAAATTACGTGTTTTAGTACACTGTCTTGATAACTGAATTTGGCCCAGAGACATGGGAATCCTGTAGGCGTGTGTATGTTTGACTTCTGAGCAAGCTACTAGAAAAGGCTTGGTTTTAATGAAAGCTTCACAAAGCAATGCTAAAATATGGAGTTTTAGTTGTTTTTTGTTTGCTTCTTTGTAGTGAGTCTACCAATTGTTTTTTTTTTTTTTTAAGATTTTATTTATTTATTTATTTGACAGAGAGAGACACAGCAAGAGAGGGAACACAAACAGGGGGAGTGGGAGAGGGAGAAGCAGGCTTCCCGCGGAGCAGGGAGCCCAATGCGGGGCTCAATCCCAGGACCCCGGGACCATGACCTTAGCTGAAGGCAGACGCTTAACGACTGAGCCACCCAGGTGCCCCTGCCAATTGTTTCTTTTCCCATTTTGCCTTTCTTGGCTTTAAAGAAATACCCTTCTTGCTTATCGCTTTTAAAATTTCAAAGTGAAGCCAATATGCATATCTCTTACTTTATTATTATTATTATTATTATTATTATTATTATTATTATTATTTTATGTCTCTTTAATATAATGGTACTGAATACACAGCAGCCCTTTTTCTCCTTGAGGTGATTGGGAGGCATTTCCTCCTCTGCTTCTCTCAAACATTATCTTTTTAGTATTTTTTTTTTTTTTAAGATTTTATTTATTTGACACAGAGAGACACAGGGAGAGAGGGAACACAAGCAGGGGGAGTGGGAGAGTGAGAAGCAGGCTTCCCGCCAAGCAGGGAGCCCGATGCCGGGCTCCATCCCAGGACCCTGGGATCATGAACCAAGCCTAAGGCAGACACTTAACGACTGAGCCACCCAGGTACCTCTCTTTTTAGTATTTTCACTGGGTTTTCAATTGAGGGTTTATTTCCCAGTCAGAGACTACTACTACTGCAGATAGATCCTCCCAGAAGACTTAATGGATTCTTAGGAATTCAGTATGGAGTCTTGTGAAGGAAAGGAGAAATTTCTGGGTCTCTCTGCAATAGGAATATATAAACTGTCAAATAAGCCAGAAAAAATTCAAATTCTTTTCAAGATTTTGTTGTTTGATATGGAGGCGCAAGAAGAACAAGAGAAACTTCTTGGCCCTCTGGATATGAGGAGAAGTTATGGTTGTCTTTTGTCTACTCATTTTCCTTACCTCAGCTACTTACCTCCTCCTCCTGCTTTGAAGGTGTTTACAGAAAGAACAGGGATAAGGGCAAAAGAGCCCTCTTTGTGGATTGCCCCACATCTCTGATCAATTAAAATTTTTTTTTTTTTTTTTAACTAAGCTCTATGTCCAACATGGGGCTTGAACCCAAGACCCTGAATCAAGAGTTGCATGCTCTACCATGTGCCAGCCAGGTGCCTTCATCTCTGATCAGTTTTGTTGTTTTTTCTGTGGTGGTCGTTCTTATTTTAGCAATAAAAGAATTGAGGCACTGTGAAAGGTTACTGTTTCCGTAGATTCTCTGTCCATTATTTATCATTGAACGCTTTTGTGAGTCTGTGTTTTCCCCCCTTTGAGTTGTGAAGCCATCCTAACTTCCTTCTTTACAGAGGAGATGCATTGAAATAGTCATTTACCAGTTTGTGATTTTGGCCTGATTCCCTTCATTGGCAGATTGTAATATTGGGGCTGCATTGGCTTTGACCATAAAATACATTTCTGGCTGATATGACAGCCACAAAGAGTGAGGTGTCTTTCTATAGCTTTGAAATAAAAAATGCAGCTTGACAGATTTTATGGTAACTGTTGCTTATGTTTGGCTGCCTATAGAAATTTACCAACATCCTGAAACAATTACGTGAGAGTGGCTGATAGCATTGAGTTAAGTAGTGTATTTGTATGAATAATTTTTCAAACAAGTGTAGAAAAGGGGAGCTAATTAGTTTAAAGTGATGGTGGTATTCATTTTATTGCATAAGTGATACAATGAAAATAATTGAAAAGAACAATTCTAACAGTAATCATTTTTATTTTCTATTCTTGCACTTGTGTTTGTAAGTAAACTATATTTAATTTTTATTATTTGGTAATATAAATAATATGTATAATCTAAAAGCCATGTTTAAAAAAATTTTTTTAAGTTTTATTTATTTTTTAAAAGATTTTATTTATTTATTTGACAGAGAGACACAGCAAGAGAGGGAACACAAGCAGGGGGAGTGGGAGAGGGAGAAGCAGGCTTCCCATGGAGCGGGGAGCCCAACCTGGGGCTCGATCCCAGGACGCTGGGATCATGACCTGAGCCGAAGGCAGACGCTTAACGACTGAGCCACCCAGGCGCCCCTAAAGTTTTATTTATTTATTTATTTATTTATTTTTTTAAAGATTTTATTTATTTATTTGAGAGAGAATGAGAGACAGAGAACATGAGAGGGAGGAGAGTCAGAGGGAGAAGCAGACTCCCTGCCGAGCAGGGAGCCCGATGCGGGACTCGATCCCGGGACTCCAGGATCATGACCTGAGCCGAAGGCAGTCGCTTAACCAACTGAGCTACCCAGGCGCCCCTAAAGTTTTATTTATTTAAGTAATTTCAACGCCCAACATGGGGCTCAAACTCACAACCCCGAGATCGAGAATTGCATGCTCTTCCGAATGAGCCAGCCAGGTGCCCCTGTAAAGCCATGTTTTAAAAATTAGAGATAGTGGGGAAGTTTTAGGGGTCTTAGAAATGGATGGTAGGGGAGCTTGGGTGGCTCAGTTAAGCATTTGACTCTTGGATTGGCTCAGGTCCCAATCTCATGGCTCATGAGATTGAGCCCCACCTATGGCTCTAAGCTCAGCAGTAGTCTGCTTAGATATTCTCTCCCTCTGTCCTTTTCTGCCATTGCATGCACTCTCTTTTTCCCTTTCTCTCTCTCAAATAAATTTTAAAAGAAAGAAAGATGGGGCGCCTGGGTGGCTTAGACGGTTAAGCATCTCCCTTCCACTCAGGTTGTGATCTCGGGGTTCTGGGATCAAGTTCCACTTCAGGCTCCTTGCTCAGCAGGGAGCCTGCTGCTCCCTCTCCCTCTGCCTCTTCCCCTGCTTGTGCTCTCTGTCTCTGTCAAATAAATAAAATCTTAAAAAAAAAAAAAGGAAAGAAAGGAAAAGGAAAAAGCAAGAAAGCAAGCAAGCAAGAAAGAGATGGTAAAGACTGGGAGTTGGGGCACCTGGAAGGCTTAGTTGGTTAAGTGGCTGCCGTCCTCTCAGGTCATGATCTCGGGGTCCTGGGATTGAGCCCTATATCAGGCTCCCTGCTCAGCGGGGAGTCTGCTTCTCCCTCTGCGCCCCCCCAACTCATGCTCTTTCTCAAATAAATAAATAAAATCTTTTTTTAAAAAAGACTGGAAGGTAATACTTTCCTATAGTTATTTGATAAAGGACACCCCTTAGAAAGGAACTTTGAAGGGGTGAAGAAGGATAAGGATATGAAATGTACAAGGAAGGTATTTCAGAATTTCAGAAACACTGGTGTAACAATCTTATATATATTATCAGTTTAGAATAGATGTTACATTACTTTACTTCCAGTGATAAGGCAGACTTTTTCCCCAAGGGATACCAGCTTTAAAAGAAAACAAAATCTTCCCACTATTAAACACCTAAAAATGATGGATTTATTTTTTTACTTTATTATTTTTTTAAGATTTTATTTATTTATTTGTCAGAGAGAGAGAGAGAGAGGCAGGCAGAGGGAGAAGCAGGCTCCCCACTGAGCAAGGAGTCCGATGCGGGACTCCATCTCAGGACCTTGGGATCATGATCCCAACCGAAGGCAATTAACCAACTGAGCCACCCAGGAGTCCTGGATTTATTTTTAAAAAAAAAATAAAAAAACTAAAAAAAAAAAAAAAAAAAAAACCTTGAAAAAGTCATGCTTAAGCTAGCAAAAAAGATAAAAAAACAAAACAAAGCACAAGAGAGCCCAAACTCAAAGAAGTGTAGACGCATCTGATAACTGCTGCCCAGAAGGCATCTGCTTGTTCCAGATGACTTATATTTTCAGTTTTTAAGAGGTACATGCGGGACTCAGGAGACAAAGAATAGAAGCCATGCCTTATAGGAAGTCAGGTCAGAGATCTACCTTCCTAAAATGAGAATCCATAAAAAGCCATATACCCACTGGGAAAGGGAGAAGCAGAAAAAAATCACCCTAGGAAAGAGAGACAGAAAACTTATCCTTCTTAGCCTTGGCTATAAATAGAGGGAGAAAAAAGTTTTCCTTGAATGTTTATAATTAGAAACATGCCCTCATAGAGGTTTGGGTCCCCACTACCTGTATAACTTCAAAAAATCTCTAAACTGAGACTCATTTTGAATGATTATAGCTTGGTATTATGCCCAGGCAAAGATAGAAATGAATCCAAATTCTTTCTGGAGGAGTAACTTCTCAAAGGTTTCTAAGAATTACCAAGGTAATGTTCCAGAGAGTTCGAGCTCCCTTACACAAAGCACATGAGGAAATAGGTCACCATGAGCAAAACAAAACACCTAAATCAGCCCCACAGAGACTTCAAGTATTGTCATTACTAGACAATATAAAAATAAATATGCTTAATGTATCTGAAGAAACAAATGGGAGAATTGAAATTATGACTCAGGAACAAAGGATTGTCCAAAATAATTAGAATCCAGAAACAAAAATATATATAATAATTAAAATGAAAAATTCAAGGGCAGATTTAATAGCATATTGGATTGAAAAGAGAATTAGTGAGGTAGAAGAGAGATTTGAAGAAATGATTAGGAATGTTATGCAGGGAGATTTTAAAAGAGAGAAAATATGAATAAGGTTAAGACATGGAAGAAGGACTGAAAAGGTCTGATGTACGTTTGTGGTAAGCAGAATAACGGCCACTCAAAGATATTCATATCCTAACCCCTAGAACCTATGAATATGTTACCTTCAATGGCAGAAGGGACTCGGCAAATGTGATTAAATTAAGGATTTTGAGATGGGGAGATTATCCTGGATTATGCAGTGAGCCCATTGTAGTCACAAGGGTCCTTATAAGGGAAAACAGTAGGCAGGAGAGCAAGAGAGAGATTTGAAGATACTACATCCTTTGCTTTGAAAATGGAAGAAGGAGCTATGAGCCAAGGAATACAGGTGATCTCTAGAGGTTGAAAAAGACAACAGATTCTTCCTTAGAGCCTCCACCAGGAATGCAGCCCTGTCAACACCTTGAGTTTAGCCTAGTGAGACCCAATTTGGACTTCTGACCTCCAAAACTGTTGTTTTAGGCCACCAAGTTTGTGGTAATTTGTTATAGCAGCAATAAAAAACATAACATCTAATAAAAATTCTACATGTAGACAGATGAGGGAAGGATAAGAGACCTATAATTTTAAACTTTAAATTATATGTGCATTTAAAAATTTCCAGAGCAGCCCCTGAAAGAATAAAAGTTGAACTAGAAGGCAAATGGAATGAGAGAGGGGATAATAATGTGGAAGAAAGGGAGAAAGAAACAAAAGTGTAGGACAAAAGTATGGTAGAATTAATATGGTAGAAATAAGGCCAAATAGATATATTTATTTGACATAGAGACAGACACAGAGAGCGCACAAGCAGGGGGAGCGGCAAGCAGAGGGAGAGGGAGAAGCAGGCTCCCCGCTGAGCAGGGAGCCCGATGCGGGGCTCGATCCCAGGACTCTGGGATCATGACCTGAGCCCAAGGCAGACACTTAACAACTGAGCCACCCAGGCGCCCCTAGAGAGGTAACTTTAAAAAATGTTTGAAAATTTGTAAATATACTTCTAAATAACTGAGGTTCCAGAAGAAGTTATGATGGAGGTTTAAGAATACTTAAGACTCAATGAAAATGCAGTATCAAAATTTGTGGTTAAATCTTGGTGGCTCTTGGACATAGCACATAGTCAAGTTTCATAAATATTCCATGAGAGCTTGAAAAGAATGTATATTTTGTAGTTGTTTCGGGCAGTGGTAATTAAGAGAGGAAAAGAGCCTCACAGGTTGGGAACTGTCAGTGGCTTCTCAGGACTTAATGTTTGCATACAATGCCTTGTGCATTTTGACTTCTAACAGTTGTGAGCTTTCTTTGCTTTAATTTTAATAACATAATTACAGTTCCATGATCAGACTAGATCAGTGGTTCTAAAACTTTATTATTTATCAGAGTCATCTGGAGGATTTGTTAAAGTGCAGATTGCTGGGCTCCACCTCCAGAGTTTCTGATTTAATGGATCTGGGCTGGGGCCCCAAAATTTCTATTTATAACAAATTCCCAGGTGATGCTGATGCTTCTGACCTAGGGACCATGCTTTGAGAACAGCTGTGTTAGAGACTGCATTCTTTTGGCTCCATTCCATTTCCCCCCCCCCCCCCTGCAATGCCTTTTCTTTCCCTTGTTATATTTTTTTCAGGAACCCTTAGTCTCCCCCCCTCCCACCCCACCCCATGGTTAAATCTCACTCTTGGAAGTATTTTTAACCACTAAATTGTTAGATGTTCCTTGTCTGTACTTCCTTAAACTGCCAAATACCTCACACACATCTGTAAGAACCCTTGTCATATTTTTTTTTTTTTAAAGATTTTATTTATTTATTTGACGGAGAGAGACAGTGAGAGAGGGAACACAAGCAAGGGGAATGGGAGAGGGAGAAGCAGGCTTCCCGCTGAGCAGGGAGCCCGATGCGGGGCTCAATCCCAGGACCCTGGGATCATGACCCGAGCCGAAGGCAGACGCTTAATGACTGAGCCACCCAGGCACCCCTCCTTGTAATATTTCTTAAAGCCGTTAGAAGCTATGTTTTGATCTGAAAAAGTGTTGGGAAAGAAAATAGTTTATATAACTAAGTGGGCTCTTCAGAAGTGGGGAGATCATTTTTTGTACTTTGTGTTTTAATGTTTAAAGAGCTAGGAATGTAAAATGCTTTCAGGTAGAAAACCTTTATTTATTTTTGAAAATTGAACAAATGCATCTATGTTGGGAAACCTTTTGCAGGTTGATA
>NC_138377.1:92739495-92766826 GCF_054177405.1 Leptonychotes weddellii | reverse complement strand
AAGTCAGGAAATGACAGATGTTGGCGAGGATGCGGAGAAAGGGGAGCCCTCCTACACTGTTGGTGGGAATGCAAGCTGGTGCAGCCACTCTGGAAAACAGTATAGAGGTTCCTCAAAAAGTTGAAATAGAGCTACCCTACAACCCAGCAATTGCACTACTGGGTATTTACCCCAAAGATACAAATGTAGGGATCCGAAGGGGTACGTGCACCCCGATGTTTATAGCAGCAATGTCCACAATAGCCAAACTATGGAAAGAGCCAAGATGTCCATTGACAGATGAATGGATAAAGAAGATGTGGTCTGTATATACAATGGAATATTATGCAGCCATTAAAAAACCCTGAAATCTTGTCATTTGCAATGATGTGGATGGAACTAGAGGGTATTATGCAAAGCGAAATAAGTCAATAAGAGAAAGACATGTATCATACTGTCTCACTGATATAAGGAATTGTTAATCTCAGGAAACAAACTGAGGGTTGCTGGAGTGGTGGGGGGTGGGAGGGATGGGGTGACTGGGTGGTAGACATTGGGGAGGATATGTGCTATGGTGAGCGTTGTGAATTGTGTAAGGCTGATGAATCACAGACCTATACCTCTGAAACAAACAATACATTATATGTTTAAAAAAAAAAGATTGTAGGAAGGGAAAAATGAAGGGTGGGAAATTGGAGGCGGAGACGAACCATGAGAGACTATGGACTCTGAGAAACAAACTGAAGGTTCTAGAGGGGAGGGGGGTGGGAGGATGGGTTCGCCTGGTGATGGGTATTAAAGAGGGCATGTATTGAATGGAGCACTGGGTGTTACACGCAAACAGTGAATCATGGAACACTACATCAAAAACTAATGATGTAATGTATGGTGATTAACATAACATAATAAAATAAAATTTAAAAAAAAGAAAGAAATGAATTAAATTCACTAGCCATGATATTCCGAACTATTTGGTAGAAAGCATTATCATTATTTCAGACTTCCACTTTTCATAAGATTTGTTTTTATTGCTGGAGTGAATAGGTACTTTTTAGTTTAAACAGGGTATTTTTCTTGTTCTGTGAGTTCCCATCCTTGTTTTTGGCAACATAGACTATTTATGCTAAAGACTTTAAAAGCTGTATTTCACTTGATCAACTTTAGACCAGAGGTTGCAAATGGGTGTCTTGGACATTTAAAAAAATTTTTTTAAGTTAATTGCCAACATATAAAAATAGGGAGATTTTTAAGATTTTATTTATATATTTGAAAGAGAGCAGGCTCGGTGGGGAGGGGCAGAGGGAGAGGGACAAGCTGACTCCCTGCTGAGCAGGGAGCCCTGGGGGTGGGTGCACAGGACTGGATGCGGAGGCTCCATGTGGGGCTTGATCCCAGGATCCTGAGATCATGACCTTAGCTGAAGTCAGATGCTTAGCCGACTGAGCCACCCAGGCACCTCAAAAATTGGGGGAGATTTTATTCAAATTTCAGTGACTAATAACAACTCTTGAAAAATCAGTGCTGGCAGCACTGGGTCTAGTAGAAGTCAACAGGGGCTGAGACGTAGCTGTGCTTTAGATGGAATGCCCACTCTTCCCTTTACCACCATATACCTTTGAAGTGGTCATGACTCATTACGTTTGATATCTGGTCCTTCTCAGCATTGCAACCTTTGCATCAGTGAGTTTGTTTCTTTTTTCTTTTTTTAAAGATTGTATTTATTTATTTGACAGAGAAAGAGCACAAGTAGGCAGAGAGGCAGGCAGAGGGAGAGGGAGAAGCAGGCTCTCCACTGAGCAGGGAGCCCGACATGGGGCTCGATCCCAGGACTCTGGGATCATGACCTGAGCCAAGGCAGCCACTTAATCGACTGAGCCACCCAGGCACCCAGTGAGTTTGTTTCTTGATGCATGCCTGTTTAATTATCTGGAGAATCATAAAAAGCCCTGGTTGTGCTTAGGCCATCATTCAGTTTGTTCTGTTTTAAGCCTTTTAGACAAGCAGTATTATCCTTTTATCATTTTAATTTATTCAAGGGAAGGGTGTTACATTTTTTGTCTATAAAATAAATAAAAGATTAGCATGAGGGTGCCTGGGTGGCTCAGTTTGTTAAGCGACTGCCTTCCGCTCAGGTCATGATCCTGGAGTCCTGAGATCGAGTTCCGCATTGGGCTCCCCGCTCAGAGGGGAGTCTGCTTCTCCCTCTGACCCTCCCTTTTCTCATGCTCTCTCTCTCCCTCTCAGTCTCTCTTTCTCAAATAAATAAGTAAAATCTTTAAAAAAAAAAAAAAAAAGATTAGCATGAGAAATTACGCTAACTTTGAAAAAAACTTCCAATAATTTAAAATCCAAATAAGTACTGCTTTCTTAAAGTAATCACCTGAAGAGGCCAGTTTTTCTAAAAGTGCTCTTCAAAACATATTTGAGGAAAAAAGGTGGTATATTTTGGATATTATTGATGTCAGATTTTTATCCTTAGAGATTAGTTACATTTTAGTAATGCTTGAAAAGTACACATAATTTAACAAAATCGAATATGATAAATTTTATGAAGTAACCAGACGTAAGGAGCTCAAAGTCTAATGGATGAGAATCTGGATAAAACCAGGTTTTATCCAGTTTCACAGTAAATTTGAACATTTGTTCAAAGTAAATAGTTCTCCCGGAAAGAAGATATTGTAGCTATATGTTTATACCCATTAGCCTTCAACCTTAACCCTCCCTACTGAAAGAATAGAATGTAATGAATTAACAACAATGACAAAACAATAAGAAAACAAAAGTAATGAAGAAAACTTTATCAGGGTGGTGAAAACAGAGATAACCCCTAATTTATGCCACAGGTTTCAAGGAATGCCTTCCAGGAACAGTATACTTTGGACCAAATTGAAAGAAATTCAGTTGTAACTATCCTTTCCAGAAGACCATGCACTATTGTCAGAACCATATAAAGTTTGAAAAGCCATACTAATATGTCATAGGAAAAAGGTTAGGTACATGTGTTTTGAGGCCACAACAGCAAAGTGATAAACTATATATAATTTATTTATATTATTTGTAAAAATATTTATATAAATACATATTTTCTCTCCTCTGATTAAACCTTTTAACATCACAGTTGGCTTATACATGAAATAGTCCTTACCAAATTTTTTTTTAAGATTTTTATTTATTTGAGAGAGAGAGAGCAAGGGAGCATGAGCAGTGGAGGGGCAGAGGGAGAAGCCGACTCTCCCCTGAGCAGAGAGCCCAATGTGGGGCTTGATCCCAGGACCCTGGGATCATGACCTGAGCCGAAGGCGGACACTTACTGAGCCACCCAGGCTTCCCAAGAATTCCACTTTGAATAGATATAAGTGCTTTTACTTTTCATAGTCCTTACCAAATGTATATAAACAAGATTTAGAGATGAGGCCAAAGGGAGGAGAAACAGTCTCCTAAGATCCTTTTCTCAGTTGTATGACAGTTCCTTTAGGCCTAGGTCCCTTCCCATCTCTGTAAGTTCGGTTAAATGTATGAGCCAACTAAGGAAACTGGTAAGTATTTACCAGGTGAACAAACTCAAGAAAAGCCAGTTGTACTAATTTTGGGCTAAATTTGATACCTCCCAAGTTCAAAAATTATTTTATTTTTAAATTATTATTATTTTTAAATATTTTATTTTTAAGTAGTCTCTACACCCAACATGGGGCTTGAACTCACAACCCTGAGATCAAGAGTTGCACGCTCCACTGACTGAGCCAGTCAGGCACCCCCCAAAATTATTTTAAAAACAAATGTGCTTTAGATGAGTTGTA
Organism: Leptonychotes weddellii; assembly: GCF_054177405.1. Lineage (NCBI taxonomy): Eukaryota > Metazoa > Chordata > Mammalia > Carnivora > Phocidae > Leptonychotes > Leptonychotes weddellii. The sequence goes on along the minus strand of NC_138377.1, from coordinate 92,763,050 downwards.
TGGTATATAAATCATATCTCAATAAAGCTACAATTTTTCAAAAATGCAAATGAGATCCCATAGAGAAATTTTGCCACAAAAAGGAGTCATAAATATAGTGTTCAAGTGATGAAGAGCATCAGTGTCGGAAACAGAAGGAATTTTAAGTTATTCAAGGGAGGGAGAATTAGGCTGGCTTCCTAGTAAAAAAAAAATTGTGGACACATCTAAAAATCACCACACACTTTTGTTTTTTTATTGTTTCAGGAGGACAGTTGTGAAGCCAGTGCAGTTTTGATTCAATGGGGCTGAATGGGTGAGTAAGTGAGTGCAGAGTTCTTTGGTATGTGTGGCAGATGGGAGAGAGCTCAGGTTTTTTGGACTCCTGGCTGGGTTTGACTATGCGACCTAGTTAGTGAATATAACCTCTCTGAGCTTCAGTTTCCTCATCTATGGCAAGGAATAAATTGGTTTTTATCAGGGCAGGTAAGTCCAGGTTCATTTCACAGAATAGGTCACATAGGACCCAGAGTTAATCATTTTGAAAAATGTAATTATCACTTGGTATCAGGGAAATACAAATCAAAACCACCATCAGTCAGAATGGCTAAAATTAACAAGTCAGGAAACAACAGATGGTGGTGAGGATGTAGAGAAAGGGGAACCCTTTTACACTGTAAGTGGGAATGTAGACTGGTGCAGCCACTCTGGAAAACTCAAAAAGTTAAAAAATAGAATTCCCTACCAGCCAGCATTTGCACTACTAGCTATTTATCCAAAGGATGCAAACATAGTGATTCAAAGGGGCACATGCACCCTACTGTTTACAAACAGCAGTGTCCACAATCACCAAAATATGGAGAGCCCAGATGTCCATCAACAGATGAATGGATAAAGCAGATGTGGTACACACACACACACACACACACACACACACACACACACACGATGGAATATTACTCAGCCATCAAAAAGAATGAAATCTTGCCATTTGCAACAACATGGATAGATCTAGAGAGTATAATGCTAAGTGAAATGAATCAGTCAGACAAAGACAAATACCATATGATTTCACTCATGTGGAATTTAAGAACCAAAACAGATGAATATAGGGGAAGGGAAGGAAAAAGAAAATAAGATGAAAACAGGGAGGCAAACCATAAGAGACTCTTAACTATAGGAAACAGTTGCTGGAGGGGTGGTGGGTGGGGGCATAGGGTAATTAGGTGATGGGCAATAAGGAGGGCACTTGATGTATTGAGCACTGGGTGTTGTATGCAACTGATGAATCACTAAATTCCACCTTGAAACTAATAATACAGTATATGTTAACTAAGTTGAATTTAAATATAAAATAAAAATAAATATAAATGTCTTTTGTAAACCCTAAATCCCTTTGCATATAAATGTCACTCCATTGCTTTAAATGCTTAAATGGCTTCTTCTTTGTGTATCAGTGATCTATAAAAATCCTGAATGATGGACTCCTGCTATGTCTTCACCTTGAAAACTATAATCCCCAGCCTTGTTGGTCTTCTTCCACCAAGTCTTTTTTTACAGGCTGTTCCTCTCTCTGGAGGCTCTGTTCCTAGCTCTTGATAAGGTTGGCTCCTTCTCATCCTTGAGGACACTGTTTAAGTGTGGCTTCTAATAAAGGCCTTAATCCGCCTCTATCTAAAACTCTCCCTTTTGACTTACTCATAATCTTTATTTCAGCAGGTCTTTGTTTTCTTGGTATTTCTTTTATTCCTGTGATTGATTGTGATGCCATCTCTAGAGTATAAGCTCTGTGAGCACAGGAAGTACATATATGTTAACCTCACCATTATATCCCTGGTGACTATCCTAGTTTTAGGCACTCACTAAATGTTTGTTGGTTGAATTAAGAACTCCACTTTGTTGTTGTTGTTTTTAGGAATTTATTTATTTGACGGAGAGTGAGAGAGACAGAGAGTACAAGCAGGGGGAGTGGCAGGCAGAGGGAGGAGCAAGCTCCCCGCTGAGCAGGGAGCCTGATGTAGGACTCAATCCCAGGACCCTGGGATCATGACCTGAGCCGAAGGCAGACACTTAACTGACTGAGCCACTCAGGTGTCCCAAGAATTCCACTTTGAATAGATACAAGTGCTTTTCCTTTTCAACACCTGGAAATTATGCAGACTCCTTCAGTAATTGCTATTAATTGCTTAAAGTTCTTTTATGTAGAAGTAATATTTAAAAACGTGTGTAAACAAGCACACACGTGTGTATATCCTTTTTTTTTTTTTAAGACTTCATTTTTTAGAGCAGTTTTAGGTTCACAGGAAAATAAAGAAAAAGGTATAGAGATTTACCCCTCATATATCCCCCCCAAACATGCATAGCTCCCCCATTAACAACATCCCCCACCAGGTGATACATTTGTTATAATTGATGAACCTACATTGACAAATCATAATCACCCAAAGCCTATAGTTTACATTAGTGTTCACTCGAGGTGTTGTACATTCTGTGGGTTCTGACAAATGTATAATGACATATATCCACCATTATAGTATCATACAGAGTAGTTTCATTGTCTTAACAAATGCCCTACTGAAAGAGTACATATGAGGGACACATAACACAGAATTGAGGAGTCAGGAAAAGTTTTCCAGACAGAGGGACATTTAAGGTAAAGCCTAAAGGGAAGCATGAGTTAACTTAAGGGGCCCAGGCTGAGGGCCTTTGGGAAGAAATGAAGTTAATTTTGGTGTTCATTAACATTTACTGCCAGGGGAGGATTGAAGTGAAATGAAGCTGGGGAGATAAGCAAGTGCCAGATCAGGAAGGATTTTAAGCCCCTTAAAAGATTTTTTTTTTAAATATCAAATTATTTCTTTTCTTTTTTTAATTTAATTTTATTATGTTATGTTAATCACCATACATTACATCATTAGTTTTTGATGTGGTGTTCCATGATTCATTGTTTGCATTGTAACACCCAGTGCTCCATTCAATAAGGTGTCCTTACCTTTTCTCTAAGGCTATTGAGAAGCCATTGAAAGTTTGAGTTGGAAGATAACAGATCAGACCTGCATTTTAGAAAGTTCCCTCAGGCCACAGTGATGCATAGATTGCTATGGAGAGGCAAGAGTTGAGAGGGGAAACCTGGAGCAAGGAGATCAGTTAGGAGATTGTGTTCCATCCCTCTGGGAGGATAGTTTCTTTGCCACAGTGGTCCTAATCAACATGGAGAAAACTTCAGATTTGAGTGTTATTTAAGAGCTAAAATTGACAGTTCTTTTGTCTCTTGTTTAGGTCATGAGGTAGATGGTTAGCAGTAGTGTGCTTTGACATAAGATCCCAGGAGAAGAAAGTAGGTTTCAAGTTTTCTTGGGGAGGAAAGGGTGGTGGGAGAAATGGGAGCCAAGAGATGAGTTCAGTTAGGAGTGTTCAGTTTGAAGTATCTGCATTTGTTATGTTTAGGTAGAAAAATTAAGTATACCTCTGACTATATAGATCTCAACCTCAGGAGAAAGGCTGGAAATGTAAATTATCAGCATGTAATGAACATATGATATGAATGGTTAGGACAACGTAACAGTGCCTGGGAACAGTGTCTTTTACATAATAAATGCTTAATACTTTTATGTTGAATGAATGCATGACTAGAAGCCATGAAGTAATGTTGAGTGAGAAGAAAGGCTTGAGCCAGTATTCAGGGGAAATGAAACCATTTAAGAACAGGCTGAGTAAGGAGCAGTTAGGGGCACCTGGGTGGTTGAGCGTCTGACTCTTAATCTCAGCTCAAGACTTGATCTTAGGGCAGTGAGTTCAAGCCCTGTGTTCGGCTCCACGCTGGACATGGAGCATACTTTTTAAAAAAAAAAAAAAAAGCAGTGAAGGAGATAGAAGGAAAGTCAGAAGAGAGTGACAGTATGAACTCAAAGGGAAAATAATTTTTTTAAAAATACGATCAAAAGGCCACCAGTGTCAGGAGATCAAGAAGATAAGGACTAAACAGTGTCCCTCAGATTTAACCTAAAGGGTGTGGTTTACCTGGGGAAAAGAAAGGTAACAGTGGTTTGGGGGGATGGGATTAAAAACCGTATTGTGCAGTGTTCATAATAAGGAAATAGAAACAATAAGGAAGGACAACTCTTCAGTTAGATTGTGAAGGGCCCATGGGAGAGAGGATGGTAGCTGGACCAGAGATAATGACCAAAGCATGGGCGTTGTGTCTTGTAATTTTAATGGGAATGTTTTGAACATGTTTGCTGCTCATTGTAGGGGATCAGGAAAGAGGAAGAGGATAAAGGTATAGTTGAGAGAGATGATACAGTAAAGTTTATAAGTTACATGCCTTGGGTGAGAGGACCACATATTCTGTTTGAGACAGGAAGAAGGTAATGTAAAGATAGGTAGCTTTGCAGATATGCTTTTGCTGGTTTGTGTTAGAAAATTGAGGGAATTTTTATCTTATTTTTTTTAAATAACTAAAATAATACATGCTTATTTAAAATTATAGTTGACCTTTGAATAATGTGGGGGTTAGGGATGCCAGCCCTCCAGTGCAGTTGAGAATCTGCCTATAATTTTTGACTTCCCAAAAACTTAACTACTGATAGTCTGTTGTTGACCAGAAGCCTCATTAATAACATAGTCAACACAAATTTTGTGTGTTGTATTTATTATATACTGTATTCTTAAAGTAAGCTAGAGGGGTGCCTGGGTGGCTGTCGTTAAGTGTCTGCCTTCGGCTCAGGTCATGATCCCAGGGTCCTGGGATCAAGCCGTGCATTGGGCTCCCTGCTCCACGGGAAGCCTGCTTCTCCCTCTCCCACTCCCCCTGCTTGTGTTCCCTCTCTCGCTGTGTCTCTCTCTGTCAAATAAATAAATAAAATCTTAAAAAAAAAAAGTAAGCTAGAGAAAAGAAAATATTAAAATCATAAGGAAGAGAAAATAATTTATAATATTGTACTGTATTTATAAAAAACAATACTTTATTGGGGGCACCTGGGTGGCTTAGTCAGTTAAGCGTCTGCCTTGGGCTCAGGTCATGATCCTGGGATCGAGCCCCGCATCGGACTCCCTGCTCAGTGGGAAGCCTGCTTCTCCTCCCACTCCCCCTGCTTGTTTCCCTCTCTCGCTGTGTCTCTCTCTATCAAATAAATAAATAAAATCTTAAAAAACAAAACAGAACAAAACAATCCTTTATAAGTGGATCTGTGCTGTTCAAGGGTTGACTGTATTATTAACTAAAGCCCAAAGTTTACATTAGAATCCAGTCCTTGTGTTATATATTATATGGGTTTTGACAAGTACATAATGACATTTATCTACCATTATAGTATTCTATAGAATAGTTTCATTGCTCCAAAAATCCCCTCTACCTTTTCATTCCTTTCTCCCTTTGTCTCCCTGAATTTTTAGCAACCACTGATCTTTTTAGTCCCCATAATTTTTCCTTTTCCAGAGTGTCATATAGTTGGAATCACATGGTATATAGTATTTTCAGATTGGCTTCCTTCACTTAGTGATATTCTTTGAAGGTTCCTCTATTTCTTTTCATGGCTTGATACTTCATTGATTTTTATTGCTTAATAACAATCCTTTGCATGGCTATATCATAGTTTATCCATTCACCTATTGAAAGATAACTTCATTGCTTCCACTTTTTGGCCACTTCAAATAAAAAATTTACTATATTTAGCTGCTAAAAACATTATGTGAAGGTTTTTGTATGGACTTAAGTTGTCAGTTCTTTTGAATAAGTACCAAGGATTGCTGGATCATATGGTAAGAATATGTTTAGCTTTGTAAGAAACTGCCAAACTGTCTTCCAGTGTGGCCGTACCATTTTACATTCCAACCAGCAGTGAACTAGAGTTCTTGTTGCACCACATCCTCACCAGCATTTGGTGTTGTCAGTGTTTTGTGCTTTCCATTCTAATAGTGTAATGGTACCTTATTTGAATTTGCAGTTCCCTAATGGCATATGATCTTCAGCATCTTTTCATATGCTTATTTGTGATCTGTATGTCTTTGTGAGGTATCTGTTCAGATTGTTTGCCCATTTTCTTTTTCTTTTTTTTAAGTAAGCTCTACACCCAACTTGGGGCTTGAACTCAGGGCCCTGAGATCAAGAGTTGCATGCTCTACCGACTGAGCCATCCAGATGCCCCCATTTGCCCATTTTTAATTGGGTTTATTTTCTTGTTTAGTTTCAAGTTTTTTTTTGTTTTGTTTTTAAAGATTTTATTTTTTTATTTATTTGAGAGAGAGAAACAGCATGAGAGGGGAGAGGGTCAGAGGGAGAAGCAGGCTCCCCACTGAGCCGGGATCCCAATGTGGGACTTAATCCCAGGACCCCGGGAGCATGACCTGAGCCAAAGGCAGTCACTTAACCAACTGAGCCACCCAGGTGCCCCTTAAGGGTTTTTTTTAAATATTTTGGATAAGAGTCCTTTTTCAGGTATTTGTTTTGTGAATATTTCTCCCAGTCAGTAGCTTGTCTTTTCATTCTTTTAACAATGACTTGCAGAGCAGAAGTTTTTAATTTTAATTAAGTCCAGCTTATCAGTTTTTCTTTCATGGATTGCACCTTTGGTGGTGGATCTGAGACATCATTGCCAAACCCAAGGTCACTTAGATTTTCTCTATAATACCTTCTAGTAGTTTTATAGTTTTGTGTTTTCCATTTAGATCTATCATTCGAGTTAATTTTGTGATAGGTGTGAGGTCTGTGTCTAGATTCACTTTTTTGCATGTAGTATCCATTTCTTCCAGCACCATTTTTAGAAGAGACAATCCTCCACTGTGTATTGCCTTTGCTCCTTTGTCAAAGATCAGTTTGATTATTTTTGTGTGGACCTATTTCTAGGCTTTCTGTTCTGTTCCATTGATCTATTTGTCTGTTCTTTTACCTGTACCACACTGTCTTGATTACTGTAACTTTATAGTGAGTCTTAAAGTTGAATAGTGTTAGTCATCCGACTTTGTACTTCTCTTTGAAATATGTGTTAGCTATTCTGGGTCTTTTGCCTTTTCTTATTTTCTTTCTTTCTTTTTTTTTTTTTTTAAGATTTTGTTTATTTTTGAGAGAGAGAGAGAGAGAGATGAGTGGAGGGAGGGGCAAAGGGAGAAGCAGTCTCCCCCATGAGCAAGGAGCCTGATGCGGGACTCTCCCTCTGGCCCACTGCACGTCACCAGTGTCTCTTTAGAATGAGTCTGTATAATCATCTGGTGCCCCAGTTTTTGTGGCTGCTGCCTGGGGGTACACCCCGTGATTGCCTGATTCTGGTGGCTAGCAGGGCTTGTGTTTGTGAGTCCCACAAGACTATAACAGTTTTTAGACTATAGCCCTGAGGGCTTAATGCAGAAGGAACAGATTAAAAAGCCCTGCTTTCAGTCTCCCTGAAAGTGATCTACTTGCACACTTGAAAAGCTGCTGCCTGAAGGTCCAGCTTCTAGTTAGCCTTAATAGAAATGCTGACTTAGGTCCTCCCCTTTGGGTCACTGATAGGTGTTGGCCCATCCTTAACTACTGGGAACCACTAAGAACAAAGAAGGTGGCTTGGACAATCAAAAAGATTTGAGAAACAGCTAAGAGCTAGGGCCTCACTGAGCAGTAAGGTTCATCTATAGGAGACTACTCTACCAGGACTAGGAGAGGTGGATGTTTTATCCAATACACAAAAACCAACAGAGTCAAGGAAAATGAAGAAACAGAGGAATATTTTCTGACCAAAAGAACAAGGTAAAACTCGAGAAACAGTGGTAAATGATTTACTTGATAAAGTGTTAAAAATAATGGTCATAAAGTTGGTCACTGAGGTCAGATAGCCTTTAGAATTGAAGGAGTGATAAAGAATTTTCCAGACAAGCAAAAATTGAAGGAGTTTATCACCACTAGACCAGCCTTAAAAGAAATGTTAAAGGGACTTTTTTAAGCTGAAACTAAAGGATCGTAATTACTAACAGGAAAACATATGAATGTATAAATCTTGTAAAGGTAAATATATAGTTAAATCCAGCATTCTCTAATGTTGTAATGGTGGTGGGTAAATCACTTATAAATCTAGTATGAAGGTTAAAAGAGAAAAGTAGTAAAAATAACAAGCTACAATAATTTCTTAATGGATACCCAAGGTAAAAAGATGTAAGTTGTGGCATCAAAAACATAAAATGAGGGGGTGTGTAAAAATACAGAGCTTTAATGTGCATTTTAAGTTGTTATCAACTTAAAATAGACTGTTGGAGATATATTTTATATAAGCCTCATTGCAACTACAAAGCTGAAAGCTTTTACATGAAAGAGAAAGTGAAAGGAATCTAAGCACACACTAAAGAAAATCATCAAGTCAGAAAGGAAGAGACAAAGGGAACAAGAAAAGAACAAAGGAATTATAAAACAGCCAGAAAAATAGTTAACAAAATGGTAATAGTAAGTCCATATATATATCAGTAATGACTTTAAATATAAGTGGACTAAATTTCTCCAGTCAAAAGACATAAAGTGGCTTAATAGATGAAAAGATAAATCTGACCCAACTATATGCTGCCTACAGGAGACACATCTGCTTTAAGGACACACACAGACTGAAAGTGTAGAGATGTTAAAAGATATTCCATACAAATGGAAACCAAAAGAAAGCAGTAGTAGCTATGCTTATATCAGACAAAACAGACTTTAAGACAAATACTCTAATAAGAACAAGGTCATTATAATGGTAATGTTGTCAGTTCAACAAGATGATATAACTTCTGTAAATATTTATATACCCAACATAGGAGCTCTTAAATATATATAAAGTAAATATTAATAGACCTGAAGGGAAAAATAGACGGCAATGCAATAATGGTAGGGGCCTTCAGTACCCCACTTTCAATAGTGGGTGGATCATCCAGATAGATATTCAGTAAGTAAACATTGGACTTAAAGTATATGCTAGACCAGATGGACTCAACAGACATTTACACAGTGTTCTACTCGACAGCAGCAGAATACCCATTCTTCTTAACCACACACAGAATATTCTCCAGGATAGATCATATGTTAGGTCACAAAACAAGTCTTAATAAATTTAAGAAGACTGAAAGCATATCAAGCATTTTTTCTTTCTTTCTTTCAAGATTTTATTTATTTATTTATTTATTTATTTTAAGATTTTATTTATTTATTTGACAGAGAGAGACACAGCAAGAGAGGGAAAAGCAGGCTCGATGCGGGGCTTAATCCCAGGACCCTGAGATCATGACCTGAGCTGAAGGCAGGTGCTTAAACAACTTAAACACCCAGGTGCCCCTATTTATTTGACAGAGAGAAGGGGAGAGAGCATGAGCCAGGGGGAGAGGGAGAGGGAGAAGCAGACTCCTCACTGAGCAGGGAGCCTGACGTGGGGCTGGATGCAGGAACCCTGTGATCATGACCTCAGCTGAAGGCAGATGCTTAACCAACTGAGCCACCCAGGTGCCCCTCAAGCATCTTTTCTGACCACAATGGCATGAAACTAAAAATCAATTACAAGAAAAAATGGAAAATTCAGAAATATGTGGAGATTAAACAGCATGCCACTGAACAATCAATGGGTCAAAGAAGAAGTCAGCATAGTATTGGAAGTCCTAGCTGGAGCAATTAGTCAAGAAAAAGAAATCAAGGGGTGCCTGGGTGGCTGAAAACTTCTGGATTTCAAACTGTAATACAAAGTTATAGTAATCAAAGCAGTATGGTACTGGGATAAAAACAGACACATGAGTTATAAGATTTTATTTGTCCTTAATTTGTCCTTTAATTTTTTTATTCTGTAATTTTTTTATAGTCTTTTAGCACACACACATACAAGCACATGCACACATGGAGATACCATTTTTACTGAATATTTACTCAGTGACCTTCTTTCAGTGTGATACTGCTCTTGAAATTCATCTTATGTTCTATTTTTTTTTTTTTTAAGATTTTATTTATTTAGGGGCACCTGGGTGGCTCAGTCGTTGGGCATCTGCCTTTGGCTCAGGTCGTGATCCCAGGGTCCTGGGATCAAGCCCCACATTGGGCTCCTTGCTCCGCAGGAAGCCTGCTTCTCCCTCTCCCACTCCCCCTGCTTGTGTTCCTGCTCTCGCTATCTCTTTGTCAAATTAATTAATTAATTAAAAGATTTTATTTATTTATTTGAGAGAAAGAACGTGAGCATGGGGGGGCTGGGCAGAGGGAGAAGCAAACTCCCTGATGAGCAGGGAGCCTGATTGAGCAGGGAGTCCGACTCGGGGCTCGATCCTAGGACTCTGAGATCATGACCTGAGCCGAGGGCAGACACAAAACTGACTGAGCCACCCAGGTGCCCCAACTTATCCTATGTTCTAAACATCAGGTCAGGCTTCATCTCATTCTTTGAGGAGCTTACAGTGGGGATTTCAGGGATTGTTGTGTGCACTGTTGGCTACTTAACACAAGGGGAATTTTGCTGTGGGCTCTGGGAAGAATTTTCATCCTTACCAAAAAACAGATATATGACGAGAAAGTTTTTTGCTATTGCCCTTTCATTTCTGTTTTAGATACTGGTATGAGAAATGATATCTGAAGCTGAAACTTGTGACCTAGAGGCTGTAAGCCTTCGCACCAAAGCCAGTATGTGGTAGATGAAGGAACAGCAGAAGAGTGTAGTCACTTCAGAGACTCTTTAAAGTTAAACGTACACTTACCATATGATCTAGCAGTCCTACACCTTTAAGCAATTTCCTCATAAGTTATATCAGAAGAGAGAGATTTAGAAGGCTGTCTCTTGTCTTGACTATCAACAAAGGCGTGTGTGTTTTGACTTTAAAATTTAAATATTTACATGCCTCATTTTGATGGTGCCAATATATGAGTATCTGAAATAACAAACTGATTCAATGATTTATTTTCTCTTAACAGATTCACAGCTGTAATTCTTTAAACATTTTCTTTGGTGGTTTTATAATATGACTTAATTTTTTTTAGACTTCATACAGCTTCTCAAAATACTCCTACATAAAGCAATAAAACCACTTTAGTCATTTCATTCATGATAGAGGACCATACCTATCTCTTCCACAAAGCATTCGTTGTTGCCTTACAAGAGAGTGACTTTGAGCCCCATTTTGGCCTGTTTCTTTTGAATGTTGGCTCAGGGTGATTGTTACTAGAAACATAAGTTTCTCCCATTTCAATGTGATAGAATGCTCTAAGATGTCTTCTAGATATCTTCTAGGAAAATTTTTCACTGACCACTGTTGAAGATAGCCATATTCTTCAACTCTATCATAAACCAGCAGATTTGGCATCAGTTCCCTACCTACAATTTGATGAATTGGAATTTTTAATTTTTCTATTAGCAACAATTCTTTAACCTGCTGGAGAATTCTTATAATTTCCCAGTCAGGAAAGCCATGTGTATAAATCTGTTTTTATTCAGTAAGTGTCGCTTTATTAATGGAATGATGCCTTCTGGGAGGCGGTAAACCAGTTCCTGAAATGAATTATAAGTTTGGATTACAAAGAATGTGTGGAGTGTTATACTTGAAAAAATATCTTTCCTCTTAATTCAGGCATGCTTAAATTCATGGACACTGTTAGAATTAAGCTTCTTTCTTTTTTTAAGATTTTATTTATTTATTTGACAGAGCGAGAGCACAAGCAGGGGAGTGTCAGGCAGAGGGAGAGGGAGAAGTCGGCTCCCTGCTGAGCAGTGAGCCCAATGTGTGGCTCAACCCCAGGACCCTGGGATCGTGACCTGAGCCGAAGACAGATGCTTAGCCGACTGAGCCACCCCAGGTGCCCCTAGAATTAAGTTTCTTAGGGAACTTGCTGGTATGATTCTAAAAATTTATCATAGCATTTACATGTTTAATAAGTTACAAGTAATTGCCAAATGCCTTATTTACCAGAAAAAGAAACATCTTATTGCATTTATATAATTTCTCTCCCCTCCTTTTTTTATTAATGTATAGTTGATATACAATATTATATTTGTTTCAGGTGTACAGCATAGTGATTCAGCAATTACATGCACTATGAAATGCTCACCACCGTAAGTGTGGTTACCATCTGTCACCATATAAAGTTACTACAATATTATTGACTACATTCCTTATGCTGTACTTTCCAACCTTGTGACCTACACATTTTATAACTGGAAGTTTGTATCTCTTAATCTCCTTCACCTGTTTTGCTCATCCCCCGAATCTGCCTCCCCTGTGGCAACCACCAGTTTGTTCTCTGTATTTATGAATCTGTTTTTTTGTTCGTTTGTTCATTTGTTTTGTTTCTTAGATTCCACATATAAATGAAATAATATGGTATTTGTCTTTCTCTGTCTGACTTATTTCACTTAGTATAATAGCTTGTAGGTCCACACATGTTGTCACAAACTGGCAACATTCCATTCTTTTTAATGACTAATATTTCATTACACACACACACCCCCATCTTTATCCATTCACCTATCGATGGAAACTTAGGTTGCTTCTACATCTTGTCTATTGTAAATAATGTTACAATAGACATAGGGGTGTATGTATCTTTCAAATTAGTGTTTTTGTTTTCTTCAGGTAAATACCCAGAAGTGGAATTATTGGGTCATATGGTATTTCTATTTTTAATTTTTTCAGGAATCTCCATACTGTTTTCCAGAGTTGCTACACCCATTTACATTCCCACCAACAGTATATAGGGGTTTCTTTTTCTCCACATTCTTGCCAATGCTTGTTATTTCTTGTCTTTTTTTTAAAGATTTTATTTTATTTTTATTGAGAGAGAGAGAATGATAGAGAGAGAGCATGAGAGGGTGGAGGGTCAGAGGGAGAAGCAGACTCCCTGCTGAGCAGGGAGCCCGATGCAGGACTCGATCCTGGGACTCCAGGATCATGACCTGAGCCGAAGGCAGTCACCCAACCAACTGAGCCACCCAGGTGCCCTATTTTATTTTTTTTTAAAGATTTTATTTATTTGAGATAGGGAGAGAGAGCACACAAGTGGGGGGAGGGGCAGAGGGAGAGGAAGAAGCAGACTCCCTGCTGAGCAGGGAGCCTGACCCAGGCTTGATCCCAGGATCCCATACTCATGACCTGAGCCGAAGGCAGATGCTTAACGACTGAGCCACCCAGGCACCCCCATTTGCTCCCTTTTTCATCACTGGCCAACAGAAAGATACAGTGAGGTTAAGTCTAGTTAAATAAACTGAGGACATTTAAAAGCTCTTCCTTCAACTTTGTATAGGACCTATCATAAATGAAGTTACTTACTGTCACCCCTTCCTTCATCCCCACCATTTATCAAGCACTGACAGCAACAGCACAATCCAAAACAAGTTACTGATGACACAGACTACTTCTATAAAAGACTTCCCAAAACCCTAGGGGTACTAAGCAGTCCTAGACTAAAGCTTTGCAATTGTATCTAACATCCTCCAATTATCTTTGTTGTTTCCTAAAGGTCCTTCAGACAGTATTAGTAAGAGAAGGGAAATAAAACTTAACATGTTTTAGATAGTTCTGTCTTCACTGGTGCAGCTATGTCTATGTATGAGAAACTGTCAGGCTATACTTTATTCCCTTATCTTATAAATTTCTTTGAAGACAGGAAAAAGATGGATCTTAGCCTATCCAGACAATTTTGAGCTATTCAACTAACTCCCAAATTTTCATAAATTATCACTAGTGTAATAGTTTCATTTATAAGATTTGGAAAACTGTAATACCTTATCTATTGCTCTTCATATTTTTCATATGTGTTCACTCTAACAGATGGAGGTTATTTTCATGCTTGTCATTAACTTTCTCCATTGCACTTAAACTCATGAAGCATTAGGTGGAGTAATCACGTACAGCCCACATTATCCATGTATACTTGCATGTATGTACAGAAAAACATACAGTACTTGCCAAGTTAGAACCCTGCAGAAAGTCAAAAATCGTGTTCAGCTGGGAAAAGGATGTTTTTAACACCTGCTTGTAGCCCAGAAGAATCACATTAACTCCCACAAACATGGGAAAAAAACTTACATTTAAGATACCAATTTTCTGATCTTTGCATGCGACATGAGCATGGTCTAATCTGTAATTATGAAAGATGAATAATATTTAATACTACTATTTTTTTTTTTAAGATTTTATTTATTTATTTGAGACAGAGAGAATGAGATAGAGAGAGCATGAGAGGGGGAGGGGCAGAGGGAGAAGCAGACTCCCCGCTGAGCAGGGAGCCCGATGTGGGACTCGATCCCGGGACTCCAGGATCATGACCTGAGCCGAAGGCAGTCGCTTAACCAACTGAGCCACCCAGGCGCCCTATTTAATACTACTTTTATATGGCACCTCTCATTTAAGAAATCAAACTAATTGAACAATTAAAATTTTCAAAATCCTATTTATCACCACCCATTGCTCAAAACTATTTTCTACTACCCCACTGCAAACTCTTTAGCTTGTCATTTGAGTCCCTTCAATATTAAACCCCCTATTTAAATTCTTGTATTAAAAAGTTACTACATGGGGTGCCTGGGTGGCTCAGTCGTTAAGCGTCTGCCTTCGGCTCAGGTCATGATCCCAGGGTGCTGGGATTGAGCCCCACATCGGGCTCCCTGCTCCGCGGGATGCCTGCTTCTCCCTCTCCTGCTCCCCCGTTTGTGTTCCTTCTCTCGCTTTGTCTCTCTCTGTGAAATAAATAAAATCTTAAAAAAAAAAAAAAGTTACTACATAAACACAAGGAGCATCCATTGTTAGCCCTCATACCTAGAATGGCCTCTTCTGCCTTAAAGGCCTGACTCACATCCTATGTCCCTTGTGAAACCTTTTATAACCAACTCATTATTAACACTTGGAGCACCACTGTGTATGTTATGTATATATTTGCCGCTTAACCTGTACCAGATTATATCGATATGTACTCTAATATTCAATTTGATTATAAGCCTTTGGAGTTAGGGATCTTGTCATATCTCCTTTAGTTTCTTGCATATAATTGGTACTTAATAAATACTGAGTAACAATTATGATGGTCTTACTTAACAGAAAACAGATTTTCAATGACATAACCAAATATTTACACAAAATAGTACA
Organism: Leptonychotes weddellii; assembly: GCF_054177405.1. NCBI lineage: Eukaryota > Metazoa > Chordata > Mammalia > Carnivora > Phocidae > Leptonychotes > Leptonychotes weddellii. The sequence goes on along the minus strand of NC_138377.1, from coordinate 92,748,032 downwards.
ACAGAATCCTGATTAACCCTAAAAACTCTTAGAATTCATCTAGAAAGAAGCTAGTATTATTTCAATTCATTAGTGTTAGGACCGGATAGTTAGGATTTCTATTTCACAAGGATATTAAATGATTTATTTTCAGTTAGTAGCAGTTAACATATGAGAAAGTTAGCTCAAGAACCAGGTCAAATGGGGGTGCCTGGGTGCCTCAGTCGGTTAAACGTCTGCCTTCAGCTCAGGTCATGATCCTGAGGTTCTGGGATTGAGTCCATATGTATATGGGCTCCCTGCTCCACAGGGAGTCGGCTTCTCCCTCTGCCTCTGCCTTTCTCCCTCTCTATCTGTCTCTCATGAATAAATAAAATCTTAAAAAAAAAAAAAAAAAGAACCAGGTCAAATAGAACATCCAAGGTAAACATTAAGTTATACTTTAACTTTATTTTTAAAAAATGACTTCCAAAGATAGCAGTAAAATACAAACTGTAAGATTTGTCCTCTTTTTCTTTTTTACAGTAAAAAAAGGAAGGGAGGGGCATCTGGGTGGCTCAGCTGTTAAGCTTCTGCCTTCAGCTCAGGTCATGATCCCAGGGTCCTGGGATCAAGCCCCGCATTGGACCCCCTGCTCAGGGAGGAGCCTGCTTCTCCCTCTCCCACTTCCCCTACTTGTGTTCCCTCTCTCGCTTTGTCTCTGTCAAATAAATAAATAAAATCTTTAAAAAAGGGGGGGAGGGGAATTCCACTTTTTTGTACCATAGACAAAAATAAACTCAAAATAGATTAAAGATCTAAATGTAAGACATGAAACCAGAGAACTCCTAAGAACAAACAAACAAACAAAATACACACACACACACATACACAGGCAGTAAACTTGGATATCAGCCTTCAGCACTATTTTTCTGGATATGTCTCCTTAGGCGAAGGAAACAAAAGCAAAAATAAACTACTGGGACTAAACTAAAAAGCTTTTGCACAGCAAAGGAAACATCAACAAAACAAAAAGGCAGTCTACTGAATGAGAGAAGATATTTACAAATGATATATCCAGTAAGGATTAATACCCAATATATGAATAACTCACACAAATCAATGCCAAAAAAAACCCAAATAACCTGATTTAAAAAGGGGCAGAAAACCTGAATAGACATTTTTCCAAAGAAGACAAGCAGACATATGAAAAGAGGCTCAATATCACTAATCAGGGAAATGCAAATGAAAACCACAATGAGATATCACCTCATACCAGTCAGAATACCTAGTATCAAAAAGACAAGATTATGGGGCACTTCACTGGCTCAGTAAGTAGAGCATTCAACTCTTGATCTCAGGGTTGTGAGTTCGAGCCCCACGTTCAGTGTAGAGATTACTTAAAAATAAAATCTTGGGGCACCTAGGAGGCTCAGGTCATGATCCCAGGGTGCTGGGATCGAGCCCCGCATCAGGCTCCCTGCTCGGCGGGGGGCCTGCTTCTCCCTCTCCCGCTCCCCCTGTTTGTGTTCCCTCTCTCGCTTTGTCTCTCTCTGTCAAATAAATAAATAAAATCTTTAAAAAAAAAAAAAAGAAAGAAAAAGGGAGCAAATGGCTTTCTTGTGGGTCATATGTCCAGTACTAGAAGATAGCATTTATTTATGTATGTGTATATGTATGTATGTATGTATGTATGTAGGTTCCACTCTCAGTGTGGAGGCCAACACAGGGCTTGAACTCATGACCCTGAGATCAAGAGTTGGATGCTTAACCGACTGAGCCCCCTAGGCACCCCAAAGATAGCATTTTATGTTAAAGGCTTGCGTGTTCCCTTAGCTGCTATGGTCTGCAGCCTACTTAGCTTATGTTACCAGATGAATAACTAGTCCAGATGGCTAAACTGTTGGAGAATATAAAACCAAAACCCATTTCAGGAAGCTATCCACTTTGTTCATTTTGGGATAGGATCCATTCTAATTAGTGGTAACTTTCTGAATTTGTTTTAAAATTTAATTTTTAACTGTATGTTTTCTTGATTTTTACCTAGGTTACAAAATACCCTCCTATGCTTGAGATCCACAGACTACATGTCCTACAAGAACAAATCAATGATTTTTCATCTCTTGGCGATACATTAGAAACATAAATATGGTACCAAAAGATCTCCTTAATTTTCTCTGACTACGGTTTATTTGGATGTACTTTTGTATTGAAGAGAAATATACGGACTGAGGCTACTCGTGCAGAGACTCTGTCGTGTAGGATCATGGACCATCCTAGTAGGGAGAAGGATGAAAGACAACGGACAACTAAACCCATGGCACAAAGGAGTACCCACTGTCCCCGACCGTCTGGCTCCTCAACATCCTCTGGGGTTCTTATGGTGGGACCCAACTTCAGGGTTGGCAAGAAGATAGGGTGTGGGAACTTCGGAGAGCTCAGATTAGGTAAGGACTTTGGTTATATCAGTGGCTTCCAACAACAACAACAGCTATAATTAGCTTTGGTGTGTTTTAAAACAAGCAGTTATAATTTCATGAGACATTATCTTAAGGAGGACTTGTTATTATAAGAACTAAAGAATTTGTGAAGGGGACTATAGTCACTACCAGTTATAATTGTATCCAAGGTTCATCTCTGTTTGTGTGTGATAGGCTTTTAAATTTACCACCAATTCTGAGATTTTATGATGTAGGGAGAGCTGCATACAGATAGCAATAAAATGAAAATTCTGATTTCGTTGGCCTGAGAGGTAGAGCCCTAAATTCTTAACAAACTTCATTTGACCTAGATATTGTTGGTCCTTGAACCACACTGTGAGGAGGGAGTAAGGCCTTGCTTTAATTCAGACTCTACCCCTTATAAGGGGTAAACCCTTATTAATACCCAGACTTAGTCTATAAGGATATACATCCTGTTCAGAGAGGCTTTCCAACTGATACTATGTTTGCATTTCTTTCCTGGAAATAACCAATATCAGGATTGATCTAGAACTCCAGGGAGAAATTATGCAATTTTATTTCCCAGCCAAGGAAATGGATTTTTTAATTTCAAGTATAAATTTATGAGTACGATCATGAAAAATGACAAAACCAGTTTGAAGATGTGAAATTGGGAAGTAGATACAGTAGGTATTTATAAATTTTTCAATGGCCCTCCCTGGATGAATTGGGAAGAGAAAATGAAAGATCTTATATGAAGTTGGACGTCAGCTTGGAGAATGTGAAGAGGTTCCCTTTTAGGCTAAAGTGTTTGCTTTTTCTCCATAGCTGTTATGGGTATGGATTATTATGAACACCCATTGTAAGAGACTCTGGCCCTTGGGGGAACAGGAGTGTGGGAGGGTAAGATGATTATTGCTTGTCACCTCTGCTATTTCTGATCTTCAAAAGAAGAAGGAAAAAATGTTGTCTCTGGTCCCTCATAGAGAGAATCAGGGAAGCATCACTACCCTAGGGAGAGATCACTGGGTGCACAGTTGAATTTAAGGATGCTGAGTATGAATTTATTTTTACTGGTAGAGGCGCCTGGCTAGCTCAGTTGGTAGAGCATGAGACTCTTATTTTTACTGGTAGAAGGCCAGCAGCCTGGAATTTTAAGACCTGACTAGTGTAATGGAAGGCTTTTTATATTTAGTGATGTTCGAGTTAGCAAATCTAGCAGATGCTACTGAGAAGAGGAGTAAGATGTGTAATTTCACACTGCTTGAGTTCCTAGCAACTACTGAGTTGTTTTAGCAGCTAGTTTCGTGAATATTCATTTATGTAATGGATTGACTTCGCTCTAACATCACAGTAGTAACTTGAATTAAATAGATTATGACATAATCATCCACAGAATTACTACTGAGAGGCAGTTTGATGCATATAAATTCTTGCTTTCTCAGAACATCATAAAATTGTTTGATTTCTCTTAAAGATAAAGAACAACTTTAGTCAGTGAAAACTGGAAATTGTCTTGTTTAATTACTTAAGTCTAGATTTGTATTAGATGATCTTTAAGTTTACACAGGAATAGAAAAACTTACTGAGTTAAAAGGATAAATTTGTAGCCCATATGTATTTCAGAGTAGTAGAGTGTTGTGTTTTATTTCCTTACATGAATTTAGGATAATTTTGGGAGTTCTCATTTTGGCTTGCCTTGTAGTCAGTAGAAAGACCTTTCTTTTGAAGTGGTTTTAGTCTTGTGTACTTATCAGGTTTTCATTATCCCTGGGACCATATTGTCATGACATTGTATCTAGGAATACTTTTTATCAACAGAAACCAGAAAAGGTACTTCCAGAATCATTTGACATCTTCCTAACAGGGTATGCTATATCCATTCCACTGCTCTTTGGCTGTGATATTAGTAAGTAGGAGATTGTGCAGACAACAGAAGATATAAACTAGAAATTCCGAACTCAAGTCAGGTGCAGATGGGCCTTCACCAAGGCTACCACCTACAAAGCCATGCTTTCTTCTCCACATTCGTTTCTTTCTCTAGCCACACTGTCTCTCTGCCCCTCAAACAGCCAGATGCATTTCTGCTTCAGAGCTTTGGCACTTAAAGTTCCCTCTGCTGCAGAATTCTTCCCCCAAATTTTGCTTAGGTAGTTGCTTCTCATCCTTCAGGCTTTATCTTTTGTTACCGTCTCAGAGAAACCTTCAGTGATTCCTCCCCTACCTCCACTTAAAATGGCACATTTCTCCCCTACCTATATTCTATCCCATCAAACACTTTATTTTAGTCATCACATTGATCACTACCTGAAATGATTTATTCATGTTTGTTTACCTGTTAATTGTCTCTCCTTACTTGAATATAACCCCCTTGGAGGGTGGGGATTCTATCTGTGTTATTTACTGTTGTTAATCTGTGGGATGGATAGATAGATAGCCAGATGAATGGAAAGAGAGAGAAAAAAACATAGCCTCCTTCAGGCTCCTGGTGGTAGGTAGTGGCCTTAGTACCACTGGATTTAGGTAGACCTCTGGTTTCCAGATAGAGAAACAAAGAAAATAATGCAATGTTAGTAAATTTTGGTTCTCTGCAAATCTGTTTCTACCCCATCATTCATTTAACAAACATTTCTTTTTTTTTTTTAAGATTTTATTTATTATTTATTTGAGAGAGAGTGAGAGAGAGAGCATGAGCAGAGGGGAGAGGGAGAAGCAGGCTCCCCGCTGAGCAGGGAGCCTGATGTGGGGCTTGATTCCAGGACCCTGGGATCATGACCTGAGCCGAAGGCAGATGCTTAACGACTGAGCCACCCACGCGCCCCTTAACAAACATTTCTTTCTTTCTTTTTTTTTTTTTTTTTAAGATTTTATTTATTTGACAGAGAGAGACAAAGCCAGAGAAGGAACACAAGCAGGAGGAGTGGTAGAGGAAGAAGCAGGCTTCCCGTGGAGCAGGGAGTCCGATGCGGGGCTCGATCCCAGGACCCCGGGATCATGACCTGAGCCGAAGGCAGACGCCTAATGACTGAGCCACCCAGGCGCCCCTTAACAAACATTTCTTGAATAATTACTGTTTTACTAAACTTTGGGAAAGATAGAAAGAATAACAAAGTGTAGTTTCTGTCCTTAAGAATCTGTCTCACAGTCTACTGGTAGAAAGAAAAAAACAAATTATAACATGAAGTGATAAGTATTATAATAGATCATATTAAAAACTGCTTTGGCAGCAGGTAATAAAGGTTTCAGAAAGGAAGTATTATTTGAGAATAGGACAAGACTTCCACTGGTGGGCACAAGGAAGAAGGGCTTTCCAGCAGTAGGAGCACAAAACATTATCAGAGTAGCAACTAGTTAACCCAACTACATGACTGGGTTAATGGATGTGAAGTAAAAAAAGTCATAGATGACTCTATTAGGTAGGTTGGGGCCAGATTGTGAAGTGTTTAGATGGTATTAAAGCATTTGGACTTTATCCTGTAGGCAGTGGAGTAGAATCATCAAGGGTTTTACAACAGAAGAGTGACATGATCTCATTTGTATTCTAGATAGATTATTCAGGTAGTTGTAAGATTAGATCAGATAAGAAAGAGATTGACATCTTGTGGATTTTGCTCTAATTGTAAAACTTGTCACATTGTATTATCTTCCCCATCTCTTTGCCTCAAGATTAGCCTGATGGTAGTACTTTGCTTCATTAATCTTTATATTCTCAGCTCCTTTTACTGTGTATGGCATATAATGTGTATTTAAGAAATGTTAATGGGTACTTAAGAAATGTTTGTTTGGCTTTATAGTCTAAGTCAGAAATGGCCAGACCTGCCTTAGCTCTTAGCTCTGAAAATGGCAGTGAGATGAAAGGAAGGGATGAATGAGGGAGAAATTTCAGAAGTAGATTGTAGGCAGGCTTTGACCACCAGATGTTTGAGGGGTAGCTTTCAAAGATGACCGAGTTTGCCAGCGTGGAGAGACCAAGTAAATGAGGAAACTTTTAATGGAAATAGGAAATAGAGTTTGTTAATATATTGACTTTAAGGAGTGTGCAGCACATATGCAAAAATGTGAATCTGAGACTAAGAAAAGTTTAGGCTTGATAGGGATTAGGAGATCATCACCATGTAGGTGTTAATAGACACGCAGTCACAGATGATGAGATGATACTTTATGGCGTTCGTATGAGTGGGAGAAAGGTACATTTAAGGGATGCTGGAAGAGGAAGAGCTTGAAGAGTAGAGAGGTTGGAAAGTCAGAAGAGTTTTTTCAAATTTTACTTTAGAAGTTTCTCCAGGGACATCTGGCTGGCTAGTTGGTGAAGCATGCAACTCTTGATCTCGGAGTTGTGAGTTGGAGCCCCGCGTTGGGTGTAGAGATTACTTAAAAATAAAATCTTTTAAAAAAAAATGTTTTTCCAAAGATAACCACTAATTTTATTAAATTAATTTAATTTTCTATAATGTATATCAGGACATATTTTAGAAATGTAATCAAATTGTACTATAAATGTATTTTTATCACTTAATATAGCACGGATTTCTTTTTCAATTTAAATATAGATCATTCTTGGGGTACCTGGGTGGCTCATTAGGTTAAGCGTCTACCTTCGGCTCAGGTCATGATCCCAGGGTCCTGGGATCGAGCTCTACATCCAGCTCCCTGCTCAGTGGAGAGCCTGTTTCTCCCTCTCCCTCTACTGCTCCCCCTGCTTGTGCTCTCTCTGTGTCTGTCTCTCTGTCAAATAAATAAATAGAAATCTTTAAAAAAAAATAAAATAAATATAGATCATTCTTTTTTTTTTATGAGGGCGAGCATGCATGCATACACGAGAGATGGCAGGGGAGCAGAGAGAGAAAGAATCTTAAGAAAGCTCCACGCCCATGGGGCGCCTGGGTGGCTCAGACGGTTAAGTGTCTGTCTTCAGCTCAGGTCATGATCTCAGGGTCCTGGGATCGAGCCCCGCATCGGGCTCCCTGCTCAGCGGGGAGCCTGCTTCTCCCTCTTCCTCTACCTGCTGCTTCCTCTGCTTGTGCTCTCTCTCTCTCTCTGTCAAAAATAAATAAAATTAAAAAAAAAAAGCAAGCTCCACGCCCAGCACGAAGCTCTATCTCACAACCCTGAGATGACCTGAGCCAAAACCAAGAGTTGGACGCTTAACAAAGTGAGCCACCCAGGCACTCCTAGATCATTCATTTTTAATGTCTGTAGTTATTCTGTAATTTAGCCAAATTATATATACATATAAATTGTTTCTGTTTCTTCATATTATAAATGATACTGTACTGAGCATCCTAATAGATGCCTGTAGTACATCCTTGTAGTACAAACTTGGCTATTTTATTAGGCTAAATCCGGGAAGTGTACACTCTTGAGTAAAAGGATATCCATATTTGTGATTTTGTTACATACTGGAAATTTGCCCCCTGGAAAGATGATTTCTCTTTACTTTCTGCCTGTGTCTGCATGTGTGTGCATGGGTGGTTCTTTCCCTACCCCTTCAAAAACCTTGAACATTATTGAGAATCTTTTGATCTATGCTAGTCTGATAGGGTAAAATGGTGTCTTATTAAATGTGTATAGGTTCACGGGTAAAGTTAAATGTCTTTATACACTGATTTATATATCTTCTTTTAAGAGTTGCTTCTTTGTGGCCTTTGCCTGTTTCTCAGTGGAAAAATTATTTCTGTAGAGTCTTACCTGTGTGTATTGCCTCTATAGATAAGGGAATTTTGAAGATTTGAGAAAGAAAGATTGATGAAGGATGATTGTGAATAAAAGGTTGGAGGATACAATGGAATGGAAATAGATGTGCAAGTTGTTTTTCATTAATTGAGAAACATGGGGGCTATTTTGAGGCCTTTTTTTTTTTTTTTTTATTTTGAGTATTCTCAATCAGGCCTGGAAAGAATCATGTGAACATTAAGTTGTGAATGATTCTATTCCTCCAGAATTAAGAAAATGTTGTCTACATTTAATATAGTCTACAAATAATGGCTTGTTTTTCTTCTTAGTTGCAAGAATAAGTAGATGATATTTCTTTTTTTTTTTTTTTTTAAGATTTTATTTATTTATTTGAGACAGAGAGAATGAGAGAGACAGAGAGCACATGAGAGGGGGGAGGGTCAGAGGGAGAAGCAGGCTCCCTGC
>NC_138377.1:92697608-92738995 GCF_054177405.1 Leptonychotes weddellii | reverse complement strand
GAGCAGGGAGCCCGATGCGGGACTCGATCCCGGGACTCCAGGATCATGACCTGAGCCGAAGGCAGTCGCTTAACCAACTGAGCCACCCAGGCGCCCCAGTAGATGATATTTCTTTCCCATTCCTAATAGGTATGTACCTATGTTAATGGGAGACCCTTTAGACTAGACAATCTCGCATAGAATTTTAATAATTTTCATATTATTCTTGTGAAATAGGACATTGTTAGAGAATCTTTTTACTTGCAAGTAAGAAAATGGAGGCACAAAGAATTCATTTTTTTTTTTGCTATTTTTCATCTTTGGTATCTGATGAAATACGCCAAAGTACATTAGCAGAGAAGGATGTTTTTGACAAACGTAAATTGGCCAAGGGTAGCAACTTGTCCTTTGACACTGTCCTCCCTGGCTTCTAAAATAAGATACTTATTTCTGTGACTAAAGTAGGGTGTACATGACAACATCTCTGCATATTGTTCTTTCCTTACCTGAATTACTTATCTATCACTAATGAACTTAAATTAGAATTTGTAACTTCAGCTTTTACCAGCCAGTTCTATGTTTGGCAGTTGTGATCATTAATGGTTTACAGATGCATATTTTCTAAAGCCCTTGGTTTCATATTGTGTCCCACAAGGTTTTAGAGCCCTTAGTTCCCACTGTGAGAGAATGGGAAAGGAAGAATGAAGAGAAAGGACTCTCACCTATATACTGAGTTTTCAATAAGATTTTGTTCAAAAGATAGCAATCTGCTGAATTAAAAATTTTTTAAGATTGTATTTATTTATTTGAGAGAGAGCGTGTTTGTGATCAGTGGGGAGGGCCAGAGGGAGAGGGAGAAAGAGTCTGAAGCAGACTCTGCACTGAGTGCAGAGTGCCACATGGGGCTCGATCCCACGATGCCCAGATCACGACCTGAGCCAAAACCAAGAGTTGGACATTTAACCGACTGTGCCACCGAGGTACCCCTCTGCTGTGTTAAAAAGTTTTGAAAATCATTCATCTGAAAGAATATAGGCTTAAGATAAAATTTAAAAGTGTTTATTCTTTAGTTGAAAGTGAAGGCATTGTAAAACAAAATGTTACTTTTTTATTCATAGTTTCTTAGTAAATCTTATCATTTTGAACATACAGAACTAAGTCTGTATCACCCCAAAACTATGCCAGCCAATGAAACAGAAACAGATGTATTGTGCTTTTACAGCATTGTTAAGGTTCTCCTGTACATTTGCAAACTTGTAGGGTCTTTGGATGGAACATACTAAAACAAGTAGAACAAGAAGTCATGTCATCACTCTCTTTCCCAAGTGGTTAAAAGTAAGAGTCCTGGAGTCATATTGTTATTCCAAGCCCCCCCCCCACCTCTTTTTAAGGTAAGAGTAATAATACCTACTTTACAGATTTGTTGTGGAGATATAATTCAGATCATGTATATAATCACATAATACAATGGTTGATACATAGTGAGCATTTATATACATAATACAAATATTGTTTAAACTTTTGTTTTAGTTTTTCCTATCCTTGTATGAAGACTTTCATATTTTTACTAAAAAGTAAAAAGAATAGGATGGTGATTATCCATAATATACTATTACCTAGATTTACCAGTTGTTAATATTTTGTCCCATATATTTTATATCTTTGGAGATGTGTGTGTACATTTGTGTGTGTGTGTGTGTGTGTGAATGTGTGTCTGTGCTTGCACCATTCAAAATAAGTTGTAGATCTGACAAAATACTTTCCCCCTTCTGTAAGGGATGTTTAATGGCCCCACTTCACAGGTGTGTAACAGATTATATCCTTTGTTTTGCTTCCATAGTATGTTGTGGAGGGATTTAATTTAAAATTATGATTCCAGAAATAAGGCATTTTAATTTTCTTGAAAAAGCTACAAGTAAGTATAAAATTCTTAGTAGTATCATAGTTTAAATTTCTTTTGGAATTACACCCTGTTAGTTCTAACTCAGCAGAGGTTGTTGAGGTTAAGCAGCTTTAACAGATCTTGAGGAAGAATTTTTTTTTTTGTCAGCATAATCCATCAAAAAATGGTAGGAGTCAAGCACTTCAGCTACATTCACTGACACACAGTCTGCATGCATCACATTAATATAGCAATTTTAGAAGTGTCGCAGATAGGATTCTTCAGGATTATGCATCTTGGCTAGTTTATCGGGAGAATTTAATGGTGAAGTTTCCAGGATTGCTAAAACCAATCTGGAGGGGTGCCTGGGTGGCTCAGTCGGTTAAGCGTCTGCCTTCGGCTCAGGTCATGATCCCGGGGTCCTGGGATTGAGCCCGGCATCAGGCTCCCTGTTCGGCCGGGAGCCTGCTTCTCCCTCTCCCTCTGCACCCCCCTGCTTGTGATCTGTGTGTGTGAAATAAATAAATAAAGTTAAAAAAAAAACACAACAATCTGGAATTGTGTGAGCAGGACTATGAAGCAAAGATGATTTTGGATTTGATTATGAGGAGAGTTCAGAATCAATATTTACGTGATGCCAGGAGAAAACTGTCTGAACTTAGACTTTTCCAAAAAAGCAGAGCTTTTATCAAAGGAAGTGGAGCTTACTGCCAGTCATAGTGGACTCTCAAAGAACAGATCATACTAGATTAATCCGCTTTTTTCCTGAGTTGGGGTTACTAGGGCAAGAGAATGCTATAGATATATATTTTTTATGATCTAATTTTTAAACTTTTAATTTTTTAAGTAATCTCTACACCCAGTGTGGGGCTCAAACTCACAACCCTGAGATCAAGAGTTGCACACTCTACCAACTGAGCCAGCCGGGCGCCCCTTTTATAATCTAATTTTAATGAAAACAATCATAGGGCATAGGTTGTAAAATCCTGATCTCTACAGGCAAGCATTTCAACTCTTTTAACAATGTCTTCTAGGGGCGCCTGGGTGGCTTAGATGGTTAAGCATTTGCCTTCGGCTCAGGTCATGATCCCGTGGTCCTGGGATCAAGCCCCGCATCGGGCTCCCTGCTCTGCGGGAAGCCTGCTTCTCCCTCTCCAGCTCTCCTGCTTGTGTTCTCTCTCTGGCTGTCTCTCTCTCTGTCAAATAAATAAAATCTTAAAAAAAAAAAAAAAAAAAAAACCTAATGTCTTCTAGATAGCTCCTTTCTCCTAAGTGTTATTAAAGATAGTTTTTTATTTTTCTGGTATACACCATCCCAGTCATTCCCCACATTCTCCCAATATACTTATGTTATACTTTTTGTTTAAACTATTTTTCTACATTTATAGTGTTATGGTTGTGAAAATATTGTTCACAGCTGAGCTACGAGAGCACTATTACTATGTTTTCTTTCATGTACGTCCCCAAACCCCTTCCCTCAAAATTAAAAATTATTGATACTTGGGGCGCCTGGTGGCTCAGATGGTTAAGCGTCTGCCTTGGGCTCAGGTCATGATCCCAGAGTCCTGGGATTGAGCCCCGCATCGGGCTCCCTGCTCAGTGGGGAGCCTGCTTCTCCCTCTCCTTCTGCTGCTCCCCCTGCTTGTGCTCTCTCGCTCTCTCTGTTAAATAAATAAATAAAATCTTTAAAAAAAAATTATTGATACTTGATTTTTAAGGAATTTTCTTAGTTATCCACATATCTTTCATTAATTTTTTTTTTAAAGATTTTATTTATTTGACAGAGAGAGACACAGCGAGAGAGGGAACACAAGCAGGGGGAGTGGGAGAGGGAGAAGCAGGCTAGTTTATTTTACCTTGACCAAGGCATTTAGTCTCTAATCTCTCTCATCTTTAAAATGATGAAGGTTGGACTAGGCAACGCCAAGGGTCCTTACAGGTCTAAAACTTAAGTAACTCTTGCTTTTGTTGGTCTGGACTTTATATAGCATTAGTGATGACAACAATCCACTAACAAATGTTCTTTGTTGATGGTGGTTAAAATCACCAATGATGGTAGTCATTGGCGTTTAGTACGATTACCTATTACTAGGAAAAGAAATATAAAATATAAAATGATAGCCAAAAATCTTTTCTTTAAGTAGCATTATTTAGTTTCTATAGTGGACCATTCCCAACTTTAATCTTCAGTGATTTTTCTGGGAGGTGAAGAGGGAAAGCATTGGCTAATTAATTAATTATTATTTTTATTTATTCTTAATTTTGCAAAACAGGTATTTTGGAATTTAGAGTAAAATCAAAGTGGAGGAGGACATTATAAACATTGTACCTTATTCTGCCCTGAGCTTTTTATTTGAATAAGGTACAGTAGGGGAGGTGAGGCTAGAGATGTCAGCAGTCCATTCTTGACTAGGTGTGGGCCATGATGGAGAGTTTGCACTTTATTCTGTAGGTAGCAAAAAAACCTGGAAAGGCATTACATGTTATCTTTGCCCCTTGCTGGAGAGCATAAATTAATAAGAAATGTCTGATCTCATTCCCCCTTCCCACAAAAAAGTATAATTTTTTAAAAAATTGAAAGATATTTAATTTTTTATATATTTTTAAAAGATTTTATTCATTTATTTATTTGAGAGAGAGAGAGAGCACAAATGGGGGGAAGGAGAGGGACAAGCACATTCTGCGCTGAGCACGGAGCCCAGTGCAGGGCTTGATCCATGACACTGAGATCATGACCTGAGCAAAATAAAAAATCGGACACTTAACCAACGGAGCCATCCAGGCACCCCAAATTTTTTTATATTGTTAAAAAACACAAAACAGTCTTTTTTTATCCAATGGTACTGGTATGTAAAGAATAATAGTGGGAGTTTCTCAAGTTTGGATGGTTTTGCTTCAACAGTAAATGCTTTGTGATTTTAAGTAATTCTGTGTTCCTATGATTAAAGGACTCTTCTAGGTAGTTTAGAATGTTTCTGCCATGAGACTAAAAGTTAACATGTCTTTTTGAGGTTGTAATGCTACTTTTTCTATTTATCTTTATTTTATAAACTATTTCAGAGATTCATTAATCTAAATAATTTTTAAAAATCTAAATAATTAGATGGTTTGGATTTGAACATCCAGAAATTCCAATTCATGAAGGTAGTTTTGTATTGTTTTTGTTTGTTTTGGTGGACAGAATTGTAACATCACAGAAAATTAGAGCAAAGTCTTTGTTCTGTCATGTGTATATGTATGTACATATATGTATATAGTCACATATACGTATATATGCACTTTGGTTAAGCAAAGTTGGATATGCTTTGGGATTCTGCTTTTTATTTACTAAAATGGTAATGTGATTTTCATGATTATAAGTTTAATGGCTATATTCTTTTTCATCAACTGAATTACCACAACTGTTACCATATAATTGGGCTTCTGGTTACTTGTAGATTTTAGTATTATAGTAAGTAAATAGCACAAACATTTTCATAAAGATAGATTATTATCAGAAATATAACATCCTCTATAGCTTAGTGGATAAAATTAGTTTTGTTTTATATATATTGGGCAGGAAATTTATACATCAATGATAGAAGTACAGTTTTCTACAGATATTCTACAATATCTATATTTTCAGAATATTCAGTTATTTTTTTCACAAAAATTTATGTAGAGTGTATTAAGGTAAATTAGAACTATAAATTACATTGGCTGAAATTTTTAGCTATGTTATAGTAAAGCTGCATATGGTATCATTTTTCTTAACAAGTTCTAGCTCTCTGGAACAAAGCTGAAGACTAGCAACCAAAAGAAAAATAAAAATTTTAAAATGTCTTAGCAGCCAAAATAGGTATCTTAGGATCTATGTACCCTAAAGTATCTGTATTTTAGAACTACAGTCTTTTCCTTAAAGCTTCTGTCTTCATATTTATATGCATTTCTTTTCTTTTTTTTTTTTTTTAAGATTCCATTTATTTATTCATGAGAGATAGGGAGAGAGAGAGGCAGAGGCAGAGGGAGAAGCAGGCTCCCCGCTAAGCAGGGAGCCCGACGCTGGACTCGATCCCAGGACCACGGGATCATGACCTGAGCCGAAAGCAGACACTTAACCATCTGAGCCACCCAGGCGCCCCTTTATATGCATTTCTAACAAGCTTATTTTCTTAGTCTCCTGTAGAGTAGGAACACAAGAGAAGGTACATATATTAGGAAGTAATCACTAGCTGACTGATAGCAAGGGAGGGGACAGAGTATACAAAACAGAGCAGTCTAGGCAGAATAACCTTATGTACTTCATTAACCTTTAAGGGTGTCACTCTAGTGACGTAATATAACTCTTATTTATCTTGACCAGATTCATAAAAAAAAAAAATCAGATATTCTGTCTTTAAAAAATTTTTTTAGGGGCGCCTTGGTGGCTCAGTTGGTTAAGCATCTGACTCTTGGTTTTGGCTCAGGTCATAATTTCATGGGTTGTGAGATTGAGCCCCATTTTGGGCTCTGTGCTCACTGGGGAGTCTGCTTGAGAATCTCTCTCCTCCCTCTGCCTCTCTCCCCACTTACGTACTTTCTCTCTCTAAGATAAATCTTAAAAAATTATTTTAATTGAGGTATAATTGGCATATAACATTAGTTTCAGGTGTACAACATAATGATTTGATATTTTTGTATATACTGCAGAATGATCATCACAGTAAGTCCAGTTAACATCTCTCATCCTACATAGTTACAAATTTTTTTTTCCTATGATGAGAACTTTTAAGATTTACTTTCTGAACAACTTATAAATATGCAATACAGTATTATTTACTGTAGTCACCATGCTATACATTACATTCCTGTTACTTATTTTATAATTGGAAATTTGTAAAAATATGGAGCACTTCACAGATTTGTATGTCGTCCTTACACAGGAATTATGCTAATCTATGTATTGTTCCCATTCTGGTATATGTGCTGCCAAAATGAGCACCAAATACTCTTTATGAAGCCTGAAACTTCAAAAACATTTTCATTTTAAGTGATTTTACTTTTTAACTTTTATTGAAGGAATGTCACTAATCTGGAAAATTCATTTATATAAGAGTTCCCTAGTTAGAGTTTAAGGGATACTAACACTTTTTTTTTTAAAGATTTTATTTATTTATTTAACAGAGAGAGATACAGAGAGAGAGGGAACACAAGCAGTGGGAGTGGGAGAGGGAGAAGCAGGCTTCCCGTGGAGCAGGGAGCCCGATGTGGGGCTCGATTCCAGGACCGTGGTCATGACCTGAGCCAAAGGCAGACGCTTAACAACTGAGCCACCCAGGTGCCCTGATACTAATACCTTTTTTTATAAAAGATTTTATTTGTTTATTAGAGAGAGTGTGTGTGTGATCAGGGGGAAGGTCAGAAGGCGAGGGAGAGGCAGAATCTCAAGCAGACTCCGCACTGAATGTGGTGCCTGATGTGGGGCCGGATCTCTTGACCCTGAGATCATGACCTGAGCTGAAATCAAGAGTCAGACACTTAACCAACTGAGCCACCCAGGCACCCCCAATACTTCTCTAATTAAAAGAAATAATATGCTTCTAGGAATGGGTCATGAGAGAAGAGGTCCAAATTATTATTAAAAATATCTATGTTTAATCTGAAAATGAAGTTAAGAAAACAGTTCTATTTACAGTACTATCAAAAGAATAAATTTAACAAAATGAGTATAGAATTTATACTCTGAAAACTATAAAATGTTGAAAGAAATTAAAGAAGCCCAAAATACATGGAACGACATTCATATTCAGGGATCAAACTTAATATTCTTAAGATGGTAGTACTCCCCAAATTGATCTCCAGTTCAACACAATTCCAGTCAGAATTCTAGCGGCTTTTTTGTAGAAATTGACAGGCTAATCCTGAAATTCATATGGAGTTGCAAGGTATGCAGAAGAGCCAAAGCGGTATTGAAAAACAAGAGCAAAGTTAAATGACTCACATTTTTTTTATTTCAAAACTTAATACAAAGCAATAGTGATCTAATGCCAGTGGTACTGGCATTAGAATAGACGTAATAGGTCAATGGAACAGAATTGAGAATCAGATATGAATCTGGGGGTCCATTGCTTTTCAGCCAGTATGCCAAGACCATTCGATGGGGGAAAGTATAATTTTTTCAACAAGCAGGGGGAGCAGCAGAGGGAGAGAGAAGCAGGCTCTCCGCTGAGCAGGGACCCCGATGCAGAGCTCGATCCCAGGACCCTGGGATCACGACCCAAGCTGAAGGCAGACACTTAACTGACTGAGCCACCCACGTTCCCCTATACCACATCTTTATCTATTCATCAATGGACACTTGGGCTGTTTACATAATTTGACTATTGTTGATAATGCTGTATAAACATCAGGGCACGTGTATCTCTTTGAATTAGTATTTTTGGATAAGTAGCTAGTGGTGTGAGTGCTGGATCCTAGCGTAGTTTTATTTTTAACTTTTTGAGGAAACTCCAGGGAAAACTCTCTTTTCCAGGGTGGCTGCACCAGTTTGCATTCCCACCAACGGTGCAAAAGGGTTCTCCTTCACATCATTGACAACACCTGT
This sequence comes from Leptonychotes weddellii, assembly GCF_054177405.1. Taxonomy (NCBI): domain Eukaryota; kingdom Metazoa; phylum Chordata; class Mammalia; order Carnivora; family Phocidae; genus Leptonychotes; species Leptonychotes weddellii. The sequence continues at coordinate 92,730,572 of NC_138377.1, read as the reverse complement.
TGTTTCCTGTGTTAATTGATTTTAGCCTTTCTGACAGGTGTGAGGTTGTATCTCATTATAGTTTTGATTTGTATTTCCCTGATTATGAGTGATGTGGAGCATTTTTTCATGTATTGTTTGGCCATCTGGATGTCTTCTTTGGAGAAATGTCCATTTCTTCTGCCCATTTTTTAATTGGATTATTCATTTTTTGGGTGTTGAGATTGAGAAGTTCTTTATATAGATTTTGGATGCTACCCCTTTATCAGATATGCTATTTCTTCTTCTCCCATTCCATAGGCTGCCTTTTAGTGTTGTTGTTTCCTTCACTGTGCAGAAGCGATTTACTTTGATGAAGCCCTAATAGTTTATTTTTGCTTTTGTTTCTCTTGCCTCTAGAGACATCTAGAAAGAAGTTGCTATGGCTGATGTCAAAGAGGTTATTGCCTGTGTTCTCTAGGATTTTTATGGTTTCAAGTCTCACATTAAGTCTTTAATCCATTTTGAATTGATTTTTGTGTATGGTGTAAGAAAGTGGTCCAGTTTCATTCTTTTGCATGTTGCTGTCTGAATTTCCCAACACCATTTGTTGAAGAGACTGTGTTTTTCCCATTGGATATTCTCCCTGGCTTTGTCAAAGATTAATTGACTATATAGTTGTGGTTTCATTTCTGGGTTCTCTATTCTGTTTCTTTGATCTATGTGTCTATTTTTGCCTTGGTACCATACTGTTTTGATTACTACAGCTTTGTAATATAATCTGAAGTCTGGAATTGTGATGCCTCCAGCTTTTCTTTTCTTTCTTTTTTTTTTTTTGATTTGGCTATTTGTGATCTTTTGTGGTTCCATATAAATTTTAGGATTGTTTGTTCTAGCTCTGTGAAAAATGCTGTTGGTATTTTGATAGGGATTTCCTTAAAGGTGTAGATTGCTTTGAGTAGTACAGACATTTTGACAATATTTGTTCTTCCAATCCGTGAGCATGGAACTTTTTTCCATTTCTTTGAGTTATCTTCAGTTTCTTTCATCTGTGTCTTACAGTTTTCAGAGTACAGGTCTTTCACCTCTTTGGTTAGGTTTATTTCTAAAGGTATCTTGTTGTTTTGGTTGAATTCATGACCCCAAGATCAAGACTCACATGCTCCACCACTTGAGTGAGCCAGGTGTCTCTGGAAGGTTTTTATTGATGGCTTTTATTTTTTTGATTATGACCCACACTAAAAAAATAAATTATATTGTGATCCAGTGCTACACAATTTAATACGTATGTATATCTGCAGCAAACATTTCATGAAATAATACCCTTGCCAAGTGTGGTGTACTGTATTTTTTTATTTTACACTGTTTTCCTTTAAAGAACATGTTGGTCATGACCTCCTGTATTTATTTCACACTCCACTAATGGATCATGTCCTGCAGTTGAGAAAACATTTTAATATTGTCTAAAATAGACATCTTTAAAATAAATAAAATAGACATGTTTTGCATATTAATAGTAAACATGCTCTATGTTGTCACAAGTGTTAAGCAAGATGTAATAAGTTTTTTTTATAATATACTACTGATATTGATAAGTAAGTCCTTCAAAAAATTTAGCACACGGAGAAATTGTATTCTTTTTTTTTTTTTTAAGATTTTATTTATTTATTTGACAGAGACACAGCGAGAGAGGGAACACAAGCAAAGGGAGTGGGAGAGGGAGAAGCAGGCTTCCTGCCGAGCAGGGAGCCCGATGCGGGGCTCGATCCCAGAACCCTGGGACCATGACCTGAGCCGAAGGCAGACGCTTAACGACTGAACCACCCAGGAGCCCCAAGAAGTCTTTTTCTTGCTGTTAACTGCTAACCATTTGGGAAATATTTTTGCACATTATACTAATATACTAGTAGAATTAAGTTAGTAATAGTGAAAAAGACTTGTGGCTTTTTTCTTTCAAGTTATGGTGCCATTTTGTTATCTTCTTACCCCTAATCATACTGCCTGCTTAAAAAGATGTTCTCTGGGTGGTGGAGGCATTAGGCCAGTCTGTCCTCTTTCCCCTAAATAGGCATGGTAACCAATCTGAGTTACATAAAAGTGGTTTCTTGTTTTAACACAAAGTACCTCAAGTTCATTTGGCTGGATTTTTTTTTTTTTTTTTTTTTTTTTTTTTACAAGTGCTAGGTAGTAATTTATAAATGTACTACTTTCACTTTAGGGCAAGAAAATGTGACAGCTGGAGATCTAACTAAACTGAGAACCTGAGGCTGTAGGTTCCTTTATCAGTGTGACTCTGAGAACTGAGACCTGCTGGTTCTTTGAAATAATGCTGTGTCTGATGAAGCTTACGGTAAATGTTGTCTCTGTAGGTGACTTACTGCAATAGGAAGTCTTCATGCAGTGGGTTTTATGGGCAGCCTCACATCCAGGACTGCTGCTTCAAAAGGGCTGAGTTTAGATGTAGAGCTCCAGAAACTTCTATGTAATGCAGTTTCATTTCCATTAACAGTAAAAGAACTCATAGCCAGGAAGTGAGCGTGGGAAGCATTGTGGATTTTGTGCAACAGATACTAAAAGCTTTGAGTGCTTGGGATTATGCCATCTCATCAATGGTATTTTGCTGTCCATTAAACTGCCTGCCTTTCTCAGTTATTGGTATGTTTTAAATATATATACTTAATAAATACATTTCAGCTGAAGTAGTCATTCATTTTAAACGGGAAGGATTTTAACCCTCTATTTTTGTAATTCTTCCAGAGCAAAATTTTTGAGTAAGTATATCACTGAGGAGGATAGTGGCTGCGTGATTGTCTAGCTTTCCACATGGCTGCATTTTGTGTTGGTCTGTTCAGTCTTAATGATGCCCTCTGGCAGAGGAATTCATTTGAGTGATGCATAGCTCAAGAGAATTATCCAGTCACCTCCATTGCCTCTTAGGAATAAGGATAATTGCTTTGTAAGAGGGTGACATGTGTTCAGTTCTCTTGGTGCCCCCAGAGAAAGTAAGCAAACACAAGCCAGCATTTTGTGATGTAACAGCCATCACATTTCTTGTTAACATAGGCTGTCTCATTCATTATGTTTCTGTGATTATATTTTTTTATGTAGGTATGAAAGTTGAAGCTGAGAGACATTTTGTAATTGTCTTTTACTTTAGGTTTAGTGGGAACTTGGAAGGAGGCATCATCATGGTAGAGTGTAAGAGTGCTTCCTCTCTTGGTTCTCTTTCTGTTGTCCACTAGTGGAGACATCATTTTTGACCCTTCTCTTCTTATCCCTCATCTTTTCATATAATCCAAAGGTTACTGGTTTTTTTCTTTGAAATACCTTGATTATAAATCGTATTTTTTAAGTTGTTTTTTGCCAGGAAATATTGGTTCATATCCTGCAATAATAAAAGAGGTAGATAAAAATTAGGTTTATCTAGCACCTTGCAGTTTACAAAGTACTTTCACATATTCTAACTCATGTAATGCTCATAATCACACTGTGTGTGGTAGATGTTATTTTTTAAATGTTTTGCTATCAAAGCTTCCCCTTCATCTTCTTTCTAGGTATTCTCCTCTCTTTTATTTTCTACTTTGGGGCCAGATTAATAATTAGTATTTCACCCTTATGCTTTTTCTCTTAGCACAAGACCTTTGTTGGTTTCACAGCAAGCTGAATAAGGAAGTCAAAACTCCTGATTTGCATTTAGGATTATCCATATCTGATTGTAAACTAGGCTTCTTTTTTTATTATCCTAGAACTTTCTCAGAAGAACCTTTTCTGTATGTTAATTTGGTTCACTGCAGCTAGTATCTGTTACCTATTAAATATCAAATACTATGTTTGTTGCTTAGGGATAAGAAGATGAGTTGAACATTCTTTTTGACCTTTAAAGTCATAAAACTGCAAAGAACCAAAAAAAAAAAAGTGGGAGAGAAGAGGAAAACAGGTGAGAAATGTTAATAAAATTTTGGAAGCTAGAAAGCCGATAGTTCAGTGGCAACTGACTTAGTTCAGAGAAAGCTGATGATTGAAAGGTTAGGCCAGTTTGTAATATAAAATACACCAGTTAAGCTCAAGAATTGGAGACACTAGGAACTCAGAAAGTAAGGAACTTAGTGGCAAGTCTATATATGAAGCAGTTGGATGGCTAAATCACCTCTCTCCCTGGCATCACCTGGCTCACAAGAGATGGAAGGTTCACACTGTAGAAAGTGAAATACATTGTGAAAACTGGGCTGCCCAGCTGAACATAGGGAAAATGTGAAAAAGCTTCCTCACTGATTGGTGAGAACCTCTCCCCCTCCGGACTCTGGAAGAAGCACATCTATAAGTGCCTGGGATTCCCTTAAACTCTTGCATTTTTTTTTTCTTCAAATGAAATCTGTGCAATTTCTGTAATAACTTTTGCTTAACCATAAAAAAGATTTTCCCCAAATCTTCAAAGAAAAGTGAAGATCTAGGAAAAGTGTGTCTTAGTTGTGTAGCTTATGCCCTGACATATCTCCACATACGCGTGGTTGTGAATACCTTAGAGTAAGAAGCTGGCGTTCAGGGTTATTCACCTGTCCCTATTGGATCTTTCTGGCTTTACTTCTCACCATTTCTCTCCATATACTTTGTGTTCCATTCATACTGATCTACCCACAGTATATCAGATTCTGCACATTTTCTATCATGTTTTCACTTCACTATTCAAATTAGTATTTTATTATATATGATGAAATACCCTTTATTGTCTCCTCTCTTTGCCCTTCAAGGCTCACCTCAAATGCCACTTGTGGCCAAATGCTTTACCCTCCCTCATCCAAGCTCCTGTATTAACCTGTTCATATTTCTCTTTTAACTCATCACATTATGTGATTAATAATTGAGCCTGTGCAAGGCCCTGTGTGAGGAGCTAGAATACAGTCTCTGCAGGGTGAGAACTGAGTGTTAGATGTCTGATACTGCATAGGCTGGGCATTAAATGTTCAAATGCTTTCCCCTACCTTTGGTCTCTTATTTTTCTTTCCTTCTTTTTAAAAAAGATTTATTTATTTTAGAGAGAGAGAGAGCACGGAGGGGAGGGGCAGAAGGAGCAGACTCCGCGCTAAGCACAGAGCCCGTTGCAGGGCTCGATCTCACAACCCTGAGATCACCATCTGAACTGAAACCAAGAGTCAGAGGCTTAACCAGCTGTTTTGCCCAGGCACCCCTGGTCTCTTATTTTTCTAGTTCATCATTTATGCTTCCTCACAAATGGTTATTCAAAATCACAGATCTGATCATGTCACTACCCTACAAAAACTTTTTGTTTTAAACTTCAAGATGGCATTGAGGATTTTTCTTATGTGGCCCTAGCCTTACTTTTCTAGTCTCTTTTGCTACCCTAACCACTCTTTGCCTATTCCTGCTCCATCCTGATCCTCATGATGCGACTTACAGTTCATCTACTCCCAGACCACCTATCATTGTTAGACTATACCATATACTTTGTCGATTTTTTTGTTTTTTCAGTTTCTTTGCCTTGGGATGCCTTTTCCCCTTCTTCATCTATTAAAATTCAACTCATTTTTTAAGACGCTAACCAGGAAGTAGATGGGGGGAAGAAAGAAAGAAAAGAATTTCTTCCCTGAGAATTGCCTTCTCTCTTTTCACAGTCCATTAAACTGCCTTTCTCAGTTATTGGTATGTTTTAAATATATATACTTAATAAATACACAGATCAGAATCTAGGTTTATTACTCTTACACTTACACCACCACTTTATTTTACTTAAATGTTGTATCTGTTGAAGATCTGTTACGTTAAGCATGTACTTCAAAGGTTAAGTTAATTCTTTGACAGTAAAGGCATGTTATACTTTAAATGAGTAAGGGGTGAATTTTGGTGCCTCTACCCCCCGTAGGAATTCTTTCTGTTAAAAAAACTGGCTGGGCAGGGGGTGGGCGGGTTGTGTCCAATTCATAAAGACTCCTAAACATGTTTACAATTTTAAACTTGACCATTTTCCTCTAAGTGATACTAAGTTCTTAGGGTCAGCCTTGTGCCAAAATTGATTTTGGGTCACAATAATAGTGCTTACACTGTGCCAGGAAGGGCTGTCCTGAAAACTCTTACGCAGTATTGTATGTGGTATGGGATAAGTCTGTAGCCAAGTTGGAGGTTTTTTTTTGTTTTGTTTTGTTTTTTTTAAGATTTTATTTATTTGAGAGAGAGAGAATGAGAGAGAGCAAGCACATGAGAGGGGGGAGGGTCAGAGGGAGAAGCAGACTCCCTGCCGAGCAGGGAGCCCGATGTGGGACTCGATCCAGGGACTCCAGGATCATGACCTGAGCCGAAGGCAGTCGCTTAACCAACTGAGCCACCCAGGCGCCCTTTTGTTTTTTTTTTTTTAAAGATTATTTATTTGAGAGCGAGTGTGCGCAAGCATGAGCAGGGGGAGGAGCAGAGGGAGAGGAAGAAGCAGACTCCGTACTGAGCATAGAGCCCAACGTGGGCTCAATCCCAGGACCCTGGGATCATGACCTGAGCTGAAGGCAGAGTCTTAACACACTGAGCCACCCAGGTGCCGCCCCTGGTTTTGGAGAAAATAAAATTTAATTTTATACATGCAAGGAATCCACACAAATATGAGATGCCCTGCCAAATTGGAGTTTTAATCTGCCTCTGTTGTCTGTTTCTACTTCAACTATCCTCTCCAAGTTATTAGTATCTTTCACACAATCTCATCAAATATATTTTTTAAAATATATTTTTAAAAAACCTCTCAGTTTTTGGTGAGAGGATTAATCAGAAACAAATTAACTTTTAGAAGCTTAATGCAGTTAAATATAGAGAAAAAATATCTGTTTTCTACTTTTCTTCTTTAAAAAAGTTGTTCATCTTAAAATGGTTTCTTAGGTATTTCTCTGGCAATCTGTGAGTCCTCTTTATTATGTTATTTGCAGACAAAAGTTCCTAAATTAGTGTACTCTTTGACACATAAAGGTGCTTGGCAACCTGATAGCAGTATTAAAAATATAATAGTATGGTTTGCAAAGGGCCATCTGTTGTCTAGATCCTGGTTAAAATAGGAACTTATATTGCAAGCAGCATGTTGTTCATTATAATATAAAACAAACTATAGTATATAAAAATCAGAAAATACTAAGAAACAGTCATTTTAATACCTTAATAGACATCTTTCTATGTCCTTTTCCGTGCGTATATATTCAACTATGTACATATATGTGTGTGTATGTATAAATACAACATTTATTTCTATGTATTATTATTTTTAAAGATTTTATTTATTTATTTGACAGAGAGACACAGCGAGAGAGGGAACACAAGCAGGGGGAGTGGGGGAAGGAGAAACAGGCTTCCCACCAAGCAGGGAGCCCAATATGGGGCTTGATCCCAGGACCCTGGGACCATGACCCGAGCCAAAGGCAGACGGCCAATGGCCAACGACTAACCCAGGCGCCTCTCTATGTATTATTTAAAAAATAATTATACGGGAGCCTGGGTGGCTCAGTCGTTAAGCGTCTGCCTTCAGCTCAGGTCATGATTTCAGGGTCCTGGGATTGAGCCCCACATCGGGCTCCTTGCTCAGCGGGAGGCCTGCTTCTCCCTCTCCCGCTCGCCCTGCTTGTGTTCCTGCTCTTGCTGTGTCTCTCTTTGTCAAATTAAAAAAAAAAAGTCTTAAAAAAAAAAGTAATTATACTATATGTGCCAGTTACTTTTCATCAATCAGGTTTGGGGTGTCTTTGAGATGTGCAGAACTTGGTCTTAAGCACCATAGGACATTGAGAGAACAGTTAGGTAAAATTCCTACCCTCAAGATATTTATAATCTAGGGCACCTGGGTGGCTCAGTCGTTAAGCGTCTGCCTTCGGCTCAGGTCATAATCCCAGGGTCCTGGGATCAAGTCCCACATCGGGCTCCCTGCTCGGCAGGAAGCCTGCTTCTCCCTCTCCCACTCCCCTTGCTTGTGTTCCTGCTCTCACTATCTCTCTGTCAAATAAATAAATAAAGTCTTTAAAAAAAATATTTATAATCTAGCTGATTAAGATAGGACGGATATATAAGAAGTAATGTGAAGTCCAACGCCATAACTAAACACTCAGGAGGAATTAGAATTAGCCTTCAAGAATCAGTAGAGATGGGCAGGTGAGGGTACCCAGCATGGGGTGTGGGCTTATCAAGTGGTTAATTGCTGCTTTCATCCTCGTCCTCACTCCAGGCACTTACTTTAGATGTCTAGGAGAATATTGATTCCATTTATACAGGTAGAGAAGTTGAGAGGAAAAAATCGTTAATGTTGCAGGAAGAACTTTGAGACGTCTAAGTGTTGTCCAGGTGAAGAGCTGTTTTCTCATAAAGAGCTAGAGTTCTGTTGAAGAATCACAACAGCTTTGAGAATCATCTACTTAGATGAGTCTTCCAAAAGGACGATAGGGCAGTAATTGGTTTTATTTCACACTATCCTTTTTGCCAAGTTGACACTAAATACCGTGACAAATAATATATAATCCCCATTTGTTAGTGAGTTTAAAAAATTGAGGGTTTGTGTTTGTTGTGCCAAGAGTTAAAATTTGTGTCTTTGACATTCTGGCATTTCTTGGTTTGCTTCATAGTTTAATAGTTGGGAAATAATAAATAACAAAATGCGTGTGAGAGAGAAGAGAGATTTGTTTTCTTTTTTTAAGTTCTCACGTCTAACTTAAATTTCCAAATTCTCAAGTGGTTTCTATTCTTGTCTTACTGGGTCTCATTATCTCTGTTTAGCTTTTCACTTATAAATCATGTTTCATATATGTGAATAGCGTTGGGAATGTGACCTTTCTCATGACCCTGTAAGCTAAGATTTTGCTTTGCATTTCCCAAAATAAATGTCACTAAAACATATACATTCTGCTTTTCCCCTAGGTAAAAATCTCTACACCAATGAATATGTAGCTATCAAACTGGTGAGTAGAATTTATATTTGTGGTAATTATGTTTTGGTGCTCTCATCCCTCACATATCTTTTTACAAGAAATAGTTGTAAGCATTCACAAAAATACTAATTTTTTTTTCCCTTTGCATATGATCCCACATAGTCACTTTCCTTCAACCATATATGTAGTGTTACAGTGATGAATCATTGTACACTGTGTAATGCTATATAGTTAGATGATGCTAACTATAGTTTCAGCAACAATAAAAAAATAGTTATTAAAAAATAACTGGAAGAAAAACAATTGCTAGAAGACTTGTAATTTCTGTGAAGTTTGTACCTTTCACAGTGCTATTTTAAAAGATAAAACCATTGGAAATTTTATCATTTTCTTTTGCTTGACTATAATCCATTTTTTAAATGTAAGGTATTTATTAATATACTTAGTAGTAGAGAACCAAATCTGATCATCAAATCATTGCCTTAAAGAGCTGTCAAATGTGAAACTCTTGTGGTCAGATTTGAAACAAGAAGTTGGCTTGGTTTTGTCAATACTAATCTTATGAATAACTGACATGGTCATTAAAGATAGCATCCTGTTAAAAAAAATATGTTATTTTTGAGGAAGAGTAATTTTAGAAGAAAATTTTGTATCTTATATTTAAGGTCAATACAAAATCATTTCTAGTCATATGAAATATGTCATATGACTAGTTTCTATGATACTGTGTAAATGTTTGTCTTCCTAGTAAGTCTCCCAGGATTTGCAGGCAGTTTGGGGTTTTATTAGTTGGAAGACAGAGGAGTTAATGATTGAAGGAAGTATTTTGTGATAATTGTGATAATGCTGTTCTTTTTTAATGAATTGCACTTACCACATCCACACCTGCTCTGTGTGTGGTTTGAAATTGTCAGTTTATAGAAAAGTCAGAGTTGTCTTGTGAAGACAACTATCAGACAGTTATCAGATTGGTTTCTCTACAAAGACATGGATAGGAAGCAGGGCTTAGAGCAGGCAGCTGCTAGGGAACCAAGTGTTTTGTTTGTTGACTTGGAACTCTTGTTGGAGAAATGGGAGCAGGAAGACAGGTAATGCATGTAACAATGCAGGCCAAACATTTTCTCAGATTGAATATCAAAGGATTAACCGTATTTTTTATTTATAGGAATTTGGTTCTGTAAAAGTGTTCCCTAGTTCATCTGCTTTTTTACTTTTTCTGTTTTACTGCTTCAGTAAGTTGGACTAGTAACAGGAAGGAGTAGCTCCTGAAACACTTTAAAATACTGTCTCAATACTGTATCTTTGTTACTGTACTTTTGTTTATCAGGACTTCTCTTGAGGCTTTTTGTTAGGGACAATCTTTCCTATCTAGATTTCTTCTTCCAAGTTCATACTAGTTAACCTCATTAGATAAGCTAATAACATATTGTTCACATGATGGATCTCTGCATTTCACTTACAGTTTATTAAACTTTATTCTACTTTGTATGGCCAAGAGTGAAAGCTAAAAATAGACTTCATGTCATCCAGTATCTCAGGAGCTTGTCTTTCAAAGAAATCTTAAATAAAGGCTTGTCTGTGGGCCTCCTCTCTTGCTGTTGGGCTGTGTTCTCCATGGGAGTTAGGAGGGCAGTAATTGAGCTCTTTTCATTGTAACAGCAAAATTTGCCTTAAGCATTATAGTCCTACAAGGTAGCCGTCTGCTGTCAGTTTAGGATTTCAGACAAATGTGTGTTCCAGAATAACTGATTCTGGCAAATAGCCAGCCCTCTGTGGAAATGTGATCAGCATCTGGCACAGAAATATAAGGAAGTCCTGCTGGTACTGTTTTCCTTCTACTTTGTTTGGATCTTCATTGTGGGCTTTTGTTTCTTAGATTTCTAGGAACCTTTTTAAAAAATCATATACAACATAAAATAGTTTAATGAGCCCTTCCTTTACCCCATCACCAAGATTTCTCAGGTTCTTTTTAACAGAAGTTTTCTAACAATTGTTAAAAAAAAAAAAATCTCTCCATGCTGCTAATCTTGCTGTCTTCCACAAGACATAGACTCAGTGTTTATAATGTACTTTATTTATAGTGCTTCCAGAAGAGCGCCTTGAAGCTCTAATTGTCTGAGCAGGCTTCAACTATATGCTAAAGGGGTTGGCCTAAAGGGTGTAAGTCCTTTCATCTGTGATAAAAATCTCCTCATGTCTGAATATATGTGACCTCTGTGCCCACTTTCAGCCTTGTAACTCTCAAGAGTTTTTGCTTTTTTCTTAATCTGCTAGCTTAGTTACCCAACATCAGATTGAGTATTTTGTATCAAGGTGTCCACTGTGAAGTTTTAGAGTATTATGTTTGAAGAAGGATCTGTGGCTTTTTCATTCATTGCTCCTTGTGGTTTGTCAGAATCCAAAGACTTTCTCCAGAAAAAAAACCTCCAGAAAGATAAATCTCTGGTTCCATATTAATTTGTTGTCCTGTTTCTGTTTGGATCCTTGTGAATTATTAGGGATTTTTCTGAAGGACAAATTCCATAATTGGCTGCTTTAATGGTGCTACAGTGGAAGATCTAAAGCCAAATGGAGACTCTCAAGAGTGATCCTTCTCTATTTAAAGACATAAATTAATAAAGAAGTGACTTTACAGTATAATTAGTCTTATGTATTTTTTCTTTTGACTACAAGAATCTTGAGAGGCTTGAAGTTCAACTCTGATGATTGCTGATTTTATAATCAAAGAAGGATATGAGTTCTTTCATGGAGCTCATTAAGGATGTGAACTAGTTCAGCCTGCCTGAATTGATTTAGATAAAACCTTCCTAGCAGCAAAGGGATAGACTGGATAACTTCAAGGAAACTTCTGAATTCTGTGATTTCTGGATTCTATATCTTAAGAAAAATATAGAAAGGGCGCCTGGGTGGCTCAGTTGGTTAAGCGACTGCCTTCGGCTCAGGTCATGATCCTGGAGTCCCGGGATCGAGTCCCGCATCGGGCTCCCTGCTCGGCGGGGAGTCTGCTTCTCCCTCTGACCTTCCTCCTTCTCGTGCTCTCTGTCTCTCATTCTCTCTCTCTCAAATAAATAAATAAAATCTTTAAAAAAAAAAAAAAGAAAAATGTAGAAAACAAGTGGGTTCACGGATTATCAAGGGAAACTGTGGAATCTCCTTCTTTTGAGCCTATCTTTATAAAAGGACAAGTAACCATTCACTGGAGAAAGGACAGCTTTTTACAGAAATGTTGTTAGGAAAACCAGATATCCATGTGCATTGAAGTTGAACCCTTACTTTACATCATACATAAAAAATTAACTCAAAATGGATCAAAGACCTAAATGTAAGAGCCAAAACTATAAATCTCTTAGAAGAAAACTTAGGGGAAAAGCTTCACGACATTGGATTTGGCAGTGATTTTTTAGATATGACACACAAAGCGCAAGCAAGAAAAGAGATTAATTGGACTTCATAAAAATTAAAAACTTTTGTATATCAAAGGACTCTGAATACAGTAAAAAAACAACCCATGGAATGGGAGAGAAAATTTTAAAATCATGTATCTGATAAAGAATTGTATCTAGAATTTTCCATTTTAACCCATTTTTAAGTGTGCTGCTCTTTGGCATTAAATACATTCACATTGTTGTGCAACCATCGCCACCATCCTTCTCCAGAACTTTTTCATCTTCCTCAACTGAAATTCTGTTCCCATTAAACACTGACTCTCCATCTCCTCCCTCACAGCCACTGGCAACCACCATTTAACTTTCTGTCTCTGTAAATTGGACTACTCTAGGTACCTCATATCAGTGAATCATGCAGTATTTGACCCTTTGTGTCTGGCTTAGTTTGCTTAGCGTAGTGTCTTCAAGGTTCATCCACATTGTAGTGTGTATCCAAATGTCTTTCATTTTCATGGCTGAATAACATTTGTGTGTGTGTGTGTTTGTGTAGCAAAATATAATCACATTTTATTTGTTCATTTGTTGATAGATACTTGGGTCCCTTCCCCCATTTGATTATTGTAAATAATGCTGCTATGAACATGGGCATATGAATATCAGTTTGAGTCCCTGCTTTCAGTTTTTTAGGCATATACCCAGAAGTGGAATTGCTGGATCACATGGTAATTCTATGTTTAATTTTTTTAGAAACTTCCAAACTGTTTTCCATAATAGCTGTACCATTTCACATCCCCACCAGCAATGCACATCCTCATGAACACTTATTGTCTATGGTTTTGATAATAGCTATCCTAATGGGTACATAGATCTACTTTCCAGGGTAATGTTTGATTTTCTTGTTAACTAGCTGCCCAGTATACTGTCAGTTCAGAATAATTAACCAGCCCGTTCTTAAAGTTCGATGTAGAGCAAAATGTGGTAGTTTGGCTGTTTCATCTCCAGGGTCTTTAAAAACACTATTTTTGCAAACTTGAACATCATATTGATTAAAGGTACATATTTTATTTTTTTAAGATACATATTTTAATTGCATTTACAATCTTTAATTTTCTTAAGTATAAAAATAAATATGCATATAATGTTCCTCCAGGATTATTCATAATAACGAAAACTGAAAACAGCCAAAATGTCCGAAAATTATGGTATATGTATACACACACACAGGGGAATACTACAGCTATTAAAATTTATATAAAGCTTTATGGGACACCTGGCTGGCTCAGTCGGTAGAGCATATGACTCTTGATCTCAAGGTCGTGAGTCCAGGCCCCATGTTCGGCATGGAGCCTCCTTAAAAAAAAAAAAAAAAAAAAATTATATAAAGCTATTTACTGCCATGGGAAGATGTCATCATTATGTTGTTGAATTTAAAGACACAGAAGAAAAATATGGTATGATCTCATTTATTTTTAATATATTTTCAAGTCTATATTATATCTAAATATATGTATAAATATTTGGAAGGACAGTCACCAAAATGTTAATAGTGCTTTTCTTTAAAATGATAGGATCCCAGATTATTTTTAGTCTCTTCCTGATTTTTGTATATTTGAAATTTTTTTCAGAGCATATATCATTTTTCTAAAAATAATACTGTTTATCACCCAAAATTCATAATAAAACGGGCAGGGAATACATGCTGGTCTTTCATTAAAAGGTTTCACATCTGGTTTCCTAGGAGAATACATTTCAGGAGAATACTTCATGGTGAGGGAGCTATCCTTGAATGATGGCTCATACAGAGTATTTGTACTTAAATATCCATGGAAGGGATTCTATATACTTCAGCTTCATCTTCCCCTAGCTGTGTTTTCAAAGAGAAATTGTGGTAAGAAAATGCTATCATATATGGATATCATCTCTAAAATATTAAGTGGTCTTAGCCCTGGTTTACTTTGAAAACCTAGGAGTGGAAAAATTTTATTTGTCTACATCTGATCACAATTTCTCTTCTTGGGTTTCAGGAACCAATAAAATCACGTGCTCCACAGCTTCATTTAGAGTACAGGTTTTATAAACAGCTCGGCAGTGCAGGTAAGTCAAGTCTGTTTTCTCCATGTGCTTAGTTAGCATATAGCTTAGCTGAAAGCCCAAAAGTATGCAAATTTTCTTGTCTAGTTGACCTTTTTTTTTTTTTTTTTTTACCAGACCATGTATCTCCCCTGCTTGCTTGGATAGGTAAATAAACATGGTCAACTAAAGCTACTTGTTCTCTGGTTCCTGGAGGGACAGTTGATTGGGGATCTGTGAGGTGCCATGTGATGTGCCATGCCCACAAATCAGCCTTTTGAATGCTTTTACCCACCTGAAATACACATTGTATGGGGTATCGCTTTTTGGTAGTTTCCTTCTCTTTTCGTTCATTTCTTTATACCAAAAGAAAGGAGGAGGATTTGGTAATTTGCAAGCAATATCTTATCATATTGAGACTTTATATCCGTTTTAAAGACATACTAAAATACACGTTCCAAAATATCATAAAACTGTCATTTTATCCATTATTCTCTTAATTTGGAAGACCTATCTTATTGTAATAACCTATGATCTTTGAGGATTTTTTAATTAAATTTATAATTTTTTAAAACATGCCTATTTTTTTTACCTAAAAGCTCTAATTTCTGAAATATCTTACCAGCTTCCAGAAAAATATCTTGACTATGCAAATGTTACCAACCCTAAGGAGGTTGTACCTATAGGATACCTCTTGCTAAAGACAAAATTGTTCAGCACTAGTTTCATTGTTAGACATTAGTCAACATTCCTCTGCTTTATGCTTTCTTCAGTGTGACAGTTTTATGTGAATGACTGAAACATGTTTTTATTTCAAGAACCACTATTGGAGGTACTATTGAAGGAATTTGAGTTTCACTTCCTAGAATACATAGAATTCTGAAAGAGCCACACAGTGTTATTTAAGTGGTCTTATATCCCGACTGTGGCAGTAATCAGCCATAGTCATAACCTAGCAAGGCCAAGATAGGCATCTGTCTTTCATTGAACCTAAATGGGTTCTTGCTCACAATATGTGAGTTCAGCATATGTGTGTTCATTGATTATATCCTTAAATATGGAATGTTCCAGGCACAGGTTTTAAAATTGGCATAGGATTTAAGATAGGATTTAAGATTGAACCTGAGTTCACAGGACATTTGTGTAACTTGAGTCTTGTCTTCCCAGAACTAAACTTTTGAAGTTGGCTGTTATGTTGTTCCTGTTTTTATAAATTTCAGGGTGACAATTATCACAGCTCATTTATAATAAATATATTTATACATGTTTCACAAATCTAAGGCTCAGGTAAAACATGCTAGATCCAGCCCAACTTAGAAGTTTGAGGGGGCCTGAGTAAGGTGACCAGGCCAGTCTGCAGGATTTCTTCTGTAAGCCCTTCCCAGTAGACCCATCAGATCAGGCCAATCTTCCCTTTTTGATATGTAGCCAAAAATTTCATGAACCTATTATGTAGGAATAGCATCTGGGCTCTTCCGGAATACAGGAGAATATTGCAGATTCTTGAAGTTTTGACATTCTTCATGCACTGAAAAGGATTAAATGGGGAGACGATTGAAGGAAAGGGGACTTTAAAAAAATTGCCTTTCACTTAAGACAGGAAGGAAAAGGCAACCTCTGAGACTAGTGGGGATAGCAAGAGCTCTGTTTGAGTGGTCAGGCCAGTTATTGGCCATCATTGGTCTCCATCCCAGTACTTGTGGCAATCATCTCAAAGTCACAAAGCCTTCTAGATCTTACATGAAGTTCAGTGGTGATTCCTGACTCCTTTTCTGCTTTTTGAGATTGTTAACTGCTCTTAAAAGTAGCTATGGTGGGTGTCATCTTTGTAATATTTTTGCCTGCAGCTTACAAGGTAGCAACAAGCTTTTCTAAGATAGGAAGAGCTTCAGAAATCTGTTACAATTTCTACCCAGTGTAAGAATTGCTCCTAGGGTTTTCTTAACAAATGATCATCCATCTCTGCTTGACTACTACTAACCATTGAGTTTACTCCTCTTCGAGGAAGTTCAGTGTTGGAAAGCCCAGGGCACTGGAAATTCTTCATATGGGGCCAAAGTTTGCCTTTATTACCATGTAGCACAGTTAAGCTCTCTGTTACCAGCTCAGAGGCATCACAGCTGTTATATGCTGCCCCCTTCACTCACCCCAACTCCTCTTTCAAGGCAAATGTCTTCAGTTCCTTCACTCTTTCTGTATATATGTTTTATGGATACTTCGCTATCACCACTGTCAAGCATGAGTACATGCTGTCTCACTCTCTTTCTTTCCTTCCCTCTCCCTCCCTCCCTCCCTCTCCTCATTTTGTTATGTTCCTCTTAAATGAGCCTCATAAAACAGCACCACTAACTCTGGATGTGGAGTTAGTGGCATTATTATCTTCCTTGGTCTGGATACAATATTGTTATTAATTTAGATTAGCTATCTTAACAACCATTTCACTGGTTGACTTTTATGCTTTCATGGAGTTTTACTCAGCTGAAACCTTTACATCTTTTTTTATACAAGTTGCTGTCAACCCAGACTTTCTGCATTTTGTGGTTATATAGTTGATTTTGAACACCTAAACCTCTTAAATGCCATATTGGGATTTTTTTCAATCCTGATTCTGTTCCTGGTGATCATGTATTGAATATTCTTTAATTGTGATTGCATATTCCAACCCCCAGCCCTGCAATGAGACCATAAGCTCTGGAGAACAAGGCTTGTATCTTCTGTTTCCTTATGTCTCAAGTTTATCTCAAGGCCCAACATAGTTCATTCACATGATAGGCGGTTAGGAAGTATTTTGGTGAAAGAAAAAAGTTAGGAAGATTTGATAAGCATGCCTTTTTAGATTTTTGCCAAGTTATTAATAAAAATATTTCCTGGGGATGGCCAAAAAAGGAAATTTATTTTCAAAGTAAATCATTTGACAAGAAAGTAGACAAGTTTTCACCATGTCTTACTATAAATATGTGCATGAACACCCAGTCCTTACAAGCATGAACATTTCTCTCCCTATTTTTCTAGATTGAGTTCCAGCTGCAAATGTGACTCATCAGTAGTTAATATTTAAACAGCCAGAGCTTATATGCCACTCTCTTCAGAACCAAGGTGATGTGGCATTGTAAATAAACTATCTTTCATGCCGAAGGCACACAGTGACCAAAATAATGTAATCATTTTTCCTCACTAGTGTTTGTCTGTCATTATTCATCACAGGCCAGTGATTTGCAAAATATTTGGGTATCAATGACAAAGAATACCTAAAAAAAAAAAAAAGCCCATTGTGACTTAGATTTGTTCAAGGAATTAATCAGTGCTTATAAAATGAATGAGGGGCACCTAGGTGGCGCAGTTGGTTAAGCGTCCCACTCTTGATTTCAGCTCAGGTCATGATCTTGGGGTTGTGGGATCAAGCCCCGTGTTTGGCTCTGTGCTCAGCACGAAGTCTGCTTGGGTTTGTCTCTCCTTCTCCCTCAGCTCCTCACCCCACCCAACTGGCACTCACACACACACTCTCTCTCTCAAATAAATAAATAAATCTTTTTAAAAAAATGGATGAAGTTTTTTGGGAGGAATGAGTGCTTATGAATTTAAAGAATGGTATTCTGACCAGAGTGTGAAACTTTAAATTCCTGAAATAGGAACTTTGTGTTGGCTTGAGAATATAACCATTTCTTCCTTAAGTACCCAGGTCTTAATCTTTACCTTGGGTTTTTGACCCCCATATTGCCCTGACCATATGATCTGGAAATTCTTATCAGTTCTCTATCCACGAGAAGATAGAATGGTAGCACTGGATGATTGTGAACATGGTTTAAGTTGGAACTCTTCCTGATTGTCCATTCTTTTTCTTGTTTAATCTCTAACACCTTCCATTCCATTCCATACTGTTCTCTTGTGGACAGTCACATGTCATGCTTTGTTTGCTGATTGTAGCTTTGCCATCAGGAAATTTCAAGACCTGTTTATTACTATGACAGTTGATATCTCCAAAATAATCAGGGAAGAAAGAGGGCATTGAGGGCCCTGAAACTGAGAATCACGATCCTGATCTTTGTAATAGCTCTGAGTTTTTCTTTTTTCATTCACCATAGAAACTAAATTATAAAATATTAAAGGATATTTTGAAAGGAAATGGTGATCCATGCTCTTAGCACCCTAACTAAGCTACATTTCATTTGAGTATCTCTTCTTTTCATATGCAGATATATTTCATAGTTCTTGGTTCCATGTAACTACATCTTCTCTCACATAGCGTTATATTTGTCATGATGCTGCAGTCTTCATGTTTCTGATCATTATGTAATAGCCCATCAGCCTCATAGGCCATAATGTAGGCACCTATTTTAATGTGTTGTCAGACATTTAGATTGTTTTTATTTGAGGAAATCATTTCCCCTATTGATTTCTGACATCCCAATATTATAACTCAAAACTTGTATTTGTTCTCCCATTTGCCCCCATATGATGCTGATTTTCAAGTGTTTAAAGAGCTGGTAAGTGGCAGGTTAGGTTTATTCCAAATGATTTAAAACAAAAATTATTGAAAGAAACTATAGGAAGGATACATTCTAGCTTTGTATAACAATTAGAACAGAATGAAAATAAATGTCATCAATATAGATCTGGATAAATAAATGATAGTATATTTATACTGTGGAATTAGCTATTAAAAAGAAGGTAGAGGGGTGCCTGGCTGGTTCAGTTGGTTGAGCGTCTGCCTTTGGCTCAGGTCATGATCCCAGGGTCCTGGGATTGAGCCCTGAGTCGAGTCGAGCTCCCTGCTCAGCGGGGAGTCTCCTTCCCCCTCTCCCTCTGCCTCTCTCCCAGCTTGTACTCTCTCTCTCTCTCAAATAAATAAATAAAATCTTCAATAGATAAATATAAAACAAAAAGAAGATAGAGCCCTATGTATTGATAAGGAAAGATGCCCCAATATGTTTAAGTGAAAAGGTTTACAAAACAGTATATTGTCATATTTGTATAGTATAAGAAATACATATAGGGGCGCCTGGGTGGCTCAGTCAGTTAAGCGGCTGCCTTCAGCTCAAGTCGTGATCCTGGGATCGAGCCCCACGTCCGGCTCCCTGCTCAGCAGAGAGCCTGCTTCTCCCTCTCCCTCTGCCTGCCATTCTGCCTACTTGTGCTCTCTATCTCTCTGTCAAATAATAAATAAAATCTAAAAAAAAAAAAGAAATACATATATAATACAGGTATGTCTACATGAGCATAGAAAGAATCTGATTGGATATACAAAAAATTTAATAATGGTTACCTTTGAAGAGTATGATTAGAAATGGGAAATGGTGGCACTCTTAAGTTTTTACATTAATCCTTTAGTATTTTTGCATTTTTTTTGCCCTGATCATGTATTATTATTATTATTATTATTATGAGAACAAGTAGTTTTTTAAAAGACTACAGCAATGGATTTATGGTCTCCCTCCTTCCTCTTACATTACCATGCAACCTGTTTATGTCCCCATTTATCTTGATCCATGTGTTAATAACAGTTTCAGGCATAAGTTCAACAGGTGATAATAATGTGCCGCAATATCTTGTTTCCTTTCTTTCCAAACACCTTCTTGTAGGAAGAAAAACAAATTATGAACTGGAATAAGCTGTCTTATACAGTAGGATTTCCTGTCTTTTAGGGGAAAGACAGTTTTCAGGCAGCAGTTGAATGGTTATGCATTCTGGATATTGTGAGGGAGATTTGTGTATGGGGTAGAAAGTTAGAATACATGACTTTTTAAAGAACTATTTGAACTCTAAGGTTGAATACAAAATTTTTAAAAACCACATGTTACTGTACAAGAAAACATCCCAGTGCAGGTATTTTATACTTGGTATCTTCCTCAGTTTCAGAAGACATAAAATTATTTTTTTAAGTTAATTACATTATAAATTAACCCTGGCAAAGTGGACTTTCATTGACCAAGTGAATCAAAATGGGAACACTGTCTAGTGTTTTCACATAATTGGATGGCTGGGGGTGGGTTAGATTTTTATTTGCGTATTGTGGTTGAACCCATTGCATCTGAGATTACTGGAGAATTTCCAAAGTTATTACAAAGAAAAACAATATTTTCAAATGTGAAACTGCAACTATATGTAAGGACTATGAAAAAGTATTCTTCTTTTCCTCACTGTTGGAAAATACTTTGTTCAGTTTTGTCTTATTTTTGTTTCATTCCTTCTTAAATCACTGTGTTCTGATTTTTCAAAGTACAAAGGCCTTTGGCATTGAGCACAATTGTGCTTTTCTTTTCATATGTAGTTTCTATAGATTGTTCTGAATACAAGAGTAGGAGTCAGGGTTTAAAGATCTACTCTGGATTCCCTGGAACTTGCTTGCCCTCCTATTTGCTTTAGTATTTGTTTGGTACAGTGGGCCAGCATGAAAGAGAGAACAGCAGTATTTAATCGTAGTAATTAAAGGCTGTAAGCTTTGCAGTCAGCAAGTGAAAGTAACCATCTTTCTTATTTTCTTTTCATTTTTTTGTTAGTCATCAGTGTTGTGTTAATTGTGTTATAGTCACTATGGGTAAGTCCCAAACTCATTTTCTTGTTTAAGGGATTGTTTTTAGCTTTCCCTGCACTCTCAGGGTCCTTTTACTTCGGAGAGTATATACATCATCAATTTTAAAATTTCCCAGCCCACTAACCCTTTTTCCAGTACACCTCCCACTTTTGCTGGGTATCCTAACACAAAGGAATAGGACATGGTGGATGATAGGTTTGAGGCAGAGATGGGCAAAACCAGAGGCCTAAACAGGAGGCCTAAATGTAAGAGGGGGGACAGTATGAGCCTGAAGGTTCACAGCAACATGTGGACTGGCCACATGGTAAAGGCCTAGTATATGTTTGGTAAATAAATAAAAGATGAATAAACCAGAACTAAGCAGGGAGGGAGAGGGAATGCATAAGCAAGGACAGGAACAAATGAAAGAGGATAGCGGGAGGGAGGAATAGGCAAAGGGCGAGAAAATAGGACTCTAGATAGAGAAAAGAGAATGCAAGTAGATAAGATATGGTGGAGGCCTCTGACTTAGCCAGAAGGAAGTATAAAGTTGCCTTCTCTTAATTGTTCTCAGAGTTAACAGTTTCTTGGGAACAGTGGTTTGGAATGATACCTTTGGCCTTTTTAGTGAAAGTACTAGAGTAGGTTATGGTAAATTCTCACCATTTCACTTGGTATTTGGAAAGGCCTCAGTGTAATACAGACAGACACTACAATGATCTTTCGCTTCTGGAGCCTTCTTAAATTGTACTGAGAGATCTTAAAGGAAGTGGAGGAACTCCTCTTGCTCTGGTTAAATGCTTAATTCCATTTCTACCCAGCAACTTGCCTGGGAAAAATTCTCAGGGACTCTGGGAATAAATGTCATGTCATAGTTGATCTAAGCCTGAGCTGCCATGGCCTGGCTTTTCAACAACTATTCTAATCTGCTATTGATCATTCTATTTTGGATGTTTTGTAAAGGAGATGCTAATCCTCAAATATAAAAAGACAGCAAGATACTGAAATTTCACAATGTAACAAAGCCCAGGCAAAATCTTTTAGGCAGAGAAAGTAAGTAAACTTAAGTATCCAGTAGGTACTTCATATGGTTATTTCATTTTTCACATTTTTGAGCACAGGGAGTTTATTAACTTGCTTACCTAGGGTCACACAGTAGGCAAACCTGAGCTAGGAATGTTTTTTTTTTTTTTTTAATTTTTATTTATTTTTTAAAAGATTTTACTTATTTATTTGACAGAGAGAGAGAGCACAAGCAGGCAGAGCAACAGGCAGAGGGAGAAGCAGGCTCCCCGCTGAGCAGGGAGCCCGACTTGGGGCTCGATCCCAGGACCCTGGGATCATGACCTGAGCCGAAGGCAGACACTTAACGAACTGAGCCACCCAGGTGCCCCTAGGAATGTTTTTAATACAGATTTTTTTCTTGCGTATATACACACACATTTCCCCAGCAGATGCCTGGGGCCTTCCACCCATTATCCCTTACCAAATTATGATAGAGTGGTAGAAGATAGTCCTAGTGGGGCGCCTGGATGGCTCAGTCATTAAGCATCTGCCCTCGACTCACATCATGGTCCCGGTGTCCTGGGATCAGGCCCTGCATCGGGCTCGTGCTGGGCGGGAAGCCTGCTTCTCCCTTTCCCACTCCCCCTGCTTGTGTTCCCTCTCTTGCTGTGTCTCTCTCTGTCAAATAAATAAATAATCTTAAAAAAAAAAAAAAAAGAAGCTAGTCCTAGAAGTGTTTAATTAAGCAAAGGCCCAGAACTTCCCCCCAGTGAAAAAGTAGGATTTCCTGTTTCACCTGGTACCCTCAAACTTTATGCTTTAGAAGGCTGCCTTTGTTACCTCCAAAACCTTTTATGGCCTTGGGCAACTAGGTTTTGAGATATTTCTTTCCAAAGTAAATTAACCATTTATGTTGAGTACACATGCCATGGATACAACTGAGAAGCTCAGAGCTACCCTGTGCAATCCACTTCACCCACTGAAACCTTTATGCTGTGAATAAAAACAGTGTCCATAGAGCTGATCAGACTTTGCAATTTTGAAATTTCTGGGAGGGAATGGCTTCATATGTCATCAAACAAGATAGGAGGTGCTGGTTGGTAGTAGAAAAAGCTTTGAATGTAGGCAACTGTTAAATTAACAGGAATGTAGTTCTCCTTCAACAGAGGAATAAAGCATAGATCTGAAGAAAATTATCAGAAAGTGTGAGATTAACAAAACCTTCCTATAATGTTGTGAACTTCCTTAGGAGTATATTATAAACAAGCTGGGCAAACACAGGAAAATTAAAAAAAGAACAGCTGAGGAGATACTACAAAGATGGGAATTTTACTTAAAATAGAAGTGAATCATGTAACAAGAGTAGCTGTGAACAAGTAACATACCTCAACGGAGCACTTAAGGAATTTAGAAGAAACTTTTTGGTCTCTAGTTGGGTAGAAAGTTTTCATAAGAGAAGAAAGGACGAAATAATGAATTTGGTAAGAGAAAGTAAAATCTGGACCTTTCTTGCCATGTATGTTTTGCAGAAGTCTCTCTTCCAGAGGTATTGTAGAGGGAGGAGACACATACCACTAAATTCGGGGAAAACTGATCTTAATGCGTATAAATGGGCAACTTTGAAATTACATTTGGAGGACCATAGAGTTTTAGACATCTACCATCTCCATAGGCAATGCAAATAAGTGGAGACAGCTAAGAATTGCAACAACAAGTGAAGTTTAGCCCAGTTTTTCCCACCATTTTTTTGTTTTGTTTTGTTTTTTTGTGTGTTTTTTAAAAATATTTATTTGAGAGAGAGAGAGCGAGCAAGCACTTACGCACTGGGGGAGGGCAGAGGGACAGGGAGAGAGAAACACAAGCAGACTCCTTGCTGAGCGTGGAGCCTCATGGTGGGCTCCATCCCACAACCCATGAGATCACAACCTGAGCCAAAACCAAGAGTCAGACGCATGACTGACTGTGCCCCTTCCCACTGTTTTGTTTTGTTTTTTTTTTTAAAGATTTTATTTATTTATTTGACAGAGAGAGACACAGCGAGAGAGGGAACACAAGCAGGGGGAGCAGGAGAGGAAGAAGCAGGCTTCCCGCGGAGCAGGGAGCCCGATGTAGGGCTTGACCTCAGGACCCCGGGATCACGACCTGAGCCGAAGGCAGATGCTTAACGACTGAGCCACCCAGGCGCCCCCCCCACTGTTTTTTTGACTCCACACTAACCATGTGCCCCTGCTGTGCCTCAGTCTCCTTAGGCATATGACAGGAAAACCTGTTTCTTACAGTTTGCAGACCTGCTGGGGTTGAATGAGGTAATGTCTGTAAAGGCCTTGAATTCTTAAGGGAAATGTGCTATATAAATACAAGGCAGTTATTGTTTTACATCGAAACTGAAGATCTGACTTTCCTATTGAAATGGAAATATCCTATTAACGTTTCTCGTAGCTTTTAAAAATCTCAGAATGAAGAGATAACAGTTTCATCTTTGAAGAATTTTTGATGGATTCTCAAGCAGTAGCAACTTCATATTTCCCAGTCCTTCTGATTCAGTAGAGCAGAATTCCAGCGACAGTGAACCCATCACGTCTGTGATCTTGAGGGTAGTGTCTGTTTCTTTCAGAGGAGCTGAATATGGTCATACTGAAATGCAGTTACCTTCACTTAAGCCTCTTTGGTGAGAACAAACACTTCTACTTGCACAACTCTGCAGCCTTTCATACCAGTTTGGAGGGGACACTTGGCCACAAGGGTCTTGTAATACCTGGGAAAAGAACCCCAGGGAAAAAAAGATCACATTACGATACCTGTTTTTGTTCTGTAAAACCAAATTGAAACTCTTATGCAAGAACCAGGCCAACTGGTCCAGTTAATGTTTGGTCCTTATCATAACTGGATACATTTATGAATTTGCAAAGGAAGTGGTATTCCCAGTGCTAAACTAGGGAAACATCACAAGGCAGGTTTATTATAGGGTCTGTAGGACATTAGTGAATATCAGTGCCCGTAGAAAAGGAAGGATACGTATAATTGGGCTCCCTCCTGCCTCCAGTTTGGAAAATGCAATTTCTTATGAAGCCAGATAGTATAAAGGAACAGATGGTAAATACTTGAGGCTTCGCGGGCCATCAGTCTCTCTTGTAACTATTCATCTCTTTTTCCCGTAGCACAGAATCAGCCATAAATAATAAGTAAATGAATGGCGCTGTATTCCAATAAAGCTCTGTTTATGGACACTGAAATTAGAAAAATTTTTAAAAGGTTTTATTTATGTATTTGAGACAGAGAGAGAGCATGCAAGCAGGGGGAGGGAGAGAGGGAAGCAGACTCCCCCCTGAGCAGGGAGGCCGATGCAGGGCTCATTCCCAGGACCCTGAAATCCCAACCTGAGCCAAAGTCAGATGCTTAACTGACTGAGCCACTCAGGTGCCCCTGAAATTAGAATTTTATGTAGTTTTTGTGTATCAGAAAATATCAGTCTTTAAATTTTTATGTTTCAAATATTTAAAAATGTAGAAACCATACTTAGTTCTCTAATCATTCAAAAGTATCCAGGCCAGGTTATATGTAACCTATGGGCTTAGTTTGCTGATCCGTGTTCTAGCGTGGCAGTGACCAGAACTTCTTACTCCTTTTTATCACTCCATTCAGTTTGCAGAATATAGAAATAACCTCAAAGAATTCTAGGCCACCCTGAGGCACTGTAATGAGGGCACTTAGAGCTGTATCTCTCTCACTCTGTGGATTTTTCACAGTGTAATATGCTGCTGGGTTGTGAGCTTTTTAAGGGCAAGAAACATTTTTTATTCATTATAGTATCACTTGCATATCACTTGATCTAAAGGAGAGGCTCAACAAATGTCTGTTAAATTGATGAAATCTCAGTATATAAGCTCTTTGAACAGTATTCGATTGGCAGTGCAATCACCAATTTAAGTTGAAGTTTCTTTCCTTCATGCGTACTGTCCTCTCCAAACTCAGCGTCTTCTTTATTTGCTTGTGCCAGTAATTATTAACTGTGTTAAGGAAGCAGAGGAGAGATATGAATGAGTAATTGAAGATATTAGAATGAAGTCCCCCAAATTATTTCTGCAAATATTTGGTATATAGTTAGAGACATTTATATTCATTACTACCTACAAACAGAGTATCCAAGAACTCTATGGTAAAAGTTTTGGAATTGAAGCCCATGGAAAGTAGGAATTATATGCAGTTCTCATCAGTATAGTGGCAATAGCATTGCAAGTCTGCAGACATAAACGGCCCAGCAGCAGCTAGAGAATTATTTGGACACAATCACATTGACCCAGTGGTCATATCTTGTCAACTTTTTGCTTGGCTCCACTTTCAACAGGTACAGTTCAGAAAAGACAGCCTAGATCTCTTAACTCTGCTACCTAAAAAAGAAAGTAACTTTAGAGGATGAATTTGCAATTATCTATGTACAGCTTGCCCAAAGGAAAAGAAAGTTTTTCACTTTAAAATTATTTTGTAAGTTCTGGAGAAAGCTAATATCACTGAAGGTTTAGAAAAATATTTAAAAGAGGGGCGCCTGGGTAGCTCAGTCAATTAAGCATCCGACTCTTGGTTTTGGCTCAGGATGATCTCAGGGTCGTGAGATCAAATCCCGAGTCAGGCTCCGTGCTCAACACAGAGTCTGCTTGGGATTCTTTCCCCTCCTTCTCTCTCCCCCTCTGTTCCTTCCTGCATGTGTGTGTGTGCTCTCTCTCTCTCTCAAATAAATAAATTAAATCTTAAAAAAATTTTTAAAGAGAAAAATGTATAAAAGAAAGATAAAAGTTTTGGTCACTGCCATGCTGAGTCTCTCTGTTCACAGCTACTATTACTATATACATTTCCTTAGTCTTTTTTATGTATATATTTTTCATTAAAACTTCTTTGATTTAAAGATAAGTATTTATAAAGTGGGAAGGAATAAATTTCAAACAGTGCTGAGTTTCTTTTAGCCTTATTTTTTAAAATTTTAATTGTAGCATAGTTAACAGTGTTGTATTAGTTTTAGGTGTACAATATGGTGACTGAACAATTCTATGCCTTACTCAGTGCTCATCATCTTAATTCCCATCAACTATTTCACCATCCCCCACCCACCTTCCCTCTGGTAACCTTCTGTTTGTTCTCTAGAGTTAAGAGTCTTGTTTCTTGGTTTGTCTCTATTTCTGCTTTGTTCTTTTGTTTCTTAAATTCTTAAATTCCACATAGTGAAATCATGTGGTATTGTCTTTCTCTGACTAACTTATTTCACTAGCTTTATTATTTAATATAGATTTAAGAGATGAGATACTAAAGGGGTGAAAGGCTTGTCAAACCCCATGTGGCCCTTCTTTGCCCCTTAACACTCTCAAATAGCTCTAAGTCACATGAAGCATATTGAGTAATTACCTTTAATTACATACATAAAATTTGTCCCCTACCCCTGCAGGGGACATCTATTTTAAACATTTTACGGGTGAAGACTTGTTGTGCAAATAATTTCTTTAATTGCAAGCAGAGTGTTGTGGGTTTATTATAGAAATCGGCCGGCATATCACATCACAGTAACACAGAGTACTAACACCTTTCGGTGCATTGTTTTGTAAAGTGCAGAACTGCTAGAGATATTTGCTCAGTCTGAACAGACTTTGTTACTTGGATTTTGTCTTCTTTTAAGGAACTTCATGAAAAATAGAAGGCAGGGTTCCAAAAATAGACCAAGTAACTTAAATGTAAGTGGAATGGGCTGGAGAATTGTGATTAGTTGCAGAAAACTGGTATAGTGCTTATATGGGTAAAGGTTGGGGAAAAGTCAATCACCAAAGCCTGTCAGTGGGAGCTTGCTTATAAAATGACCCAGAACCTGAAGTTTCTGATGCCATTTTCTCCTTTCATTCTAGTTCATACTTTATGTGTCTGGCTTTATTCACACCTCTCTAACTATGTACCTGCATGTTTCTCTTCCTTCGGTGTCCTCATGGCCATTCTTCAGTCACTGAGAATGATTTAATGATTGCCCATAGAGAATGCTTTTTTAAGGAGGGCAAAGGCAGGAGAAGTTTCAGTCTAAACCAAGGGCTAGAGTAAACTCAGTGACCATCATAAGACTGACCACAGCCCTCAGACCCTCTCCGCTCCTCAGTTTGTCAAGGTTAATCATTAAGAAGGAAGATAACATTTTGCAGCATCCTCAAAGCTGTGGAGTACTATGGAATCAAAGAGATGAGTCCCTGAAGTGAATTATTCCTTCGAGTTATGAGAAGGTGGAAGCATTATCTACTGTTTTGTGTTAAAACTGAATAAATTACTTTCCAGTGTCTGTCAGTGTCATTGGTGAGAGAGAATATTTTAAGTTCGAATAACAGACCACATAAAGATAGGTAAGTCCGTGCACCTCCTTTCAAAATAGTAATCCAATTGCTAATTAAGCCCTTTAGTATTTGTAGAATAATACTTATAATAAGCATGCTTAAGACAAAAGCCATCAAAAAACCCCAATTTTTAACATTTGTGACCAATTATATTGTCATCTTTGAACAACTCGTAATCAAGTAATTTATATTCCTCCCACTTAAAAGAAGAATTTGTCAGCTCTGTACACCTCTATACTCTTGTGCTTTCAACAGTCCGACATAATTTTAATATTCCCCTATTTTTTCCTCTTTTTTTTTTTTTTTTTTAAGATTTATTTATTTATTTCAGGGAGACTGAGCGGGAGGTGGGGGTTGGAGGGGAGGAAGGGGCAGAGGGAGTCCCAAGCAGACTCCACACTGACTGCAGAGTCGGAGATGGGGCTTGATCCCATACCCCAAGATCACAACCCCAGCCGAAACCAAGAGTCAGATACCCAACCGACTGCCCCACCCAGGCGCCCCACATTTTCTTCTTTCTTTATACTTCATACTGCTTTAATTCATCTTTCCTTACCAGCCTGTAGTGGTCTTGTGCTAGTAATTACTTTAGTCATAATGCAAGGAGATAAAAGCTGAGCATGAGCTGTGTCCATAACACTATGCTGAGTAATTGAGGACCACAGGGTTATGAATCACATGGTCTCTGCCCTTCAGGAGACTAAAGGAAAATAAAATTTAATGTTTACTGAGCTCCCGGTATGTACATTATGAGGTATTGTGCTACTCTCAAGGAGCTCACTAATGTATGTGAATAACTATAATGCAAACAAAAACAGTGGAATGTTAGTTTTTTTAAAGGTACATATAAAATAATAGGGAAATTCTGAAGAGAGAAATGGTTACTAATTATGGGAGACAAGGAAGCCTTCATAGAGAAGGGGGTAGGTAGGGGCTGAACTTTCAAAAAAAAAGAGGTATGATTTACTTGGACATGTTCAAATAGAAGAGTAAGGAAAGCCTTCCAAGTGCAAAATAAGCTAAGGCCCAGAGGCAGCTCTGTGTCTGTTCATGCATTTATTAAAGAGGTATTCATTGAGCAAGTACTGTTTGAAGTTAAGCCCTGGGGATACAGCGGTGAACAAGAGTAGGCACTGCCCTTAACTATTTCCTAAAAGGGAGACAACCCAATGAGCAGAAACAGCAGTTCTGAAGAGTTGAGAGGAAGGAACGAATTGTGGGTTGGAGAAGTGGAGAAGGCTCCTTGGCCAGAGTCATGCAGATTTCTGAGTATAGAACCTCTTTTCTGCACCATTTCTGTACATAAGCCAGCCTCATTTATATCTTTTAAAACTCCTTACAGGGGCGCCTGGGTGGCTTAGTCGTTGAGCGTCTGCCTTCGGCTCGGGTCGTGATCCCGGGGTCCTGGGATCGAGCCCTGCGTCGGCCTCCCTGCTCAGTGGGAAGCTTGCTTCTCCCTCTCCCACTCCCCCTGCTTGTGTTCCCTCTCTCGCTGTGTCTCTCTCTGTCAAATAAGTAAAATCTTTTAAAAAAAATAAAGAAAAATAAAACTCCTTCCAGAGCTGAGCCACTAGCCATATATGCCTATGGAGCATCTGTATTAGCTCCTATAACTAATCTGAATATGTTGGAAGTATAAAATACACACTGAATTTCAAAGCTTTCGTCCTCCTCCCCCTCCCAAAGGATGTAAAATATCTTAGTAATTTTTAAATTGCTTATGTGTTGAAGTGTTGATATTTTATATAGGAATTAAATAAAATATATTATTAAACTTAATTCCACCTATTTCCTTTAATTTTAAAATATGGCTTCTAGAAAATTTAAAGTTAAATTTATGGTTCTCATTCATGTCTCACATTTCATTTCTGTTCGTGCTGCTATACTGCAATGGTGTGTTCCTAGTATGTACTTAAAAACTTCCTGTGAAACTATTATTAAAAATATACTAAGGCAATATGGGTATATAACACTCAGATAAAATCCTTAATTTCCCTCTTCTTTATTCCTGTGATCTTTTTTTAATGTTTTTTTTTAAGATTTTATTTATTTGAGAGAGAGAAGGTGAGAGAAAGCACAAGAGGGGGGAGGGTCAGAGGGAGAAGCAGACTCCCCACTGAGTGGGGAGCCTGAAACAGGACTGGTTCTTGGGACTCGGGGATCATGACCTAAGCCGAAGGGAGACGCTTAACTGACTGAGCCACCCAAGTGCCCATTTATTTATTTGTTTATTTAGATTTTTATTCCTATGTGATCTTTTTATTTACTCTGATATCTGTCCCTTCTCAACTTTATTAATGACCTCTGCCATAATTTTTAGAGACATTTGTTAAACCAACTGGTGGTTCAGAATTAAAAGAAACTCCAGGAGAGAGCAAAATAGTCTAGTTTTCCTAATTTCAGAGAGCTTTGGCCTCTGTGCTTTTAGCTACCTATATGCTTGTTGCTCCCTCAGCCTGCAGGATTCATTCTCTCCACTCCAGCCTGATCAGCTCTTAACCATTCTTCAAGACCCGGCGTGTGGCCCCGGCTCTGTGAAGCCTTTCCCATCCCCTTCTTCACTGTTCCCATAGCACTCTGTTCTCACTCGTGATGTCTGATGAATGGACAGACTGACCACCAGACTCTTTGAACTTAATTGAATTTGAAGCTGGAAGCAGGAATATTGTAGCACTTATTCCTCAGATTTGCTGAAAGTCAGTAAGATAAATGACTTTGCTTTGCTTCCTTGCAAGTCTACATGCCTCCTCAGTGACCAGAATTATAAGGCCATCTTGAATGTTCCATCAGGGCACATCTGTTCTGATTGGAGAGGTATGTGGGTGAAGGCTCAAATAGAAAAGAAGGGCATGCTGTGGCATCTGTTCCATACCCTGGTTGTCCTGTGGCAGACCACTTAACCTCTGCGCTTCTGTTCAGAAAATGAGGGTAACGCTTGGTCCTTTACTCTCCCAGGGCTGTTTTGATGCTTAAGAAAGGGTGTTACAATGTTAACAGAGTTCAGTAATAGGGGGCACTCTGCTTCTGTGCTGTGATTAGACTGTGTGCCTCAGTGGGTTTTGTTTTATTTTTTTAATCAGAACTTCTGGGAACAATTTGTTAAGTGGGCCCAAAATTAATGAAAACAAATGCTTATCTGCTTTTTATACTTTCTGTGTTATTCTAAGCATTTGCCAAGTTGCCTTCTGAATTCCTAAATGATGTGTTTAATTTATTAATAGGCTTCATTTGAAGATTGACTCCTTGGTACTTGTATTAGGAAAATACCACTTTTGCACTCTTGATGTAATCTTACTTGTGCTTTCATAAGGGAAATATTACTCTTTATTACTTGAGTTGATAATGTATCAACATCATCAGTATCTTGTGATTGTCCATTAGATTCATATACAGGCCATGTTTTACTGAATCTTTACAAAATCAGTTAATCTCCTATCAAGGCAATGTGTCCCAGTAGAACTTAATGCCACTCTAGATGTCAGTGAACTTAGAGCACGGATGGGTACATGCGATATAGTGAGAGAGCCTGAGACTTGGAGGCAGAAACCCCAGAAAAGGGGTTTAGGTCTTGGCTGTACCACTCATTATATGACACGAGGCAGAGAGGCAGAGACTTGGAGGCAGAAACCCCAGAAAAGGGGTTTAGGTCTTGGCTGTACCACTCATTATATGACACGAGCAAGTCACTTCAGATCAGTTACCTTACCTATAAAATGAGAATAGTAATACCTATATGTACTTGTTAGGATTAAGTGGGAGAACCTATATAAAAACACTTCATAAACTGTAAATCAGTTAGGGCCAATAGACTTCTATAATAGAGGTATGCTTTGAGGGAAATTTTCTAATGGTAGCATTGAACAAATAATGGGATAAGAAAGAGTCTCCTGACTTTGAAATATCAACGGTTACTTGGATAAAAAACTAGAGATGCCTTCAGACACACTGTGGCTAAGTATAAGAGAGAAGCTGGAGCTTTGGGAATAATAGATCAAGGCAGGTTCTGAGAGCAGTTTTAAATACTCCATGGGCCGGGTGCCTGGGTGGCTCAGCCAGTTAAGCATCTGCCTTTGGCTCAGGTCATGATCCCAGGGTCCTGGGAATGAGCCCCACTTTGGGCTCCCTGCTCAGCGGGGAGTCTGCTCCCTCTTCCCTTCCCCCTGCTCGTGATCTCTCTCTCTCACTCTCCTTCTCTCTCTCTCAAATAAATAAATAAAATCTTTTAAAAAAAAAAAAATACTCCATGGGCCTAGATACTTAAGTAATACCACTTGTATTTAAAGCAGGCCTAAGACAAGAGACACACAGGGGACCCACGAGGATTTAGACTTCTTGGCAATTTGGCAACATATAGTGAAACGTTAAATACGAATGCCTCTTGACTCAGCATTTTCTCTTAAAGGCATTTGCCCTCAAGGTACATTTGCATTCATGCCCAAAAATGTAGGCACAAGGATTTTTGCCGTATTACATGCATATTTGTCTAGACTCTTAAATTTTCAGATGATAAAGTTCTAGCTCACTTGGGGAGTGGGGGTGGCAAGGAGAGGGGAAGAATTTCTTGGCTCACAGAACTGGTAAGTCCAGGGTGCCTGGGTGGCTCAGTCGTTAAGCGTCTGCCTTCGGCTCAGGTCATGATCCCAGGGTCCTGGGATCGAGGCCCACATCGGGCTCCCTGCTCGGCGGGAAGCCTGCTTCTCCCTCTCCCACTCCCTCTGCTTGTGTTCCTGCTCTCGCTATCTCTCTCTCTGTCAAATAAATAAACAAAATCTTTAAAAAAAAAA